>NC_141694.1:461511817-461931817 GCF_964263255.1 Lissotriton vulgaris | reverse complement strand
ATAACCTATGGTTTTTTCATTGAATTTTCAAGGTTTTGTAAATGCAAATTCCTAACTATATATCCACTATAACCTATGGTTTTTTCTGTGAATTTCATTGGTTTTTTAATAGCAAATATGAAAAGCTTTAAAATGTCAAGTACGTGATAGATAAAAACATTTTCGTATTTATGCACGCTGATGTGCTTTGAACGCTGCCCCCCCCCTCCCCTCTTTTGCCTTAGTAGTACTCTCTCTTTGCAGATACAGAAGGGTAGTTAACGCAGGCCTTTACCCCCGTTGTAATCCGTCGTACCTCCTTGTCTCTCCATTTGATTGATTGTTGTCCAAGCATTTACTGTTTTAGAATTGGTTCTCTTTGGATCATTCTCTATTTACAAACAAGCACAAAGTCGCAATACTCTGTTTAGTCTTTGCAGATAGTGAAAAATCGTGTAAAAAAATAAAAGTAATCGAGCAAAATCAGTAGGCCACTAATTGGATCTCTTTTTGACCTCGCTAAAATAGAAATATTAGGAACAACCCTTCTTGAGAAATACGAAAATAGTGAGATGAACTGAGCTCCACACCATGAGGGCTGCAAGACAGCTCAGCTCCATCACCCATCCCGCACAAAATAATGACAAACCCTATGCAAATATTAAAAATATAGACAACACACCAGCAAAGAAATAGGGTAAAACATTTTATTAAAAAACTATTTACATAACGTTGGTTTATAAGATGATGTCAGTAGTGGACCGATGTGTGAATAGATCGAAAACAGCACAAGGCTCCAAGATCCGGATAGCAAGCTCCTGGATGTTGGGTGCCATAGTTTAGAGTTCTGAATTTCAGCCTTTTTCAATGCCTGTGCTTTGTTGAATCAAAATGGCGGCTTGACACAAAGCTGACTCAAGCGTTGTTACTGATGCTATGCAGACCAAAACTGGTTTTCAGTTTGTACATTTTTCTAGATTTTTCAATCCAAGTTTGGTTGACTTTGTAGAACGATGGCTTCAGATTTTCAACATACGGTGTGGTGGCGCTGACTGGGAGGGGGCGCTTCGCTCCTGCCCCCTCCCCAAGTAAGATTTTCATACGTGAAAGTACGTTAATGGTTTTGGTCCCTGAGATGCTTCGATGTCACTACCATTCTCAAATAGCATAAGTTCTGGATGTTGGGTGCCATAGTTAAGAGTTCTGAGCAGCGCTTGTAACACTGTCTGAAGCTTATTTCCACCTACTGCAGCTTCACTATTCTCAAAGTAAGTGAGTGTCGTTTGTGGACCTGACTGCATTAGAAAACAATATGATATGTTACCTTCCTAAACAGCTTGACGGAGGCCCCTGAGGGGCGCTGTGATGGCCATGGACTCGGAAAAGACGCTTGGCTCCGACACCCTCCCCAAGTCTTATAGCACTGGTGTAGCCTGAGATCGCCCCCGACATAGGCGGCCGGCTCCCGGGGTCCGGCGGTACTTTTTGCCTTTTGATGACTCTTCAATTCTGGACCTTGTCCCACAATCCGTTTGACCTGAAGACAAGCTGTAGTGAGGCGCCCCTTTATCGTTTTAGTTGCCATTCCGCCCGCTTTTGCTACACTGTGCCTCTTCCGCCATTCAGCTGTTTTCCGCCCGCTCTTGCGACTACAGCGTCTCGCTCACCATGTAGTTGAGATGCGCCCGCTCTTGCGGTGCAGCGATAGGCGGCTGCCACAGGACTCTCAAAATGGCGGCCGGCTCTTCGGTTTTGGGCCTGGTCCACTAAAATGGCCCTGGGACACCTTGGAACTCGGACGCTTGTCTGCTAGGGCTTGGATCCCATTCTCGAAAAGCGTCCCCTCAGCCGTGAAGATTCTACAAAAGTCTTGGGGGCCTCCGACTCCCGCAGGCTTCTGGTGGGGAGCGGCTGCCATGATTGCTCGTGGAATGGCCACGACGGAGCTACGAGATGGTAGTGGTCTCATGCTGACGCCAGCTTTAGTCTGAAACATCCAGAAACACTGTAGACTACCAATTCGATCAGTTCCGGTAGCGCCCCAACATGACCCGGAAGAGAAGAACTTGCCCTCCCCTCTTTGACTGATGGTTCTTGTTGCCTGTCCCCTCTGTTGTCATTTAACAGAACTTTTTGGACTGCTGAAAGGGGTTGTGTTCTGAACGCTGGTTGGTGGAGACATTTAGACTATATTCTTGACCTACGTTGTCGCGTAATGCGTTTTATGACACGCCGCGTTAGCGCACCCGGAAGTGATCCGAGGCGCGGCGCGCAGCGCGTAACGTAAGCATAACAGGTCATGTGACTTGTTGATAAAACTTTTCATTGGTTCATTTTACTTTTGTTAATTTAATGATGAAAAGCTTGGTCATATGACCTAAAAATTACGCTTTTTATTATTTTCGAACAATATTTTTTTTTCAAACATATGTTATAATATTCCAGGCTAATGTACTTTCCCGGAAAATTTACAACTGTCTTGCAAGTAAAATATATTCCTTTTTCGAGAAAAAGGGCGTTTCTTCCTTCCATGACGGAGCCGTTGAGTAAAAGAGATTCGGCCTGCTGTCTTAGTCGCCGATACGCCTGATTATCAGATTCTTATCGACCACTTTATGTTGCAGACATGAAAAACACAACTGCCCTTGACCATTTATCTTTACTGCGTTCCTACATATTATACCTTTTATCCGTCATGTAATTGGACTGCTTTATTTCACTTGCCTTTTACTGATTCGAAAACAGTCACTAAAAGTAAAAACTTTACAAATGAAAATACTACTACCGTGTTTTGTTTTAAAAACCTTTATTGTGAAAATGTCAGTATACAAATACGGGCCTATAACCACGTGGGCCGGCCACGGAGCAAACTCAAATCGTATATGATGAGGAGACATTTACACTGTAGAAGAACGTAACGAGCGGGCCATTAGGTGACAAGAACAAAGGTGTCTAACAGTTGCGGTATCGGTGGACGTACATTTTGTAATTAAAATACGACAGGGCCACTTACAATAACATTTTCTAGATATACATTTGCGGGCAAAGAGTTACGAGTCCCATTTATACCGGCGCCATTTTGGGCGAGGCCGGGCAGGTCCAAGATATAGTCAAAATGTCTCCACCAACCATCGGCCAGACCAGAACCCCTTTCGGCCCTTTATGTTACAAGATGATGTCTTCCATTCAGAAAATATTGGTGGCAGCATTTTGAAAGGAAACAGAAACAGCCGTTCTCCTAGTGAGTTTCACATTGTTACATTTAGGAAGAATGTTGAAGAGTAGTATGTGGAAAATCTGAAGCCATTTTTCAACAAACTCTCAATCAGACTTGGATGGAAAAAAAAACCTGAAGAATGTACAAACTGAAAACCAATTTTTGTCTGTATAGCACCAACAGTAACGCTTGAGTCAGCTTTGTGTCAAGCCGCCATTTTCATTCAATCAATAGCGTCCCCCTGCACACATTCAGGGACCTGGTCGTGTCTTCAGATGAAACGCATTGTAGGAAAAGAAGCAGAAAGGAAAAGGAAAAAAGTTCCGCCGGACCTAGTGAAGCTGCAGCAGGTGCAAATAAGCTTCAGACAATCTTCAACTTACTCTGATTCTTATAATAAACTTCAGATAGTCTTACAAGCACTGCTCAGAACTCTCAACTGAGGCACTCAACATCCAGGACTTGCCATTCGGATCTTAGCGCCTTGTATTTTTGTTTTGTTCTTGATGGAGGGGAAACAACAAAAAACAGGCATTGAAAACGGCTCAACTGGAGCAAAAAAAAAATTACTTCTTGGGTGCATTAGGGCATTTATGATTTTCGAATGCCGTATTCATCAGGTTGATGCTCATGTTGCCATAGGACAGCATAGCATTCACCTTCTTTGATCCAGGAGGGATGGAGAAAAACTGCCAGATGAAACTTGAAACTTGGCCATCCAGATATCGGCGCGTTCGACTCACTGTACCGCAACAGTGACCGCAACTCAGCTGGACACGCCGTCTTTCGGCGCAGCATTGTAGGATGGCCACACCAGTGCGGCAATTTGCTAGACACCACCTCGGTGCCATCCGGATCTCGGCGCGTTCGAGTCACTGTACCGCAACAGTGACCGCAATTCAGCTGGACACGCCGTCATTCGGCGCAGCATTGTAGGATGGCCACACCAGTGCGGCAATTTGCTGGACACCACCTCGGTGCCATCCGGATCTCGGCGCGTTCGAGTCACTGTACCGCAACAGTGACCGCAACTCAGCTGGACACGCCGTCTTTCGGCGCAGCATTGTAGGATGGCCACACCAGTGCGGCAATTTGCTGGACACCACCTCGGTGCCATCCGGATCTCGGCGCGTTCGAGTCACTGTACCGCAACAGTGACCGCAATTCAGCTGGACACGCCGTCTTTCGGCGCAGCATTGTAGGATGGCCACACCAGTGCGGCAATTTGCTGGACACCACCTCGGTGCCATCCGGATCTCGGCGCGTTCGAGTCACTGTACCGCAACAGTGACCGCAATTCAGCTGGACACGCCGTCTTTCGGCGCAGCATTGTAGGATGGCCACACCAGTGCGGCAATTTGCTGGACACCACCTCGGTGCCATCCGGATCTCGGCGCGTTCGAGTCACTGTACCGCAACAGTGACCGCAATTCAGCTGGACACGCCGTCTTTCGGCGCAGCATTGTAGGATGGCCACACCAGTGCGGCAATTTGCTGGACACCACCTCGGTGCCATCCGGATCTCGGCGCGTTCGAGTCACTGTACCGCAACAGTGACCACAATTCAGCTGGACACGCCGTCTTTCGGCGCAGCATTGTAGGATGGCCACACCAGTGCGGCAATTTGCTGGACACCACCTCGGTGCCATCCGGATCTCGGCGCGTTGTGCTGCCTTCGGCCTATTCGCACATCGGTCCGCTACTGACGCCGCCTCACGTGCCAACGGATTTTCTACGCTTTTTGTAGCCCTATGTCGCATAACAGGTCATGTGACTTGTTTATAAAACTTTTCATTGGTTCATTTTACTTTTGGTTTCCTAAAGATGGAAGGCTTGGTCATATGACCTAAAAATAACACTTTTCATTGGTTTAGAACATTTTTTTTTCCCAAACGATGAAAGCCCCACCTTGTTTCTGGATCATTCAGACTGAAGCTGGCGTCAGCATGAGAGCACCACCATCTCGTGGCTCCGTCGTGGTCATTCCGCGAGCAATCATGGCAGCCGCTCCCCACCGAAAGCCTGCGGGAGTCGGGGGCCCCCAAGACTTTTATACAATCTTCACGGCTGAGGGGACGCTTTTCGAGAATGGAGCCCAAGCCCTAGCAGGCAAGCGTCCGACTTCCAAGGTGTCCCAGGGCCATTTCAGTGGACCAGGCCCAAAACCGAAGAGCCGTCCGCCATTTTAAGAGTCATGTGGCAGCCGCCTATCGCTGCACTGCAAGAGTGGGAGCAACTCAACAACATGGTGAGCGAGACGCTGTAGTCGCAAGAGCGGGCGGTAAACAGCTGAATGGCCGCCACCTGGGGAGGCCCGTTCACGCCGCCTCCCCCCCCCCCCCCCGGGCCGCCGCACGCCAATTTTCGGAGCAGCATTGTAGGATACCAAAACCAGTGCGGCAGTTTACTGGACATCACCTGGGTGCCTGTCGTACATGTTGTGTCAGCCATGTGACACTGGACACAGACCGCTACTGACGAGGCCTCCCCCCGCACCACCCGGGACGCCCCACGCTGTTTTTCTGTGCTGCATTGTAGGATCCCTAAACCAGTGCGGCACCCAGGCGACATCACCTGGGTGCCGTCCAGAACTCTGCACGTTGTGCTGCCTTGGGACTATTCGCACAACAGACCGCTACTGACGAGGCCTCCCCCCGCCCCACCCGGGACGCCCCACGCCAATTTTCGTAGCAGCATTGTAGGATCCCTAAACCAGTGCGGCACCCAGGCGACATCACCTGGGTGCCGTCCAGAACTCTGCACGTTGTGCTGCCTTGGGACTATTCGCACAAAAGACAGCTTCTAACCATTGTTGCTTTTTGTGTTAATAAATGTTTAAATGTTTTTAGTTTTTGTTCTGTTCATTATCGTTAAAAGTTAATAAAGTTTTATAACCTTACTTTGTTGGAGTGTTATCTATTTTTTGAAAAACGGGTGAATGGGGCCTTGAATCGGGTTATTGTCATGTGTGGGCTTTGGAAGTGTGCTGCTGCAGGATCGGACATTTCAAACTCAAATGCACGTTCTTTTTCTTACCTTTCCGAAGCATGGAGCGCAATAGCAGGCAGAGAAAGGGTGATGCACGTGTTGAACACTACCTGACCTGGCAAGTTGCTGGCAGTGCCCCCCCGCCCGCTCCTGAAAGAGGGCACACACACACCGCCGCCCCGAGTACTTCACAAATCTTTAAAAGACCATGCGCTTGTTCATGAGGCTTAAATGGTTTATCACCTCTTCTAGAACCCCTACATCGACCCTCTGACGTTTCATGGAAAAATTACCATGTAACACAATACCAAGCCCTATCAGCTGAAACCCCCAAGGAATCGTGGGGCATATTATCAAGGGGGTTTATCTCCGCTTTTTTGGCTTTAAAAACCATGAAAGCGGAGATAAAATTATTTCCCTATTATCAAGCTGTCGCTAACACCAGTTAGTGACACCTAAAAGGAGATAGCGACCATCTTGGGCCCGGCTTTGCATGTCAGTGATACTTATCACTAATGACATGCAAAGTGGCGTGCCAAGATGTTAGCGACTGGAAACAGTCCCTAACATCGCTACCTTCTATTACCAACTTTTGGAGATATTCGCGCTAAGCGCGAATATCTCCAAAATCTAACACCTGCCCTGAGCAGTTCTTAGCCATGTTATCCAATGGGAGGTGGATAACATGGCTAAGAGCATTAGGTCGATAATACATGAATATCGCTGACTTTTCTGCGATAATAGCAAGGTTTATCTGCGATAAAAATCGCCGATCTGCGGCGATAATTTTTGTCTCTAAACAAGTTATAGACAAAAATTATCGCTAGTTGTTAGTAATATGCCCCCGGGTTTTTGCTTGCAGAAATCGGGAGGCGGGAGACTAGCACTGAAATCAGTACTCACACGCCTGAATCAGGAGAATTGGCATGTCTGAATTCTCTACAGCTGGGGCCATAAACTACATCCGCTGGGGTAGGTGATAGCCTGGGACCAGCCTGGCATCTAAAATGGCTGCCGTGCACGACAAAATTGTGGCATTCGAAAAAAGGCAAGATGGCGCAGCCGCTGGAAGAGATATATCAACATATATCAGCCTCCTCAGCCACCCTCAGGAAACATAGGGGATTAGGATATGTCTCCCGCACCCCCTTATACCTAGTACTTTAATTAACGAAGCACAAAATGGCGAATTCCCGTTTCGCTACCAGTTTGCGGCCCAGTTCGCGGCCCGTGAAGCGCTTCTACCGTGAAAAATCATTTTTTTTTTATTTTCCCCACGGGACCCTTTAATAACCCCAACAACATTCCTAGGGGGTCAAGAGGGGGATACCTTGCCCCCTTTCATTAAATTCCCCCTTAGTTTTTCACCTTTTCTTCTCTCTCGATCCTACCGAGAGACAAGATGGCGGCCGCTCCGGACTGTCACGCAGCAAAAAAAAAAAAAAAGCTCACGCACAGCCGCTGGAAGAGATGTATCAACATATATCAGCCTCCTCACCCACCCTCAGGAAACATAGGGGATTAGGATACGTCTCCCGTACCCACTTATAACTAGTAATTTAATTTACGAAGCACAAAATGGCGAATTCCCGTTTCGCTACCAGTTCGCGGCCGCGCTTCTACCGTGAAAAATCATTTTTTTTTTATTTTCCCCACGGGACCCTTTAATAACCCCAACAACATTCCTAGGAGGTCAAGAGGGGGATACCTTGCCCCCTTTCATTAAATTCCCCCTTCGTTTTCCACCTCTTCTTCTCTCTCGATCCTACCGAGAGACAAGATGGCGTCCGCTCCGGACTGTTTAGAATGTTGACAGACACCGGAGAGCCAATCAGCTTTCTGCGCGCAAAGTTCCGATAAGCGAAAAGTAAGCGGACCGGATCGCTGCCCAGAGCGCTGTTACAGATATATATCTTGGTTTGAACGTTAATTTCTCAAAAACTACTGGAGCACATATATTGAGACCTAGCAAAGGCACATCGGGCTAACAGTCCCTACAATTTTGCCAAGTTTCGTGCAAATCCATTCAGCCGTTCGAGCTAAAAGTGAGTCCAACCGCCCTATGGAAAACTCAATGCAAAAAACGCGTTTTGGGACCCCCCTTTTTTCTCAGCCCCCCCTTGACGAAACCCCACCAAATTTTCAGGGGCTGCTCAGAAACAAAATGTGCCATTTTCCTGAAAATTTCAGCCGATTCCGTCCACAAACGCCAAAGTTATTAGACATAGAATTTTCAGAAGTCCCATAGGGAAAAAATCCTAACTATATATACCTACTGGCGACCGCCAGTAGGTAATATATATATATATATATATATATATATATATATATATATATATATATATATATATATATATATATATATATATATATATATATTACCTACTGGCGATAGCCAGTAGGTATATATAGTTAGGATTATTTCTCTATGGAACTTTTGAAAATTCTATGTCTAATAACTTTGGCGTTTGTGGACGGAATCGGCTGAACTTTTCAGGAAAATGGCACATTGTGTTTCTGAGCAGCCTTTGAAAATTTGGGGGGGTTTCTTCAAGGTGGGCCGAGAAAAAAGGGGGGTCCAAAAACGCGTTTTTCCCATGTTAATTTCCATAGGGCGTTTGGCCTCACTTTTAGCTCGAACGGCTGAATGGATTTGCACAAAACTTGGCAAAATTGTAGGGACTGTTAGCCCGATGTGCCTTTGCTGGGTCTCAATATATGTGCTCCAGTGGATTTTGAGAAATTAACGTTTTAAAAAATTTATATATCTGTGACAGCGTCCCAGATAGCGCTCCAGATCGCGTACTTTTTGCGTCACGGAGCTTTGCGAAGCGATGCTGATTGGCTCTCCGGTGTCTGTCAACATTCTAAACAGTCCAGTGCGGCCGCCATCTTGTCACTCGGTAGGATCGAGAGACAAGAAGAGGTGAAAAACGAAGGGGGAATTTAATGAAAGGGGGCAAGGTAGACCCCTCTTGACCCCCTAGGAATGATGTTGGGGTTATTAAAGGGTCCCGTGGGGAAAATAAAAAAAATTTGATTTTTCACGGTAGAAGCGCTTCTCGGTTCGCGAACCGGGTCGCAAACTAACGGCTGAATGGATTTGCACGAAACTTGGCAAAATTATAGGGACTGTTAGCCCGATGTGCCTTTGCTGGGTCTCAATATATGTGCTCCAGTGGATTTTGAGAAATTAACGTTTAAAAAACAGATATATCTGTGACAGCGTCCCAGATAGCGCTCCAGATCGCGTACTTTTCGCGTAACGGAGCTTTGCGTAGCGAAGCTGATTGGCTCTTCGGTGTCTGTCAACATTCTAAACAGTCCGGTGCGGCCGCCATCTTGTCTGTCGGTAGGATCGAGAGACAAGAGGAGGAGAAAAACGAAGGGGGAATTTAATGAAAGGGGGCTAGGTAGACCCCTCTTGACCCCCTAGGAATGATGTTGGGGTTATTAAAGGGTCCCGTCGGGCAAATAATAAAAATTTGATTTTTCGCGGTAGAAGCGCTTCTCGGTTCGCGAACCGGGTCGCAAACTGGTAGCGAAACGTGAATTCGCCATTTTGTGTTTCAATTTAATTAAATTACTAGGTATAAGGGGGTACGGGAGACGTATCCTGACCCCTTTTGTTTTCTGAGGGTGGCTGAGGAGGCTCATATATGTTGATACATGTCTTCCAGCGGCTGTGCGTGAGCGTTATTTTTTTTTTTGCTGCGTGACGTCTGTTAACGTTCGATTCGATGGAAATCAGGAACTGTTGACCGCCATTTTGTCACTGCGAGTAAATATTTTGTTAAAAATAATTGTTATAAATTAATCCTTATTGATAAACATTGTCTGCGCCATCTTGTCTTTTTTGCAATGCCACACTTTTATTGAGCACGGCAGCCATTTTAGATGCCTTGACCAGACCCACTCTCTGCACGCCGCCGATCCTCAGCATGGCTCTCCACCCTCGCAAGCATCTCCCCCACGCACTGGTCACCCCCGCTCTCTCTCTCATGCATGGGCCAGAAACCTCCTCCCATGTGCGCTGCTCTTCCCTGAGAATCACACCCTGTGCCCGCCCGACACCACCCTTTCACCCTATTCACTACCGCACCCTCTGACACTCCTCTTCCTCTGTGTCCGATTGTCCAGGCCCGTCCCAGGCTATCACCAGGCCCTGCAGATGTAGTTTATGGCCTCAACTGTAAAGAATCACCCCTCTTCAAAGAAGTTACAGTAGATCAAGGCCCCCACCCGATGAGATCCGTCACACTACACGCGTTCCTGCAATCTGATAACCATCCTGTATTGTGATTGGAGAGGGGATTCTCACTGTGAGGGTGTGTGGGACCGAGCCTGAAGCGGAAGATTCCAGGGATGCCTTTTTGTACATCAAAGTCTTCACAATTATGTGTCACATTAAAAATATATAGCACTCCAACAAAGTAGAAGGAAAATAACACTTTAATAACTTATAAATATATACATCGCAACAAAAACAGTAAACACCTTAAAACATTTTTTATTAAAACAGAAGCAACAATGGTCAGTAGCGGTCTGTTGTGCGAATAGTCCCAAGGCAGCATATTTACCTAGAGTGGTGCTGTGTAGGACATTCTGAATGGAAATTAACCAGAACTATAACCATCATGTTTCATTTGTGTAATCGTTTTCTGAACATGTACATTAAAAAACTAAAAGAAATGCCAAGAACGTCCCATGTGAAAGTGAATTTTATCTGGCAATTTTTTTCTTTTCCTTCTCATGAAAAGAAAGTTAAAGCCAGGTTCGTTACCTGCCTCATCTGCAAAAAAAAAACTCTCGAGAGGGACCGAAAAAAAATATAGCTATGGTAATCATACCATGCATCGGCACATGGAGAGGTGGCACCCTCTTAATTATTTTAAAGCACAACTTCGAGATTTGGGGGATAACCCCCGACCGGCAAAAACATCCACCAATGACTTAGCAATAAGTGAGTCAGAGGCAAGGGAAACGGTCCCAAATCTGCAAAAGAACTTTGGGCAGATGAGATTGACTTGTGTAGCATGTGGAAAATTAATTTCATGCGGAGAGATCAGTATTACTTCAATAAATACAGTAATCAATGATGCATTAGAACTTAATATCAATTCATTTTCCGAACGTGTAATCAGTACCTGTCACATGTCAATTCATTGTTCGAACATATAATCAATACCCATCCCGGATCAATTCATTGTCCGAACATATAATCAGTAAAAAGTGCGACAAGTGCAACAAAATCATATCGATAATTCATTGTGAGCAAGTACCAAAAGTGTCGACAATTCTAACCTTCAATAAATACAGTAATCAATGATGCATTAGAACTTAATATCAATTCATTGTCCGAATGTGTAATCAGTACAAGTCCCATGTCAATTTATTGTTCGAACGTATAATTAATACCCATCCCGGATCAATTCATTGTCCGAAAATATAATCAGTCTTATCCCATATCAATTCATGTGCTAAAAACTGCATACATATCTCATGATATCAAGGCTGAGCAATCGGGGCACAATAGTTTCATTTGTACCGGCGCCATTTTGGGTGAGGTCAGGAAGGTCCAAGTATAGTCAAAATGTCTCCACCAACTCGTGGTTGGACCGGGACCGCTTTCGGCAGTCCAAAAGTTTTCGTTGAAGGGTAGTAGAGGGGACTGGCGACATGAACCATCAGTCAAAGAGGGGTGGGAGGCAAAAATCTCTCCTACCGGGTCATACTGGTTTCCCACCGGAACTGATCAAGTTGGTAGTCTTGCAGGATTTTGGTGATTTCAAGACTGAGGCCGGCGCCGGCATGAGCGTGCCGACGTCCCGCGGCTACGTCGTGGTCGTTCCGTGGGTGATCATGGCAGTCATTTCCCATCGGGGGTCGGGGCCCCCGTGGCTCTTATAGAATCTTCAAAGTTGAGGAGAACGTTTCTGGATGCAGGACTCATTTTCTAGTTGAACTCAGAAGCGCCGTTGCACCGCAACAGTGGACGAGACCCCCGCTGGGTGAGCGGAGCATCTTTGCCTTGCAATAGTGGACGAGACCTTTTGTCGGGTGAGTGCAGCGTCGCTGCATCGCAAGAGTGGAGGAACCCTTTTGTTGGGTGAGTGGAGCGTCGCTGCATCGCAAGAGTGGAGGAACCCTTTTGTTGGCTGAGTGGAGCGTTGCTGCATCGCAAGAGTGGAGGAACCCTTTTGTTGGGCGAGTGGAGCGTCGCTGTATCGCAAGAGTGGAGGAACCCTTTTGTTGGGTGAGTGGAGCGTTGGGGGTGCAGCTGAGGGGCCCCCACCTGGGGGGGTGGGAGAGGCTCATTCGCGCCGCCTCTCCCTCCCAGCGCACCCCACGCCGTCACCTGGCGTTGATATCCGTGATGTCCGGACCAGGCGATAAGGGGGGGGGTCGGAGGCAGAGGAAAGGCATCCCCCCCCCCGTGGCCTGCAGGGCGCCGCTTCAGGCCCGAACGGGGAGCTCATATCATGCGGGGGCCAGACCAGGAGATATGAGGGGAGGGGGGGGTCGGTGGCATGTGCAAGACATCCCCCATTATTGAACAAAGAAGAGGGATCCCGTCGGCCTCGGCTCCTCTCCTGGCCCACCTTACGCGACGACCTCCCCGGCCGTTGGCTGCCAGCAGGACCCGCCCTACACGTGCCGAAGGCCTCGTCTTCCGGATGGGCGTAGCCGCGAACCTGTTGCACTTCGGGAGTTTCCGGAATGGGGGTAGGTATCTGCTGATTTGTATCTATTTCATGTTACCGTTATTGGGCGTGGCGGGCGGTGGGACAGACATGCTTGGAGCAGTGTGGGGGTGGCGGAGCCTAGCTACCTTGTGGCTGCCGTAACGTCAAGCTTGGCTTCTTTCACCACTTTCAAGTCAAAAACTCATCTGAGGCCTACTGATTTTGTTCGATTACTTTCCCTTCCTTTTCAAGTGTGTTTCATGCTAAAGTTTCTGTTTAGCAGGATACAGGGATTACTTCGTATTTTACATATTTCTTCTTTATTAGGGGTTCTCTCCGGTTGAGTCAGATGATGTACCTCTAAGAAATGGTCCGGGTGGAACTAGTTTCTCAATCAGTGGGGAGTAGATGGGCATGACAGATTACAACGGGGGACAAAGGTCCGCATTACCCACCCTTCACTACTTGCAAAGACTAGACAGAATATTTCTATTCCACGTTATTTGCAAACAGAGAGTACCTCGAAAGAACTATTCCTTGAACAATAAATGTCCAGCCAATCAATCAATTAGGCATGACGGAGTACAACGGGGGACAAAAGTCTGCATTACCTATCCTTCACTATCTGCAAAGGGAGACAGAATATTTCTATTCTTCTCTGTTTGTAGACAGGGAATATCTCAAACAGCAATAATCAATAAAAAAATTAGTAGGATTATAACACTTTAATAACTTATAAATATATACATCGCAACAAAAACAGTAAACACCTTAAAACTTTTTTTATTAAAACAGAAGCAACAATGACAACTAACAGTAGTGATATCCTGGGAGGGTGATGGAACTGGGATTGTTAATGGAAAAAGATCTACAGAGAAAACTATTGGTGAATTATACTTCTCCGGAAATTTAAAACTCACAAATGTTTTATTTGTGTAATCGTTTCAGGTCAAACGGATTGTGGGACAATGTTCACAATGGAAGAGACACCAAAAGGCATTTGGATCGATGTTGCAGCAGGCTGCCATGTATATAGTTATTTAATAAAACGTTTTACCCTGTTACTTTGCTGGTGTGTTGTATATATTTATAATATTTGCATAGGGTTTGTCGTTATTTTGGGTGGGGTGGGCGGCGGAGTCGAGCTGTCTTGCAGCCATCATGGTGTGGAGCTAAGTTCATCTTACTAGTTTCGTATTTCTCATGAGGGGTTGTTCTTAATGTTTCTATTTTAGCGAGGTCAAAAACAGATCCCATTAGTGGCCTACTGATTTTGCTCGATTCCTTTTGTTTTTTTAAACGATTTTTCACTATCTGCAAAGACTAAACAGAGTATTGCGACTCTGTGCTTGTTTGTAAATACAGAATGAACCAAAGAGAACCAATTCTAAAACAGTAAATGCTTGGATAGCAATCAATCAAATAGAGAGAGAATCAGGCATGACGGATTACAACGGGGGCAAAGGCCTGCGTTAACTAGCCTTCACTATCTGCAAAGAGAGAGTACTGCTAAGAGAAAAGAGGGGGGGGGAGGGGGGGCAGCGTTCAAAGCACATTGCGTGCATAAACACGAAAATGTTTTTACCTATCATGTACTTGACATTTGACAGCATTTGATATTTGGTATTAAAAAACCATTGAAATTCACTAATTCATAGACCATATATAGTTAGGGATTAGCATTTACAAAACCTTATTTTACTCGCATAAAACCATTGAAATTCGCAAATATAGTTAGTTGCGCTAACTATATATCGCGCACCCGCAATCCACTGCTGATGATGTCACATATTACATCATTCATGACATGGTCAGTGACATCACTGATGACATCATCCAGTGGCTGTCTGTTTCTGTAAAGTTAAAATATGTCTTACATATTGAAGAATGAGTGGATGTATAAGTGTCTGGATGAAGGATTTAGTAGGTGCATGACTGACTGTATGAGAGAGTGATTAAATGTGTCTCACTGAGTGCATGGGTTAGTGACTAAACTATCTTAATTTGTGCATCATTATATCTGTTGTTCTACAAACTGCTGCATGTGTTGATCAGTAATGATGTAATATGTGACATCATCAGCAGTGGATTGCGGGTGCGCGATATATAGTTAGCGCAACTAACTATATATGCGAATTTCAATGGTTTTATGCGAGTAAAATAAGGTTTTGTAAATGCTAATCCCTAACTATATATGGTCTATAACCTATGGTTTTTTCAGTGAATATATATATCGGGGGTTCCTCTTGCTAATAGTTCCGCCATTGCACTTTTTTGCTAAACCACTTTTGGCCAGCTGTTTTTGCCCACTTGGGCACTATTGAGAAACTCTGAGAAAGGGGAGACTGTACACACAATTCGGACATAGCAGCATCTATACCCTTACACCTGATAAATATTATAACCATGGTATCAAGTGAGTAAACAGGGGGATCTGTTGAAGGACACCATTAACAATAGACGTCTTAGGCATCGAGACCTCTCTAACATTTAGATAAACAGACTTGTGGTTTTATATGCCACATTTCGCCTAGCCTTACCGCCTCTTAATGGTGGAATCAATGTGTGTTTATTTATTAATTTTATAAATATTTCTATCAGAATATTTATGTTCTTAAACACAGATATATATTTATGAATTTATATCCCTTTACCGTGGTTATTTATTATAAATATCAAATTGTTGGCAAATATTTATTTATGCTGCTATACCATGTTGAAATGAGAGAATCGAATGTGTTATTCATTATGCACTTTTTTGCCGAGATTTAATGTGTATAGTCTGTCTTCTATGACTATGTTTGACATGACACAGCTGTTTGCAATAATATTAGAACTTTTAAAGGGCGTTTC
This sequence comes from Lissotriton vulgaris, assembly GCF_964263255.1. Classification (NCBI taxonomy): domain Eukaryota; kingdom Metazoa; phylum Chordata; class Amphibia; order Caudata; family Salamandridae; genus Lissotriton; species Lissotriton vulgaris. The sequence continues at coordinate 461,916,094 of NC_141694.1, read as the reverse complement.
ATCTAACGTAACGCGTCATGTGATCAAGATCCAGGTGGGACCGAAACGCGTCATGGAGGCTTTGATGCAGGGTGTTTGAAAATAAAACTGGCACAAAGAACTTTTGAGTCCGCGTGTTCATCTGCTTGCTGGAAAAGCTCTTTTGGTGAAGTACGAAAATATTTTGGTGTTGGATTGCTTCGCTGACACCTGCGGAAACCCCTCCTTTGTTTTCTGGGCGTTGTGGTATCCAAGCAGCTGGTCTCGTGTCGTGAGACGTACCCTTTCTCGCTCTGGACTGGAGCAAACCACACAGCAGCCCCGGGAAGCTGAGGATTTCCCCCCACTAAGAGACCGGAATTGAGGGTGACGGAGTTGTTTTTCCACGCTGCCTGAAGATATCTGGCAAGGTAGGGGACGCTACAGATTTTCCAGTGAAGGAGTGTGCCCGGTGGGGGTTTGAAAACCTTTATGTAACTGCTCACCGTTTAAATTGTCTACTGCACCTATCGACACCTGCATCATGGCTGTGGAGGCGTTACGGAGCCGCGAAGCGGCTGCGGTCGAGCTTTTTGATGATTCCCCGGCTGGGGCGTCCGCGATGGTGGATCAGCAAACTGTTGCTCCACCGGTGAATTCTAGTGCACGTGATCTATTCAAAAGACTGGAGAAACTAATGCGGTCAGAGCAAGCGAAATGGTGGGAGCAGAGGTCGCTTGCTCGGTACTTGGAGGTGGGCAGGGTTCCAAGGGGTTTGCGGATCACCTTAACGCCCAGTTACGAGAACCCTGCCCGTGAAATGTTGGAAGAATGGGTGGGCTGCAATTTGGACTCCTCGGCTAGATTGCTTTGCATTCTGGTGAAATATGCTGAGAGCGACAGGCTCAAATTACAAGTCAAAATCGATTAATTAAATTTGGAAATTTCCAAAATGGAAGAGACTGAAAGTATCACAAAGATGAGGAAAGACATGCTGGTGAAATTACAAAAAGATGAAGAGTTCATAAAAAACACATAAGTCCTACAAGTTCAATCGTGACAAATTGGACTATCAAAATGGAAACGTTTTTACCTTCGCTCGTAAATATGAGGGTATAAGAGCAAAGGCCAGTGTTACTAAACCAACAAACACTAGTGTTCTAAGCGACACCACCATTGCTTCCACATCGGGTTCCGACATTAGTACTACTACGGAAAGTGAAACTGATGGAGAAGGGAGCTGGATGCATCGAGGGTTTAAGGCAGGGGCTTTAAAATTATCCCTGGCACAGGAGGTGGACTGCCTGTGCCAGGACAGGAGAGACACTTTAAGATCCTGGAATCGCCAACCCTCCCAAAAAACATGCGGGCAAATGCAAAACGCAGCGCAAGGAGGAGGTGCAACAACAGGCGCAGGCATGAACAAGCCTCCAAAGAAAGCAATGAGAGGGAGGTGGACTCGGAAATAGACTCCAGTACAATAAACACTGTAATTAACTTGTCTGATGTGATCCTCAATAAGGCAGAAATGCACATCCTCGCACTTGGCTTATCTTTTAGTCCTGAGAGCAGTTTTAATTATTCTGAGACCCAGATGGATGTCTACAGATTTATTCACAAATTAAAACTTCAGAAGTTTCATAAACTTAAGGCGAAAAAGGTACCTACAAACAAATCCAACATTGCCTTAAGTCCTCTATTATTGTCAGCTGGGGACGTTTATTTGTTTCAGGACTTGCAACAGCTACAGGATGAACAAAGTGCTATGACAACTGATCTGGGGCTGGAGGGTATGGATTTGGGTGGTACTACCAAAACACCTTTTAAACCAAAATCTGTATTCCAGCCTATTCTGCCTTATAACAATCTTGATCTTTTCCATGAACAGGTGACCTCGGACTTGAAAGAGCTGTACAAATCTATACATCTTGATAGTGTTGAACTGAATCGGAAACAACGTTGTTACATTGAATTAATGAAAAAACTACAAGACAATGAAAACCTCATCATAAAACAATCTGACAAGGGGGGGAACATTGTCTTGTGGCCATATTTACAATTAAATAACATCTCGTGCTATAAACAAAGCAATTTACAGATTGTAAAAGCCTCTTGGTTGAACTATTATGGCAGGTTGGTGGCTTGGAAAAATGGTGGGTTATTAAGTAATGATGAATACCTTTTCTTAAGAAATGACCATTCGGTAATTCCATCCCTTTACCTCCTGCCAAAAGTCCATAAAGATAATCAGAGGCCTCCAGGACGACCGATTATTTCTGCAATAGGTAGTATCACAGAAAATACATCCAAATATGTGGATTACTTCCTGCAGGAATGGGTCATATCTTTACCGTCCTATATAAGGGATACCTCGAATTTTCTACGCAAATTCAGGATATCTCTTGGGGGAGTGATTTGATCCTTATCACCATGGACGTTACCTCCCTTTATACCTCCATTGGCCATATTGATGGAGTTAAAGCAGTTGAACACTTTCTAAATCGCAGGCCAGCATGCTTTTCTTTGCATAACAGGATGCTTGTTGATATGGTCAAAATGTGCTTAGAGCACAACTATTTCTATTTCGATAATACTATTTACCAACAGATAAGGGGAGTTGCCATGGGGGCCTGCTTTTCCCCCAGCTATGCTTGTTTGCATATGGGGTTGTGGGAAGAGCTGGTCCTCAAAAGGCAACATGTGGAGGTCTTGAACAATCATGTTCCCCTATGGCTAAGATATATAGACGACCTTTTCCTAATTTGGAGGGGGTTGGAGGAACTAGCCATACAGTTTATCGAAAAATTGAACATCAATCATTTAAACCTTGACTTTACTGCTCACATGAGCAAGGAATTGGTTGTCTTTTTGGACACGGAGGTCTTTATATCCAATGGCACCATATCCACTAGACTTTACCGTAAGCCCACTGCGGGTAATTCATTGTTGCATGCATCTAGCCACCATCCCCAGCACTTGATCCACAGCATTCCCTATGGGGAGATGCTCAGGATCAAGCGCATATGCAGCAGTGAGGATGAATGCAAGCTTGCCCAGGAGGCATGTAAAAAGAGATTCCTTATGAGAGGTTACAATGCATCTATTGTAGACAAGGCCATCAACAAAACCAGAGACCTTAGCAGGGAAAATGCATTAAACCCAAGGGAGGTCATTCCAAGCATTGTTGAACCCCAGACATCCAAGGTCAGAGTCATCTTGACCTTTAACAAACAACATGGTGCTATTACAAAAATCTTTAAGCGACATTGAGGTTTACTCCTAAGGGACCCAGTAATTGGGGGTGATCTAACTCAGCACAATCGGTTGCCACAATTAACCTTTAGAAAAGCAAGGTCCATGGGGAATTGTCTCCTGAAAAGCAACCCTGAGATCAAATCACCTTCGAACTGGTTATCCAAACAAAAGGGGTTTTTCAAATGTCTAATTTGCAAAGCATGCAAACACGCAAAAAAAAACCGTATAATTCCCCGTTTTTACCTAGACCAGTTAAAATCCGAAAAAAAATTACCTGCAAAACGGAATATGTTGTATATGTTTTAGAATGTCCATGTGCACTACGATACGTGGGCAGTAAAAAACTGCCCGTGCACAGAAGAGTTCTTCAGCATATTTGTGCAATTTTTAATAAAGATCAAGCATATCCAGTTGCGAGGCACTTCGAGGTAGTCCAAGACAGCAACCCGACCCTTTTGAATTACTTTGCAATTGATTGTATACCATTGTCCGGCAGAGGGGGCAATCGGGAGAGTGCACTTCGCACACTTGAGACCAAGTACATTTTAGAGCTAAATACTAAATCCCCGTTTGGAATGAATGCGATGGAAGATTTATATACATGTTTATGAATTATTTACAACCAAAGTGTATTTGATATTTTTAGCTAATATGAACTTTGACCGCGCAGATTTTGTTCTCCATTCAGAAATTGTAATGAATCTGTGCACTGGACCATTTTAACTTGATGGTTTACTTTTGTTATTCACTTGGGTGGCACTCAAATTTGTTTATTATGCATTTGCTTATTTAGCAAAAACCTCCAATTGCCCTAAACTTAGGGGGTTCCTCTTGCTAATAGTTCGGCCATTGCACTTTTTTGCTAGACCACTTTTGGCCAGCTGTTTTTGCCCACTTGGGCACTATTGAGAAACCCTGAGAAAGGGGAGACTGTACACACAATTCGGACATAGCAGCATCTATACCCTTACACCTGATAAATACTATAACCATAGTATCAAGTGAGTAAACGGGGATCTGTTGAAGGACGTCATTAACGATGGATGTCTTAGGCATAGAGACCTCTCTAACATTTAGATATACAGACTTGAGGTTTTATATGCCACATTTCGCCTAGCCTTACAGCCTCTTAATGGTGGAATCAATGTGTTTATTTATTAATTTTTTTAATACTTCTCTCAGAATATTTATGTTTTTAAACACAGATATATATTTATGAATTTATATTCATTTACCGTGGTTATTTATTATAAATATCAAATTGTTGGCAAATATTTATTTATGCTGCTATACCATGTCGAAATGAGAGAATCGCATGTATTATTCATTGTGCACTTTTTTGCCGAGATTTAATGTGTATAGTCTGTTTTCTATGACTATGTTTGACATGACACAGCTGTTTGCGATAATATTAGCCCTTTAAAAGGGCGTTTCATCTAACATAACGCGTCATGTGATCAAGGTCCAGGTGGGACCGAAACGCATCATGGCGGCTTTGATGCAGGGTGTTTGAAAATAAAACTGGCACAAAGAACTTTTGGGTCCACGTGTTCATCTGCTTGCTGGAAAAGCTCTTTTAGTGAAGTACGAAAATATATATATATAAAATAATTTTCCTCGGCATATCCAGCGCAGAAATCAAGCCCACCATTCGGCCAGTCGGACATCAGAGAAACCACTTTAATCAGCAGGTACAGCATTATATATATATGTTTTTACAACAAAGAAAAGCCGCACTCGGGAATTTTTTGGGCTCTGTTTAATTAAAATTTGAAAACCTAAAAGTTCCCAAGTGGGGCGTTTCTTTGTTGTAAAAATGATGTTCCTGGCTTTTGGCTGACTTGAACGTTCGCAACCGCTGCTGTGTTGCTCTGGTGAATGCAGCCACATTGTTGGAAATATAATGTATATATATATATATATATCAAATGCTCCAAACACCAGCCGGTTGCACTCGTGAGCGGGTGCACGCAAAAACGGGGGTGTACCCGTTGTATTTATCACAGCTACAAACGATCCACGAATCCTTAATTCGTAAAGAAAGCAGCACACGCAGGGGGTAGTTCCACATGGATTTAATGAGGGAACTTACAGCATACGACGCGTTTCGCCAGAGGGCTACGTCAAGATATGCCTAGATAGGCATATCTTGACGAAGCCCTCTGGCGAAACGCGTCGTATGCTGTAAGTTCCCTCATTAAATCCATGTGGAACTACCCCCTGCGTGTGCTGCTTTCTTTACGAATTAAGGATTCGTGGATCGTTTGTAGCTGTGATATATATATATATATATATATATATATATATATATATATATATATATATATATATATATATATTACCTACTGGCGGTCGCCAGTAGGTATATATAGTTAGGTTTTTTTCCCTATGGGATTTCTGAAAATTCTATGTCTAATAACTTTGGCGTTTGTGGACGGAAGGGGGGGCTGAGATAAAAGGGGGGTCCCAAAACGTGTTTTTCCCATGTTAATTTCCATAGGGCGGTTGGCCTCACTTTTAGCTCGAACGGCTGAATGGATTTGCACGAAACTTGGCAAAATTGTAGGGACTGTTAGCCCGATGTGCCTTTGCTAGGTCTCAATATATGTGCTCCAGTAGTTTTTGAGAAATTAACGTTCAAAACAAGATATATATCTGTAACAGCGCTCCGGGCTGCGCTCCGGTCCGCTTACTTTTCGCGAAACGGAACTTTGCGATGAGAAGCTGATTGGCCCTCTGGTGTCTGTCAACATTCTAAACAGTCCGGAGCGGCCGCCATCTTGTCTCTCTGTAGGACCGAGAGACAAGAGGAGGCCAAAACAAAGGGGGAAATTACCATAAGGGGGCATAGTAGATCCTCGTTGACCCTCTAGGTTTTATGTGGAGGTTTTAAAAGGGCCTAGGAGGGTAAAAAAAAATGTTTTTTTTTTTTTTGCGTGATAAGCGCCAAGTTCGCGAACCGGAAAGCGTTCTGGACAGCGTACTATAAGGATAAAAGAATGATAGACTTTTCTAATACTGTATGTTAATTATATGTTGTTTTTGTTCGTTTTTTTTTTATTTATTTATTTTTTTTGATTATAAAAAAATTTATGGGTCAGAATTTTCATAGTTCATTAAAACTTCCAGCATTACATCATCTGGAATCTCCTCAAACATGCATGTTTCTATGTCTTGTAAGCTTTCAATAAATTGTTCATCAAAAGATTCATCCATAAAATCTTCATCCATATTTTCTTCAGGTAAAATCTCTTCTGTTGTAATGTCGAAGGAAACATTGATTTTTTCGTGCTCCCCTTCCATTTTTTTGCTGTAAATTGCATAAAAAAAATAATTAAATTAGAAGAGTTAGGGCACTGTTGGGTTTAAGTTCAGACATGTAGTTCTGTTTTTTTAACAGTAAAGTTAAAGTAAGTAAATTCATAATTATAGCAGAGAAGTGTAAGTCAATCAATAAATATAACAGAGGAGCTTATCTGTATCTATAACTATAGCAGGGGGACAGTAAATAATTATCAAAAAACGTTTTTACAAATTAATTTAAAGTGCCACTTACAAATTATCAATTTACTTTACAGGGAGGAGAAAAGGCTCTTGAAATGTAGTTCAGGAAGTAGCAGTGAAAATGGCTGTGTTTCCTTCTCTTCCTTTATATATATTCAGGTATATAACCAATCAAATGTCAGGTAATAAAAATTGAAAATGAAAGTAAAATTTTCATTGGTTGTCAATTCCAATACTTTAGATGTGTTTTGTGAAGTAATTTACCTCAGGGTATTTAGGGTCTACAGGCTAAATGGCTAAATGAAATTTCAATCAAATTTGTGAGAATGAAAGGGATTGTTATGTAGTATGAGCTAATCTATATTTGGTGAGAGTGTCTCTAGTCGTTTTTCTGTAAATTACTTTCCCACCTTTTTTTAGGACCGCTTTCTGGAAAGCGGCCCGGTTAGCGAACCTTAAGCGTCACGGGAGTCCACCATTTTGTGTTTCGGTCGGTTTAAGATACAAGATGGAGGGCAAATAATGTTTAGAATGGGTAGAAGGGGTCATGGTAGAGTTATCTTGACCCCCCAGGTTTTCCGAGGGTGGCTGAGGAGGCTTATATGTGCGGAAAAAAAACATTTTTTAAAAAAATTCCGCGAGGTTAGCTTTCGGTTAGCGAACCGGGTAGCGCTCCGGGGAGCGTAATTTGTGGAAAATTAGTGAAAAAAGTTAGAAAAAAATAATAATTGTGAGTGATCAGATGAAGGGTAGCTCTGAGAAGAGCTTTTGGGTTTATGGTACATTTAGGTACTTATAAGTAGGTACCAATGCACAGTCTTAAATTCAGAATGAAAATTCTGTTGCCCTCATCTGAGAAGTGAACTCCATCTCCTCTGTAGATATCTTGCATGTAGTAACGCAAGTTATTGTTGTATAGGGAGCCCATTCCATGGTCTCTCATGAAAGCTGAAACAGATTTGTTTACATGCTTCCTCGCTTTCTCAATTTGTGGAGAAAATTGGTTGGACCACCTCCATTTCTGTCTTTGGCATATATTGGAATATACCAAGGCAGTTTGAGGAAAAAGTGCCATTAATTGCTCAAAGGTGTCCTTTAAAAGCATTTCCAGACCTACCCCTGTCAAAGTGCCCAAATCATTACCTCCACAGTGCACTATTAACAGGTCAGGTTTTGGCAAATGCATAAAGGTTTTCACTATTGGTATCAATTGGTGACATTTTAATCCTCTTTGGCCCAACCACTTAATTTCCACATCTTGTAAATTGAGGTTGTGTAAATTTCTGTTCTCAGCATACCTTTGAGCCCAGTGGATGTAACTATGTCCAACAATCCAGACGTTAAACATGGTGGGAGAAGGTTGGGCTGCAGTCAGATGAAGTGTGGTAATGAAAGGGCAGTTGAAACAGTAGGAGTTTGTAAAGAAAAAAAACTGTGGATTTCCAATGCTAATGATTCATTAGCAGTGATTGGTGCATTTCCATTTCTGAAAACAGAAAGTTAGGGTGCATGGATGTGTTCTTCGAAAGATGTAATTTGAATGGTCCAGGAAGAAACTTTTAATGAAAGATTGCACTGGATACGCAGGTGCACTGAGAGTTCAGAGTTCAATTGAAACATTGTTGTGTGAATTTGCAAACATGAGAGGTCTTCCAGGAGGTCGTTGCTATGGAAAAAAGGCAGAGAGGGCAGAGGGGGGAAGGGTTTTCATTTGAAAAAAGTGAGGGAAGAGTTATGATTGGCTAATATGAGAGATATGTGAAATGAATATCTGTATTTCTGTGCTTTCAATAGCTGCAGCCTCTGGAGTGCATCCTTTTTCTTCTGTTGAAGACAATTTGGTGTATTTCTGAGACTGTTTTCAAAACTCAAAAAGTATTTGCTAAGGTGAGAAAAGATTTATTTATTTTAGATAGAGAATAGTATGAATTAAGGAGAAAATGATGAAGAAAGCTTTGTTTTTAAACTGTGGCTTTGTCTGTAGTGATATAGAAATAGATTTTGTTACTTTGAGAAATTGTAATTGCATATTCGGTGTAGTATTCTGGAATACAGTAATACAAGTTATTGTTGTATATGAAGCCCATTCCATGGTCTTTTATGTAAGCTGAAACAGATATGTTGTTTTTAAAAACCATTTTTGAAATCAATTACATTTCTGGATATGTACTGCTAGAGCTTCATAGGTTGTTTTGGGTCATATTTATAAGGCATTTGAGTGTCTTTGATGTTATTTTTTCCTTTTTAAATGGAAAGCATTCCTCATGGGGCAAGTGTCTTGTAAATACGCTCCCACCTGCACTTGGCAAATTTAGATTTTGATTATGGGAGTTACATAGCCATGTTAATAATGTCGAAAAAATGGTGCTAGGGCATTCCAGAAAACGCTTTCATGTGTCTCAAGGACATTTTCAGTCATTTCCTCTTGAATGCAGGTATACAATTGATTTATATGCTGTGTTTAAAAACGATTCTTTTCTATGATGTTCTTTTTTCCTTTTTAAATGGAAAGCGTTCCTCATGGGGCCCTGAGCAGTTCTTAGTCATGTTATTTAATGGGAGGTGGATAACATGGCTAAGAGCATTTGCAGGATAATGCATGAATATCGTTGACTTTTCAGCGATATTCATGCATTGCGGCCGTTTTTTTTCGCATTTGCGAGCAGTTCTTAGCCATGTTATCCAATGGCAGGTGGATAATATGGCTAAGAGCATTTGCTGGATAATGCATAAATATCGCTGACTTTTCAGCGATATTCAGGGCCGGACTGACTACCGGGCAGTTTGGAATGCTGCCGAGCTGGGGGCTCATTTCACAGCGGTGGGGGCTGATTTCGTTCATGGAAACCTGCGTGTGCTTTCGAAATAATGAAAGCAAAACAAATTTTGTTTAGTACACGCAGGCCCCCATCAGCGAAATCAGTGCCCAGCTCAGCAGCATTCCAAACTGCCCGGTAGCCAGTCCGGCCCTGGTGATATTCATGCATTGCGGCCGTTTTTTATGGCATTTGCGATAAACCTTGCTAAGGAGAAAATGATGAAGAAAGCTGTGTTTTTAAACTGTGGCTTTGTCTGTAGTGATATAGAAATAGATTTTGTTACTTTGAAAAATTGTAATTGCATATTCGGTGTAGCATTCTGGCATGCAGTAACACAAGTTATTGTTGTATATGAAGCCCATTCCATGGTCTCTTATGTAAGCTGAAACAGATATGTTGTTTTTTAAAACCATTTTTGAAATCAATTACATTTCTGGATATGTACTGGTAGAGCTTCATAGGTTGTTTTGGGTCATATTTATAAGGCATTTGAGTGTCTTTGATGTTATTTTTTCCTTTTTAAATGGAAAGCGTTCCTCATTGGGCAAGTGTCTGGTTAATACGCTCCCACCTGCGCTTGGCAAATTTAGATTTTGATTATGGGAGTTACATAGCCATGTTAATAATGTCCAAAAAATGGTGCTAGGGCATTCCAGAAAACGCTTTCATGTGTCTCAAGGACATTTTCAGTCATTTCCTCTTGAATGCAGGTATACAATTGATTTATATGTTGTGTTTAAAAACGATTCTTTTCTATGATGTTATTTTTTCCTTTTTAAATGGAAAGCGTTCCTCATGGGGCCCTGAGCAGTTCTTAGCCATGTTATCCAATGGGAGGTGGATAACATGGCTAAGAGCATTTGCTGGATAATGCATGAATATCGCTGACTTTTCAGCGATATTCATGCATTGCGGCCGTTTTTTATCGCATTTGCGATAAACCTTGCTAATAGCAAGGTTTATCTGTGATAAAAATCGCCGATGTGCGGCGATAATTTTTGTCTCTAAACAAGTTATTGCTAGTTGTTGGTAATATGCCCCCGGGTTTTTGTTTGCAGGAATCGGGAGGCGGGAGAGTAGCACTGAAATCAGTAGTCTCACGCCTGAATCGGGAGGGTTGGCATGTCTGGATTCTCTACAGCTGGGGCCATAAACTACATCCGCAGGGCTAGGTGATAGCCTGGGACCGGCCTGGCATGTAAAATGGCTGCCGTGCACAACAAAATTGTGGCATTGTAAAAAAGGCAAGATGGCGCAGACAATGTTTATCAATAAGGATTCATTTAGAACAAAATATTTTATCGCACTGACAAATTGGTGGTCAACACTTCCTGATTTCCTTCGAATCGAACGTTAACAGACGTCACGCAGCAAAAAAAAAAAAAAAGCTCACGCACAGCCGCTGGAAGAGATGTATCAACATATATGAGCCTCCTCAGCCACCCTCAGAAAATATAAGGGATTAGGATACGTCTCCCGTACCCGCTTATACCTAGTAATTTAATTAAAACGAAGCACAAAATGGCGAATTCCCGTTTCGCCAGCAGTTTGCGGCCCAGTTCGGTGTTTGGGAAGCGCTTCTACCGTGAAAAATATATTTTTTTTATTTTCCCCACGGGACCCTTTAAAAACCCCAACAACATTCCTAGGGGGTCAACAGGGGTATACCTTGCCCCCTTTCATTAAATTCCCCCTTCGTTTTTCACCTCTTCTTCTCTCTCGATCCTACCGAGAGATAAGATGGCGGCCGCTCCGGACTGTTTACAATGTTGACAGACACCGGGGAGCCAATCAGCTTCGCATCGCAAAGTTCCGTTTCGCAGGTGGGAGCGTATTTACAAGAAACTTGCACCATGAAGAACGCTTTCCATTTAAAAAGGAAAAATAACATCATACACACTCATATGCCTTATAAATATGACCCAAAACAACCTAAGAAGCTTTAGCAGTACATATCCAGAAATGTAATTGATTTCAAATAATGACTTACTTCATTGGTAGGCCTTCACATGTATTATCTCCTTTGTTTTGTTAAGTGAAAATCTTATCTGCAACCATGTGTTGGCCTCACCTTAAATAAACAAAACAGGCGATGGACTGAATGAGGATCAATGACACACATTCAGGGCCGGACTGACTACCGGGCAGTTTGGAATGCTGCAGAGCTGGGGGCTCATTTCACAGCGGTGGGGGTTGATTTCGTTCATGGAAACCTGCGTGTGCTTTCGAAATAATGAAAGCAAAACAAATTTTGTTTAGTACACGGAGGCCCCCATCAGCGAAATCAGTCCCCAGCTCAGCAGCATTCCAAACTGCCCGGTAGCCAGTCCGGCCCTGCACACATTCACCCCAGTCCAAAGATCTGGGCCTAAACAAACATTTAGATAGGCCACACCTTATCGTCATCCTGAATTAATCATTTAAAATATTAGGGAGAGATTTATGATTGTTTTATGCATGTTTTGTAGCACTGTGTGTCATTTTTGTGATGCAGTGCTGGTGCAAAAGATTTGCTATGTTAAATAATAAGTAGGGCATTAAGTTTTTGATGACTGTTATTCATTTACTGTTTGGTAATAGTGGTTATTAACATTTTTTATTATATTTTTCCACAGATTCAACTGCAGATTTTTTCCGATTTTGAAAAATGCCTACGAAAAATAGAATTAGAAAGGCTAGAAAATGTCAAAGACAGCAGGATGATGTTTCATTGCAGCAGTCCTCTTCCCCAAATACTTATCAAAACACCAAGAAAGCTCCGGGTAAGAGCAAAAAATCATTCTTAAAAAATATTTTTAGTAAAAAAAGTATTTATCGCAAAAAAATTTCAGTTCAGAAAAAGAAGAGTAATTTAAATGGAAAGGAAAGACCCATCAAAAATGTTACTGGTAGAGGAAGAGATTACTCTGTGCATGATAGTAGAAGGAAAGAACAGTTTAGGGACATTCGAAAACGAATGTTCCGTAACAGGATAATAGTTAATTTATTAAAAAATATTAAAAAATGCAAACAGAAAGTGGCATTTTATAAGAAGAAGAAAAATTTAGAGAAAATTATTGATCATCAAGTTGTTTATTTTGGTAATCAATAGAATTAGGAAACTAAGCAAGGTCATTTCTGATTTCAAAACAAACAGTAGATGGAAGAGAGTAGTAAATCGTAGTAACTTTTGTGAAGTTTTTTCCGGAGAATGGATGCATAGTTCAAGTTCTGAGGCATTTTTTAATGAGGAGAGTTATTTTCAGGATAATGATTTGGTGTTTGCAGTTGACACCAGTGGTCGAGCTTATGAAGTGAAGGATGGTTGTCCAGTTGAAAAAGAAAAACTTGTGACAACAGAGACAGAAGAGGCGGTAAGTGATGAGGTTTTAGGAAGACGTCCTAAGGGTCCTGTGTACATTTGGAAGTGTAGTTCTATTTGCAGTGTGCAACAGGTTTCCATCAATTTGCTTTGTGATTTTATACGGACATTTAATAAGAAAAGTTTGAAGCAGAAAATGAAGTTGTTGCAAGATTTAGATCCTTGCAGAGTGAGACAAATGACAGGTTTGCGTGGTCATTCACTGGCTTGTCTTTCCAGGAGAGTATGCCAGAGTGTTTTCCATCATTTCATCATTTCAGGATGCTAGCAGTGCATCATAATAAAGTGAGAAAATTAGTGAGGATGTTGTATTTTGCTAAGAGTCCAGCAATTATGCTTAAACAATTATGTGCTGCTCTTTTGCATGGTTCTGAAATAGATGTGAAGAATATTTGTGAAGAAATTGAGTTTTGTTACTTTAGTAGTAAAGATGAGAATGTTCAAATTGACCCTGAAGTAGAGGGTAATGTTGAAGATAATGTACAGGTTTACAGTACAGATAATTTTCAGAAGGAAATTGCCACGTTTCAGATCAAATCAAGTGAGAGGCCTAATTTCACTTGTGTATGTTGTCGACGCACTTATTATAAGAATCAGACTAAGGTAGTGGATTTATATGCAAAAAGTGAAAGGGAAAATAATAGTGAATGGAAGGATTTTGCCACATACTTGATGGTAGAAAATTATTTTGATTTGGGATCGGATCAACGTGTGTGTACTTATTGTTGTAATAAATTAAACCAAAACCAGATGCCTGCTAGGGCAGTTCATAATAATCTGGAATTGGTTGAGATTCCTTCTGAATTGAAGGATTTAAATACTTATGAATCTATTTTGATTCAAAGTATCCATCCCTTTCAGGCTATTGTAAGAATGGAGCCAAAGACAGGGAAGTTGCCTCCAGCAGATTTACAGAGAGGATTAAAGGGAAGAGTTGTTTATTTGCCTCTAGATTTGAACAAAAACATTAACACAATTGGAGTAGAAAAAGTGGAAGAGGAACCTCTGGTTATCTTGGTTAATGGGGTTCCGACAAAGAATAAGAAAATATGGCAAGATTTAGTGGATGTTAGGAAAGTCAAAAAGGCAACATTGTATTTGAAGAAAAATAATAAGTACTATAAGAATGTATATGTTGCAGAAGAGGAAGTAAGTGATGAAGAGGATAGCGATTTGTGTGCTGGCCAAATTGAGAAAGTAGAGGCCTCTAAAAGTGAAGAAATATATGAACATTATAGTGTTCATCCTTTGCATTCCAAGGAAGTCATGGGGAATGCTATTGAGTTGTTTCAAATGAAACAAGCCAAAGGGAGTCCCATTAGTGTTTGGGAGGAAAGTTTGGAAGCTCGGTGTTTCCCACCGCTATTTCCTACAGGTCGAGGAGGAAGATATGATGAGCGACCTCATCAAATTCCTGTGTCTGAATACCGGACTTTACGATTGTATGCAGAAGATCCTAGGTTTCGTCAATGCATTCCCTATTTGTTTCATCTCCTGTTTGAAAGCGATCTGTCTGGACTGTCATATGCAGTGAACCACATCTTAAAAAGTGGTATACAGATGCGAAACATCTCGGCAAGTGATTTTATGCATAAAGTCAATGTCCAAGACAGTATTTTGGATTCTCACTTAATTAATCTCATGGCGTGTCAGCGTGGTACTAATGAGTACTGGTACCGTCGTCATGGTGATTTAAAATGTATGCTGAGGAACTTAGGAACTCCGACATGGTTCCTCACTCTGAGCTGTGCCGAGTATGGCTGGGAAGACTTACTTGAATTTCTACGAGAGGCAAATGGAAATATTGAAAACATTGAATTCAAGACACCTGGAGAACTGTGTTCTTTGGATCCAGTGAATGTATGCAGGTACTTCAATCATAGATTTGAAGCTATGATGTCTTTCATCACAAATAAGAAGAATCCACCTCTTGGAGAGGTGTTGGATTTCTTCTGGAGAAAGGAGTACCAAGCAAGAGGTGCTCCTCATATACATATGTTGTTGTGGATCAAGGATGCACCTAAATTTGTGGGTGACAACTGTATGGCTGTGGCTCGGTATGTGACATCTTACATCACCAAAAAAGAAAAGACAGAACTGAAGGATATGTGGGAGGACATTTCCCATGAAAAGAGCCTCAGCAAGAAGTTGTACAGTTTCAGTCTGAAGATGTTGTCGCATCGAGAAATCGGAGCTTACGAATGTTCAGATCGATTGTCTTCAGCAAGTCTCTATGCCAAATCCAGGAGTATTGTTTGGGCGAGTCTTGGTCTTGCTGCAACGCGAAATCGGGTTCTAAAACCTGTCCGGGAAATTGAATATTTGGCAGAAAAGGAACCAAACAGTACCGACATTTTGAAGACCAATATGTTGGATACATATTATCCAAATCGAAGCAGTCACCTTGAGAATGTTTGTCTATATGAGGTTCTACAAAATTATATATTCAAGAGGAACATCAAAGAAGATATTGAGAAAGGAGTGTATGCTGTAATTGGAAGTGAGGGATGTCTGGTCAAGCAAAGAAAATGCCAATTAGTAAACCATCGAAAATTGAGTGGCGAATCTCCAGAAAAAAAGGAGTTTTTCTATTTAGCAATTTTGCAACTTTTCAAGCCTTGGCGTGCAGAAGAGGAACTGCTTGGAGATTTCCTCTGTTACGAAGACTCTTTCACTGCTGCTAAGGAGACCATAGAATGTCCTGCTTTTCCCAAATATCAAGAAATGCTAACTTTGGAAATTGAGCAAGAAGCAACGATTGCAGCCGAGATTGCCAGAGACAGTTCTCAGGACAGTCAGAGTTCTGTTTCATTGAGTCAAGATCCACTTGGAGGACCTATTATCGAAAATGAAGCTGCCACTGCTATGAATGAAGTGGAAAGAGCCATGGCACATGCTCAGGAGGATTCAGTTAACTTAGAAGACTTGGAAAAACAACTCAACGTTGAGCAGAGGAAAATATATGATGAAGTTACCAAGCAAATTGAGCATGGATTAAGTCATGAGAAGAAAGAGTGCTCATGTACATCGTTGAAGCCTGTCCGACTGTATGTGAGTGGAGAAGCGGGAACTGGAAAAAGTTTCCTCATTAAAGCAATTTCATGCTATCTGCAGGAAAGGACTGAGTCATCGCTGTCTTGTGTTGTCACCGCTCCTACTGGACTTGCAGCACATAACATTAAAGGTATTACTTTGCATCGTCTACTGATGCTGCCGGTGGAGCATGACAACAAATTACAATACCACAAGTTATCTGGGGATGCTTGCTGTGAAGTTTCAAGAGTCTTGAGGAAAATGAAACTACTTATCATTGACGAAGTAAGCATGGTTTCCAATGTCATGCTTGCCTTTGTGCATTTGAGAATGCAAGAAGTACTTAAAACTGAATATGATGTGTTATTTGGTGGCAAACACATCATTGTTTTCGGAGATCTTCTGCAGCTGACACCAGTAAAAGGACAACCTGTGTTCAAAATACTCACGCATGAAGATACCAGGAAGTGCCTAGGGAGCATTGGCAACGTCAATATATGGTTAAACTTCAATTATGCTGAACTGCATGAAAATATGCGTCAGGCAAAAGATGAAGATTACAAGAATATTCTACAAGATATTAGAATTGGAAAAGTGACCGAGTATGGAAAAGAAGCTTTAAATGCACGATTACTTTCAAATTTATATCCCGAACAAGAGATTGTGGCTGAGAATATTTTTCAGAAAATTACTGAGAAGAAATCCGGAATATGTTTGATGCCAACTCTTGCAGAATGTGCCATCTTCAACAACAAAATGTTGAATTTAGAAAAGCAAGAGATTGTGAAACTTGAAGCTATTGACAAAATAGAGCATATGGGATCAACAATTATTTTGTCTGAGAATTTTAAATCAAAATTGGATTCATTAGAGAAGACTATATCTAAAACAGCGGGTTTTGAAAAGACTTTGAATGTGTGTTTAAATTGCCGAATCATTTTGAGAAGGAATTTACATGTTGAAAGAGGTCTGGTAAATGGATCAATGGGTAATGTTGTTGATTTTGAGAAGTACAGAAATAGAGATGGAATAGAATTTTTAAAAATTAAATTTGATGGCATTGAGGAAGTACAGCTAATTGGTCATTGTTCTGCTAGGTTTTTGCTTGTTAAAGACTTATATGTTCGCCGTAAACAGTTTCCTGTTTGCTTGGCATATGCGGTAACAATCCATAAATCGCAAGGTTTAAGTGTAGATAGTGCATTGGTGAATATTGGCAGTTCTGTGTTCAAGGAGGGTATGGCATATGTGGCATTGTCACGAGTTAGAACTTTATCAGGATTGTACTTGATTGACTGTGATGTCACAAACATTTGTGCGGATCTTGATTGTGTTAAGGAATACAATAGGTTAAGAAGAGAGTATGTGCCACATTTGCCTCAATATCCTTTGTTTGAGAAACGTGTGGTAGGCCGGAAACGTAGAAATATCAGTAATAGTAGGGAGGTTGTTGCAAAAAGACTAAAAGTCAATGAACCGAAAATTGTTAGCAGAAAGAAAGTGGATTCTGTTGAAGATGTTGTCGGTTTTCAATTTGAAAACAGTTCTGGTGTCAACTGCTATGCAAATGTAGTGGTTAATGTTCTCTTTTCACTAGAGAGTTTAAAAGAACAGATTCTGTTGAATTCAGAACAAATTTTATGCTGTTTGTTGAATTCTGTTTTCGAGAAATGTAGCACTGATCGAACAAAAGTAGAAAGTGTGTCTGAAGTTCGTTATCTGTTAGATGAATGTTCAGGTCAAACAGACTTCTCTGAAAATAATCAGCAAGATTGTCAGGAGTTTTTAATGTATATGCTTGATGTATTGCAAGATGAGGGTGTAGATGTAGATCACCTGTTTGGGCTTTCTTATCAATGGCAGCATGACTGCGAGAATTGTAGGGTATCAAGTACTACTAGTGTAGACTCAGAAAGATTTATATATTTAACTTTGCCAGACAGTAAATCAGTCTCCTTTAATAAGCTAGTAAATGCAGCGGATCACAACATGGAGTGTAGCCAATGTAAATCTGAAATGATGTCAACATTACTTATACGTAGATATGGATAGTATGTCATTTTAATGATCCAACGATGTAGGCCTGATGGATCAAAATTGTCAACTTTAATAAAAAATGTTGTGGCTTCTCAGCTTTCAATATCAGGAAGGACTTTTGTAACTGTAGCAATTATCTATCACGATGGTCCTTCAACAACATCAGGACATTATACAGCTTATTTAAAGTCTCGAAACGGCTGGTCATTCTGCAATGATTCCGTTGTAACTTAAAAAAAAAAATTACCGTTTGACCTTAAAAATTCTTACCTGGTGTTTTTAAAACCAAAATTTTAATGAAAGAATCTCGGGATTTCCTGTGAAGAATTGCAAAAGGTTCATGAAGTAGAGGGAATGTAAGTCTGCAATGCTGTCTAGATTATTGGTCCAAAACTTTTAATTATAATGTCATTTTAAAAATCCAACTATATAAACCTGATGCAAGTAAGTCTGCTTCATAGTAAGCAGTATCAGTGTCATAGGAAAAGGAGAACATGAGTGACAAAGAAGGGTAAGATATTAGTAGTCCAGGATTGTGAAAATAATCTTAAATGTATTCTTTTTGAAAGTTGCGAAAATAGAAAATGTCGGGATTTGATTGGAAGAATTACAAGAGTTGCGAATCGCGGCAACATGATTTGGCCTAGTGGAAACATGTGATAGAATGAGAGAAGTCTTTTCTTGTATGTAACTTATTTTTCGAATCGATGGAGGTTTTCTTTCAGAAAGTGGCGAGCTGAAAATATTTATAGCACAACAGAGTGGACGCTGTTCATAGGAGATCCTTCGACGTCATTGAAAGTAAGTTAATTTTAAGGAGTTTTGAATTCAGATTTCTTAGGTTGTATGGGTTTTTTAAACACAATCATTTTGATTGTGTTTTTTTTTCCCCGCTGTTACATGATGAATACCTTCAAGTCACTGATTTAAGTGAAATTTGATACATTCTGAGAACAGCAAAAATAAACCATTTAACATGTATAATTAATGTTCTGCTTTTTGTACTTATGATATACATTTAGAAATATGAGGTAGATATGGAGAAACTGAGTCTTGTGTAAGTGTCAATTTTAATGCGAACAGTGCTGTACTTCTGGGTACTGTTTTTTTTAAAAAATGAATAGGCCTCACCTCAAAGAAAGCTCTTGAAAGCACACATCTTATTTGCATCCTGAAACACTCATTTAAAATATTAGACACAATTTTATGATGGCTTTACATCTTTTTTGCGCTGCTATTGCATCACTATTGTGAGACATCAGCAGTGCAAAAGTAGTACCATGTTCCAAAATAGGTCTCAGTTCATCAGCATGAAGATACTGTTTGTTTAAAATATATATCTTTAGGATTGTGTAGGGGACGTAGAGAAGCAGAGGCTTCTGTAAATGTCAAAGTTGTTGCAAAACTGTTTCTTCTTGAACCTTTTCCCTTTTCTTTTCTAATTTTTAAATACATGTTGTAATATTTTTGGAAATGTTTGTTCTCTCTTTTACAGATTGAAAGTATGAAAAAATATTTAAAAAAGGTAACAAGAATTATAAG
Source organism: Lissotriton vulgaris (assembly GCF_964263255.1). Lineage (NCBI taxonomy): Eukaryota > Metazoa > Chordata > Amphibia > Caudata > Salamandridae > Lissotriton > Lissotriton vulgaris. The sequence goes on along the minus strand of NC_141694.1, from coordinate 461,896,585 downwards.
GTAAATGTTTTCTACTCTTTTTACCCGCAATGCACTGCTGATGATGTCTCTGACCATGTCATGAATGATGTAATAAGAGGACATGACTTACTTCATTGGTAGGCCTTCACATGCTTTATCTGCTCTGTATTCTTCAACAAGTGTAAAATTGATCTGTAACCCTGAGTAGGTCTCACCTTAAACAAACCTCAGGAGACATCACACCTTATTGTCATCCTGAATAAATAAATAGATCTATTAAACAGTATCTCTGGTTTACTCCCTATAGCTGTCTTTCTTTTTACATTACTCTCTGTTTACTTCCCTTATACTAACTCTTCTTTTTTTTTGGTTAAATATTTTTTTGGTTCGCTTCAAGTTCGCGAACCGGGCAGCGAACTGGAAAGCGAACCAAAAGAAATAGAGCTTGCCAGAGTGCTAAACATTCTAGCAATTTTATTTGAAAGGGGAGGTAGTTCTGAAAAGAACTTTTTTTATATGTTTTTGTTGTTTTATTTTTTTTTTGTTTTTCTGAACATTTTTTGTTTTTTTTGTATTTTTGCACAGTTTTATATTTTTTTTGTTTTTGATGGAGGGGAAACAACAAAAAACAGGCATTGAAAAAAGCCCAACAGGAGCAAAAAAAAAATTACTGTTTGGGTGGATTAGGGCAATTGTGATTCTCGTAAGCAATGTTCATTAAGTTTACGCTCATGTTTCCACATGAAAGCAATGCCCCACAATACAAGCAGGTTAGCTTCATGTGTTTGAAGTTCTTTTGAATATTTGGCACGGTTTCCTGTGCCTCTCCTCCAGTCAGAGAGAGCAAGGTTGACCTGGCCACAGGAGTTGTTGAGGGATTATCCTGCAGGTCACGCAACTCTGCACGGCTGTAGTTGAGAGGATGCCACCTGGTCATATGGCGATGCATGGTATAGTTTCCCATGCTATATTTTTTTTCAGTGCCTCTTGATAGCCTTTTTTTACAGATAAGACAGGTGGCATATTTTGCGTTGACTTTCTTCTCCCCTCGAGGGATTGAAAAAAACTGCCAGATAAAACTAGTTTTCCGACGGAAAACACGGGGCAACTCCTGTATGAACTCTTGTTCTTCTCTCTCCTCTTCTTCAAGTTCATCCTCTTCCTCCTCCTCTGTGTTGGCAATGAACCGAGATGATGGTCCTCTCTTCTCATGAGGAGGTGAAGGTGGTGGTGGGGGTGCACCAGCTGAAGCAAGTACAGAAGCCATTGCTCAATTATAGTTAATTGGTCTTTCTCTCACCAAGATGAAAGTCAGAGTGAGGAAAGAAGGAGGGGTTTTCATCATTTGGAAAAAGCAAAAGTTCTGAACCAATGAAAAGTGTTATTTTTAGGTCACATGACCTAGTCATACATCATTTGGAAACCAAAAGTGAAATGAACCAATGAAAAGTTTCATAAACAAGTCACATGACCTGTTCCGCTTACGTTACGCGGTGCGCGCCGCGTCCCGCATCGTTTCCGGTTCGCGGTCCGGAGCACTTTCTGGAGCGCTAACGCGGCGCGTCATAAGATGCATTACGCGTCAACGTGATACGTCGCGCTTCCGCGACGCGTCACAGTTCCGCTAACGAAACGTTTACCGGTTCGCGTACTAGATCGCGGCATCAAGATGAGCTAACGGAAAGCTTCGCTTACCGAAAACGAAGAAAAAAAATATTTTTAAAAAAATTATCAATAAACATCTAAAATATATTTTGGGTTTTAAAGAAGAATACATTTTACAGCTACAGATGTTAGCTTTTAAAAAACCAATGAAATTCACAGAAAAAACCATAGGTTATAGACCATATATAGTTAGGAATTTGCATTTACAAAACCTTGAAAATTCAATGAAAAAACCATTGGTCATCAGTGATGTCACTAACCATGTCATGAATGATGTAATATGTGACATCATCAGCAGTGGATTGCGGGTGCGCGATATATAGTTAGCACATCTAACTATATATGGAATTTCAATGGTTTTATGCGAGTAAAATAAGGTTTTGTAAATGCAAATTCCTAACTATATATGTTCTATAACCAATGGTTTTTTCATTGAATATTTATATATATATATATATATATATATATATATATATATATATATATATATATATATATATATATATATATATATATATAGCGAAACTTGTCACTCGGAACACAGGATGCCCGGATACATAGTAACAAAGAGCCGACCCAAAAGTGCTGGTGAAAGGTGATTTATTCCAATAGAGCCAGCGCTGCCGCCATGATGCGTTTCGCCTCCAGGGAGGCTTGATCACATGACAAACTGTGAGAATGAAGCAGGACTTTTAAAGTGACAGTGCATTGGATCGTGTCATAGCAATAGAAAAAATACTACACATGGTATTTGCTGCATTTGTGCAAATCGGAAACGAGAGTGCCCAAGTGGGCCACCAAAGTTTTAACCCGAACAATTTACACATTCCAATAAAATCAAATTTATAGATTTTAAGAAAAAATAGAGCATGTTTAAATTACACAATTCGGCAGAAGAAGGAAACACTTACAAATATGTACATGGTAAATATATTAATTTATGTACATTATATGGTGTTGAGATCCGATTTATCCTATTGTGTAAAACGTTAAAAACAATAGCTCAAATATCAAATATCCAATAGCAACATAAGTATGACACAATAATTATGTGTGATATGAGTAGAGCCCAAGTGGGCCGGTCACAATATCTGTCCATGGCATATAAAGTGCATTATGTGAAAGTGCAAAGTTAGCAAAGTGCAAAAAAGTGGTAACAAATAATTCCAAGTTTAAAATCAGAACCAGTTATGTACTGAGAGTAAATATTAAAAAGGTCATCATATGTACAAATGGAAACATCATAAAGGGAACATGTAATTGCTAATTTATCCGGACAGGTCTTTATTGGCATATATGTTAATCCTAGAGACAGGTATAGAGATCTTCCCTGTCATTGAGGCCATTAGGATTTTTGGTGTTAAGTTCCAGGATGTATCGGGTCTCAAGGAGACGGAGTTTGGCCTCACGGTCACCTCCCCTCCTTGAAGCCTCGACACAATCGATCAAAAAGAATAGAAGTTGATCAGGAACACCTGAATGTTTGTCCTGGAAGTGCCTGGCAACCGGATAATTATGATCATGCCCAGATATTGCCCGTATGTGTTGGAGTATCCGTTTGTGGGTGGGTAGTTTGGTACTCCCCACATACTGGAGCCCACAAGGACACTCCAACACATATATGGCATAATCTGTTTTGCATGTAAGCCACTTTGAGATGGCAGTAGGATGCTCATGAAAAGGACTTTTAAAATGAGTCCTATTACTGCCAAAACGGCAGGCTTTACATTGGGGGCAAGTCCTGAAACCCTTCTTTAAAACTGACCAGGTGGTAGAGATCTTTGGTTCCAGAGTATTGCTAACTATAGCCTTTGACATTGAGGGGGGTCTTCTGAATGTTAGAATTGGTTTGGTATCCACTTTGTGACCAATTACTGGATCACTGTGAACCAAATTCCAATTCCTATTTATGATTTTTCGAAGAGCCCCATGTTGCCGATTAAATGTAAAAATAGCTCGTGGGGAACTAGTTTGAGCATCCTTGGTCGCAGAAGCATCCAATTGGATATTTCTCGTTTTGGGTATCAGTGCCTCCTGCCTGCTAACTTGATTGGAACGTCTGATGGCCTTGACCAAAATTTCTGTGGAGTAGCCCCTAGCCAGGAAGCGTAACCTGCATGCCTCCTGTGCAGCCGCACATTCGGCATCTGTACTGCAGATTATCCTTATTCAGAGCATTTCCCCGAAGGGAATGCTCCGAATTAAGTGTGCTGGATGTTGGCTATTATAGTGCAGGATGGTGTTGCCCGCACTAGGCTTCCTGTACAGTCTTGTATTAAGGGCAGTACCCTCCACAAATACCTCGACATCTAAGAAACAGATTGACTCAGAGCTAAAGTTTGCAGTAAAATTAAGATTAACAGTATTCAAATTTATTAAATCAACACACTTTTTGGCACTCTCCTGACTACCCCTCCAAATCAAAAAAATGTCATCCATGTAACGCAAATATAAAACAATATTGTTAGAAATGAAATCATGGTGCTGACCGACTAGGACCTGCTCCTCCCATAGCCCAACGTGAAGACACGCGTAGCTAGGTGAGAAGCAGGCCACCATCGCCACACCTCTAACCTGATGGTAAATTGCGCCATTGAAGATAAAGAAATTTTGTTCCAGGCACATTCTGGTCATATCTACCAGCATCTTATTTTGTGCCGTCGGATGAGGTAAGTCTTTGTTTAGATAGTAGTCCAAGGCCCTGAGTCCATCTTCATGTCGAATCGAGGTATAAAGGGATGAAACATCCAGAGTCATAAGTACCATGTTATCTTCTCAGACAAAATGTTCAATCTTTCCAAGAAAGTCAAAAGAATCCTTAACATAGGAATGGAGATTTTTAACATGGTTTTGCAGAAAGAAGTCTATGTACTTCGAGACATGTTCCAGAGAGCTGTCTATGGCCTAAATGATGGGACGGCCAGATGGTACATCAATGTCTTTGTGAATTTTGGGGAGTAAATAAAATGAGGGAATAACTGGGTAGTCTTTTTTGAGGTATTTAAATTCCTCATGTGAGAGTAGCCCCGCACTTCTCCATACCTGAAGTTTTTGATGCTGTTCAGTCCATGTATTTTTGACAATCTGGATATTACTTCTGCGGTAGCATGATGAATCGTTCAATTGTAAATCCGCCTGTTGTAAGTACATGTCTTTGGGCCACAGGACCACATTCCCGCCCTTATCGGCCTACTTAACAATGACATTGTGGTCCTTCTTGAGTTTCACAATCAGTTGTTTAGAACATTGATTTTGTTTGGAGATGTGAAACTTTTTTTTATTGATTGTAGTATATAGATGTTTAATATCCCGGACCACACTCTCCTGAAATGTATCCAGATTGTCATGTACCATGATCGGTTGGAAAGTGGATTTGGGCTTGAAAGGTGTAATTTGCTGTTCAGTTGGTTCTAAAGGAACATCCCTCATATTCCCCAAAGAGGACTGAATTTGTAGATCCCAGATTGTGTTAAAAGTAGCCTGGCTTTGGCTGCTGGAAAAAGTAGGACTGGATAATATTTCAGGTTCAGTGCTCTTTTTTGGATGTTGTTCAAAGAATTTCTTAAGTTTAAGTTTTCTTGTGAACCTGTATATATCCATGCCGATCGGCATGGTTCATATTGCATGGGAGGCAGTATGAGAGTCCCAAGATGAGTACAGCAGTCTCAGCAGAGGTAAGTTTTATGTTCGAGAGATTGACTACTGATTTTGTTTTGGCTTCCGTGTTTTCCTTTGATTGCGTTTCCAATGCCCTGATTTGACCGGGTTGTTGTCGTTTGAGCTTCCGGGCATTTTCGACGTTGCCAGCGTTTGTTATTTGCCCGCTGTTTTTTGGTATGCGGGGTTTATATATTAACGCTCGGTTTTTCTCTTACAGCAGTAAAAGAATGGGTCACACTCCAAAGCTCAGATTTCTACGATTTATTCTCGTGTACCAACAAATATATATATATATTTCACCAACAGATCCCTCAGTGTCAGCGCACTCACGATTGGTGCGAGTAGTGCATAAAAGGGATTGAGGTCTGCATTATGTATTGCCACCAAGTAGCAAGAATTACTCGCACTCCATGAGATTGGTATCAAGACTTCTCTACTTCAGTATGATACAGCCAACACCATCAAGTCATCTCACAAACTAACACGTTTTGACCACTCTGGTTTTGCTCACGGTTAGCAGTGATCCACATTTTAGGTCTATATATACACAACTACCCATATAGCCATTATGATGCATAATGGGAAATGTGGTTCCCGTTTACATAAGTGATAATATTTACAGAGCATATTCTTTATATTTACAACATTACATTTGTGAATCCATGTTAGCAATACAGGCTAGGTTAATAATGGATTAGTGCCCAAAACATAACTTATTCACTTGATTCTGACCTGAAATTCTTTCATACACCAAGAACGTAAAATATTTAAAAAGCATACCTTTTTATTGAAAAGAAAAAAGAAAACAACATACAATATGATTACACATTAAAAACATTAATTATTATACATTTAAAAATTTTATTAAGCAAAAACATAATCAGATAAATTGTACCAATATGAAATAAATTATAACTTTTTACATTCAATACATATAATATTGTAAATACATTTTATACAAAAATAGGTAAAGTGTTATACTAAGTAACACAAGAGCAGGAAAACTGTCACATCACACAGGGGTCAAATTAGCTCTTTTCCACTCCAGTCAGTGCAACAGTAGGGAATGTGTCAGATTGTGGAAGGATGAAATTTACTATTGCCACTCCAGTCAGTGGAGCAGCTGGGAAAGTGTTGGATTGTGGAGGGGGTAACATTTGCTATTTCCACTCCAGTCAGTGCAACAGTAGGGAATGTGTCACATTGTGGAAGGATACAATTTACTATTCCCACTCCAGTCAGTGAAACACTAGGGACATTGTTGGATTGTGGAGGGGTAAAATGTACTATTCCCATGCCAAGGAGTGCAACAATAGAGAATATGTTGGATTGTGGAGGGGTAAAATGTACTATTTCCACTCCAGTCAGTGCAACAGTAGGGAAAGTGTTGGATTGCAGAGGGGTACTATTTATTATTCCAACTCCAGTCCGAGCAACAGTAGGAAAAGTGCCAGATTTCGGAGGGGAAAAATGTATTAATCCTACTCTAGTCAGTGTAACAGTAATAAATAAATGCTGGATTGCGGTGGGGTAATATTTACTATTCCCACTTCAGCCCGAGCAACAGTATGGAAAGTGTCAGATTGCGGAGGGGTAAAATTAAATAAGCCCCCTCCAGTCAGTGTAATAGTAGAGAAAGTGTTGGATTGCGGAGATGAAAAATGTACTATTCCAACTCTAGTCTATACAGCAGTAAAGAAAGTGTTGAATTGCGGAGGGGGAACATTTACTATTACAACTCCAATAAGTGCAACAGTAGGGAAAGTGTTGGATTGCGAAGAGGTAAAATTTACTATTCCCATTCCAGTCACTGCAACATTAGAAACTAACACATTCTCTTTAACATAGCAAAAAAAAGTGAATAAAGAAGTGCAATAATATTTAGTAATACAAATTAAATAAAATGTATACATATTGCAATGTTAAATACATATCATACATAACTACAAATATTAATAGAGTTAAACTACACAAAGCGTTATCAATTAAAATTTATTTACAAATTGTGTATTAACAAAAAATATTTATTATATAATTTTATTTTTGTTATTTCCCTCCCTACATTCCTACAAAGCTCACAACCCACACCTAAAACATAATATGTACACTATTAACATAAATATGTATCAATGAATTTATTATCATTAATACAAAATTATTACTTAATTATATTTTACTTCCCACAATATACCCATCAAACACACAACACAGTCCGAAAATATAACACTAAACAAAACTTAACAGTTTGATAAATATTATCAATTAAAAAAACAATTTTGACTTCATAACAATGTCAGTTGAAGTTGCCTTAGACTGACCTCCTTGTGGTCTTTGGACTTACTGACCTCAGGTCGGCGGTCCCGACACCACAATTACAATGTGACCACACATGGTACGTCGCTTACTCTCATTTTTCTATGGGATCCTGTGCTAACAACTAATCTTGTGATTGCAACTAATTATTGATTATTGAATGATCACTTTCCACCCTGTAGCCCTATAAAATCCCACACCCACATCTACAATTTAACTTCATGAATTATCAAGTAATAAATAATTTCATTTGAGAACGAATTATTAATTTATTATAATTAAATTACTTATTATTTATTATTTCCATATCATGATATTTTGAACACAACATTTTGGTAGGACAATATTTTGCTTTCAATATTTTATCTCAATACCCATAAAAGTACACCAGTAACATTGCAGCTCTGATATTAATTAGCAAATAAATGATAAAAATACTGTCAATCAGCAAATAAAATATAAAAACAATTGTTTAACAAAGCACGGTCCAGAAGCTTATGTAAAGGTGATGAAGCCAGGTCAAAAAAGCAAGGATTTATGATGTCTTTTTTTGTTTAAAATTTGTTTATTGGGTTTTTTACATTTCTTTATCACAAATCAATATCTTGCATCGTTATCATACAGATATGTATCTGCTGTTGGGAGCTGAATAATTGGAAGTAGTTAAACACTGCCTCACAGCTGTTATGAATTCTATACATTCAAAACTGTTTCTGGAGGGAACCCTCCTTCTGGTTTGTGCAGTTCAGTGGGAGTTTCTGAAACTCTGGCTTGGTTAGTTTCCAATGGGTATGTAGTAATGTACTCATATAGGTTCTTTCCCAATGTCATTGTGACCAATCTAGTGTGAATGTGTTCCCCTCTAACTATCATCGGGATTGCAACTGCCGAAGTAAATTAGCAAACTGTTAACTATGGAGGTTAAACTAGCAAGGACATTGGGGAGCGATCGGACGGGGTATCGAAAATAACGATAGTGCGGACAGTGTTGTCATCTTCATGTGATGTATTAGTGTGCATTATATGATGGTGCATTTGCGAGGGGGGGCTCAGAGCCCTCATGGCCGGCTATCACTGTGTATGAGAGTAAAGCTCCTGGCATGACTTTAGCGGAGCATTGTATCTAGACTGGTGGGGCTTTTTGGAGGACTGTTTCTACCGACACTTGTGGGGGACAGAGGCGGGGTCTGGGATTAGGAGTCTGTTGGTACTTCCACCGGGGTCGTTTGGTGTGTGAATGTGTGTATTAATTGTGACAATTCTAAAGAAATGGGGTGCCTACGGATGCCCTTGACTTCCTCATCCCTCAGCACCTCCTCCTCCGCCTTACCCTAATTTTTCATGGTCCCCATCCAGGCTGCTAGCGGTAGTCCCGCCAATGCATGGCTATTCCCTTTTTTGCTAGAAGAATGGCGAGGGATGTAAAGCGGTTCTGCAGTTTTTCGGTCTTCCCCCTGCAGAAGATCCTGAGGGCCAATACTTCCCATGTGATCATAGACATGCTATTGGCCGTCACTCTAAGTGTCTGATGAATGCAAACCCAGTAGTCTTGAATGGTAGGGCAGTCCCAGAACATGTGTTTAAAGTCTGCCTCTGGGCTTAGGCATCGGGGGCAAGCAAAGTGAGTGTCGGGATAAATATGGTGGATGCTGTGTGAAGGACATTGAATTGAATGTTCCTGAAACATGTGTTCCTGGAGACCTTTTTGGGGTATTCTAATGCTGTGTCCCATTCTTTGTCTTTAACCACATCCTATTTCTGTTTCCCATGTCTGATGTAATGGGGTGAGTATCAGTTTTCGGCCGGCGTTGTAGAGCCAAGTGACCAGGTGTCGACCCGCTCCCATGTGTAAAATGGTATGTATCACTGGATGTTGCAGAGGTTCTCCCTTGTTTAGATCCCAGTATCGGCGGCTGCTATCTATGAGTTGTCTCTCATAGATAGCACTGGCCTGGTGGAAGGCCATATTGGTCGGTCATCTGGGCATATGACTTAAGTTGGCCCTCCTCGAACAGGGACTCCATCTCCGTGACCGCAAGGTCAGTCCAGACGTGGAAAGCGCCAGCAGTGTAGTATTTCTCCTCTCTGGGGAATCCCACCAAACGAAGTAGGGGTGAGTAAAGGCATCTGCCTTTCGACATGCAATGGATTCTGATCATGCTCTCGCTATGGATAGCTGGAGAGGTCGAGTGCACAAGGGCTTGGTGCCTGGTATCAGCATTCTATGGATTGCTGAGAGTGGCCTATGGTCCTCCTCCATAGTGGTTTCCTCAGTGTGTCGGTCTGCTGTCCAGTGTGACAGCCACTGCAACTGGGCTGCTAGAAAGTATGCCTCAAACGATGGAGCGCCCAATCCTCCTTGATTTGTGGGTAAATATAGTTTAGTCAATGCCACCCTGTGTCGACTCCCTTCCAGATCAGTTCAGTATGCAGAATAATGGGTGCAGTGATATAACAGGGAGATTGACAAAGTGGTAAAGTAACCTGGAGATCATAATCATTTTTACAAGAGCTACTCGTCGGATGGGAGCCAGGGGTAATGTTTTCCAGAACCCAACTGCCGACCGTATCCCCACCAATGCCCTACGGTGGCTCCCCTCATATAGGTCATCTGAGGAGTAATATAATCTCACCCCGTATATCTGGGTGCCTCGGCATTCCATGCGAGAGTCTGAGGTCCGATCCGAATTTAGAATGGGCCCAAGTAAGGACTTAGCGGATACAGAGTGGACTTTCCCCAGTTAACGTTAAAGCCTGGAGGCCTCTGCAAATTTCCTTAGTGCCGACCAGATAGGTGTTAAGTCTTGGGTAGCATCACGGACATAAATTAAAAGATCATCCGCCTATAGGGACACACAATGCACCTTGTGTGCGAGTGGGATACCCCAGGCCTCACCCTCTTATCGTAGGCGTATTGCTAGAGGTTTCACCGCTAGCGCGAATAGAAGGGGCGATAGTGGGCAGCCCTGTCTAGTTCCCCTTTCTATGACAAATGAGGGAGTATGTATTTACCTATTTTGACGTGTGAGGTGAGGCCTTTATAGTGAAGCTTCATATAGGCCATTAGTGTAGGTCCTATATTACTTTTGAGGAGTACCGCGAACAAGTATGGCAATAGCACCTTGTAGAAGGCTTTTTCGAGGTCCAGTATCAGGCATGCCGCGTTGGGAAACCGCGCTCTCGTCCTACTGGGCGGTACAAAAGGGGGTGGTGATGGACGAAGCATCTGAATCAATCAAACACTCTCACCCAGTCAAAAGATCTGGGTTTAATCCATCACAGTTCTTTATCCCACTCTGCCACCCCAGTTCGTCCTATCTGGGATATGAAATAATCTGCGTCGGTTTTGCGAGGTGTTACATTGTGCAATAAATTCACATTGGTCTAGATGGATCAATGGTGTCAGGATTTGGGTGTATCGTTCCGATATAAGCATGTGCGGAAAATCCGTTCTGCTCGCGGATTTTGCGGATTTTAGGTAAATTCGCAATCCGCGAACTCTCGCGAATTTACCGAAAATCCGCAAATTCGCACGCAGCTTATTTTTTCTCTTGGTGATACAATATTGCGGCGTGCGGCATTCACTTACCGTCATTCAGCGTTTGCCGAGTTGTTTTTCTTGATATTTTGCGAGGGCTGCGCCATTTTGGATCTTGCTGCGGGATCCCGCGGGAGTTTGGTGATAAATCGCAAGAGTTCGCAATTGCAAACATGTAGGTGCGGCGGGCAGCAACAATCTCGCACTCGCGAAATTACAAAATTTGCAATTTGGCGCAAGAAATCCACTAGCAAGCAGCATAGACGTTCTGAAAATGATGATTTTTATCAGAATAACTCCTCAGGTTGACATTTGCCTGCACTTTTTTGGATTTGAGGCCTTTTGACTTTCTTTGGATCACTTTTGGATTAGAAATCAACTTTCACAAGTAAGTTTGTTTGGGGCATTACAGTTGCTGTTCTGCAGAAAAACGAGTTTTGCAAAACTGAAAGCACTCAGCAGGTGCAAAAGTTCACTCATCATTAGTAACCATTCCCTGTAGTACTTCCTGAGGGGCCCCTCCAGAGTTCAGTTGCCTATGTTTGTTTGGGGCATTATAGTTGCTGTTCTGCAGAAAAACGAGTATTGCAAAACTGAAAGCACTCAGCAGGTGCAAAAGTTCAAACTCATCATTAGTAACCATTCCCTGTGGTGCTTCCTGACTGGGGCCCCTCCAGAGTTCAGTTGCTAGTTGCAACAATTCTATGACCCAGCTCTGACCCTCACAGCAGGCTCATAGAATAGCTACAAGTAGGCCACAAAGATCCTGGAGAAAAAAAATTGCACTGCAACAGAAAGCAAATTACAGATAAGGAAGCAGGTGCCAGACTGGAATTTTAAAACAGTGACACATTAATAAATCAACCCCAAATTAATTCATGTCATTTGAAGCAGGGCAGGTGTGCTTTCTTTTCCCCCCCATAATCTACAGTGATGAACCAGAGGGTGGCATTGCTGTACAAGAGGGTGGCATGGGTGAAACAGGGTCGCAGTGGTGAAACAGAGGGTGCTGTGAACCTGTGATGATGAACCAGACGTAGAAACAACATAGTCGCGACCGCTGTGAGCCGACAAGTAAGTTCGCAATTGCGAACTGGTACAAAACCCTCGCGAACTGGCAGAAACCCTTGCGAACACAAAAGAAAATTTGCCAGAATTCGCGGATTTTGCGGATTGCGAGTTCGCAAATACGCAAATTCGCGAACGCCAGATTCGCAAAACTCGCCTATGCTTATTCCGATACCAATTTGTCCAATATCTTACAGTTTGCTCAGGGGAGAGTAATTGGCTTGTAGGTGGAGGGGTGCGTGGGGTCCCTGTTGGGAATTTAACTATAACTGATTCCCTAAGGGAACCTGGAAGTTCGCCTTTGTCTAGTGCAGCATTGTACATGGTCAGCATGTGAGGTCTCAATTGGGTTGGGAAAGTGCTATAATATTCAAGTGGAAAGCCGTCCATTCCCGGCGCCTTGTTATGTGCCAATGATCTGACCACCTGGGAAATATGTGCAGACTTGATCTTCCCTTCCGGTGCTTTTTTGTCTGTGGAAGGGACTTGGGGCAGGTGTAATGGGCGCAGGAATCTGATAATCTTTTGATGGTTGCCTTGTTCTGGGGCTCGGTAGATGTCAGAATAAATAATCATGGAAGATGTGCAGAATATCCAGTTGTGAGTGTTGGAGGGTGCCAGCTTTATCAGCAAGTTCAGTAATTGGTTTCACAGTCGAGTCTTGCTTAGTGAGCCAAGCCAGGAGCGTTCCCACCCTATTGCCTTCCCAGTGGACTTTGGAGGCATAAACCCTAAAATTATACTTGCGAAGGTCTCTCAGCGTTTCTGTGTGGGTTGTTTTAGCGATGGTTACTTGATTCGGGGTGGCCTCACATGTGTCAGCTTTTTTCGTTAGAGCTGCTAACGTTTGTTCCGCCTTCTGTAGTGTTTTTTCAAGTGTCCTGCGTACCCCTACTATTTGTTGTATGCATTGACCCTACGCTACCACTTAGAATGTGTCCCATTCGACCAGCCAGGATGATGCTGTGCCCACGTTTAACGTAAAGTGTTTGTGAATATAGTCCCTGTGATCATGATTAATTACTTGATCTGTGAGGCACTCTTGCAGCAGTTTCCTGGTGGGTATGGGGGGTTGGGGCGGGATTCCATCTAAGAGTTATTATTTGGGCATCATGACCTGACAGCACCCTCCCCAGATAGTCAGTGTGTTGCACTTTTGGGAGTATTGTGGCGTACGCGCAAGTTATGTGGAATGCAGTGAAAGGAATATAGCCTGACAGTCGGGTTCCGCGCTTGCCATGCATCCGTTAATGCCTACTGTTTATGCGCAGGTGATTGCATTGGTGGGGGGTTGGATCTGTGGAGGCTAATGTCCAGGGTGCAGTTGTAGTCACTACCTAATATCCACAGAACTTGTGTGTTGTGGGTTAAACTCCCTGTAAGGTGATTCCAAAAGGGGGCTTGTTCTACATTGGGGGCATTTATGCTCCCTATCAGTATAGGCTGTCCTTCTAGTAACCCTTCTAACATTGAATATCGCCCCTCCTTGTCTACCATATGTGTCCGCTCCATGAAGGGAATCCCAGGTCGGATCCAGAGCAGGGCCCCCCTTGCGAAACCTGAAAATTATTTTTATATCTGTACTAGGGATTCTACTGGTCATGTCTTTAGATTTCAGGACAGGATCGTCTATATGGGATGTTCTGGTGGGTTTCTGGGTCCCCCCCTAGTGGCCACCCTCCACACATCTGTTCTCGTACTGTCCGTTTGCTCCAGTGGGGTTAGTTGGTAAGTTTCCAGTAAGGGGGAATTTAAACGGAACATCGGGAAACATTCCCAACTGGAGGAACCTATCGCTCGAGGCAACACGTCCAAACTGTACACCGCGTACTGTCTTTAGTTTATTGTTCAAGTGGGGTGTATGTGTTTTTGCGGCAGTTGCTGACATCTTAGCCTCCCGCTTCATGACAATGAAATGTAAATTCCTGGGGATGTCCTTACATCCCGTTCTACTCACAGTGTTCCGCGTTTGTATATTACTTTGGAATGTCCTGGAAACCTCTTTGACGAGTCTTGTTGCACTGTGGAAGTGAGTGCTTATTAATTGAAGTAATCTGTGTGGGGGGCCTCCCTCCCCCTCTATCACATTCAGTCACTGATCTGGATATCATATCAACGTGTCCGCCATCTGAGGGGTCACCAGCGGAGGTGTGACCGAGCCATCTCAAGAGGTTTGTGCGTCACTCACTTCTTCTTTGGAGGTGAACAGGTGCAAGCCTCTGTCTACTTCTGAACTCTCCCCCATCAGTCGTGTCACTGCTGCTGCTTGGAGTGCTCTTCTGTGTTCCGCTATGATTTGTTTGAGATCAGGGGAGCTTTTGATGATGGGATCCGATCTTTGGCTCAGTTGCATCAGAGTGATCCTCTTGTGTTGTTGTCGCCGCCGACCAGATGGCCGATGAGTCTATGTATTTCTGTGACCGTTAGGTTTTCCTACGTGTTCCTCCACTCAGGTGCTCGCTTCTATGGGTTCTCTAAAGAAGTGTGTGGTCCCATCTTGTATGATCTTGAGGCGAGCTGGAAATAGGAGCGTGTATTGTATGTTCTTTTGATGAAGGGTGCGTTTTACTGTTAAGAACGTGGCTCGTTGTAGTTGGACAGCTTGGGAGTAATCCGTAACGTGGCTCGTTGTAGTTGGACAGCTTGGGAGTAATCCGCCTTCTGTAGTGTTTTTTCAAGTGTTCTGCGTACCCCTACTATTTGTTGTATGCATTGACCCCCTGCTACCACCTAGAATGTGTCCCATTCGACCAGCCAGGATGATGCTGTGCCCACGTTTAACGTAAAGTGTTTGTGAATATAGTCCCTGTGATCATGATTAATTACTTGATCTGTGAGGCACTCTTGCAGCAGTTTCCTGGTGGGTATGGGGGGTTGGGGCGGGATTCCATCTAAGAGTTATTTTTTGGGCATCATGACCTGACAGCACCCTCCCCAGATAGTCAGTGTGTTGCACTTTTGGGAGTATTGTGGTGTACGCGCAAGTTATGTGGAATGCAGTGAACGGAATATAGCCTGACAGTCGGGTTCCGCGCTTGCCATGCATCCGTTAATGCCTACTGTTTATGCGCAGGTGATTGCATTGGTGGGGGGTTGGATCTGTGGAGGCTAATGTCCAGGGTGCAGTTGTAGTCACTACCTAATATCCACAGAACTTGTGTGTTGTGGGTTAGACTCCCTGTAAGGTGATTCCAAAAGGGGGCTTGTTCTACATTGGGGGCATTTATGCTCCCTATCAGTATAGGCTGTCCTTCTAGTAACCCTTCTAACATTGAATATCGCCCCTCCTTGTCTACCATATGTGTCCGCTCCATGAAGGGAATCCCAGGTCGGATCAAGAGCAGGGCCCCACTTGCGAAACCTGAAAATTATTTTTATATCTGTACTAGGGATTCTACTGGTCATGTCTTTAGATTTCAGGACAGGATCGTCTATATAGGATGTTCTGGTGGGTTTCTGGGTCCCCCCCTAGTGGCCACCATCCACACATCTGTTCTCGTACTGTCCGTTTGCTCCTGTGGGGTTAGTTGGTAAGTTTCCAGTAAGGGGGAATTTAAACGGAACATCGGGAAACATTCCCAACTGGAGGGACCTATCGCTCGAGGCAACACGTCCAAACTGTACACCGCGTACTGTCTTTAGTTTATTGTTCAAGTGGGGTGTATGTGTTTTTGCAGCGGTTGCTGACATCTTAGCCTCCCGCTTCATGACAATGAAATGTAAATTCCTGGGGATGTCCTTACATCCCGTTCTACTCACAGTGTTCCGGGTTTGTATATTACTTTGGAATGTCCTGGAAACCTCTTTGACGAGTCTTTTTGCACTGTGGAAGTGAGTGCTTATTAATTGAAGTAATCTGTGTGGGGGGCCTCCCTCCCCCTCTATCACATTCAGTCACTGATCTGGATATCATATCAACGTGTCCGCCATCTGAGGGGTCACCAGCGGAGGTGTGACCTGTTTGTCCTCTACTCTGAGTGGTCCCGTCTGTCTTGCTGCTCGGAGCACGATGTATCTGTCTTGGTAGTGGGGCAGTTTCAACAAAAACGGGTGATTATCCCGGAGGTGGTTTGCAGGCTGGAATTCGATGCGCCCTTTACACTGAAAAGTACTGAGTAAAATCTTGTTCCTGGGTGAATGTTTTAATCCATACCTCTACATATTGAATTGGATCAGACCCCCTGCCCCCTCCAGTAGGTTGAGGATGTGAAAACTGCTCCAACGGGAATGCCCTTCCAGGTCGTCCGCTTTGTTCTTTAGGGCCTTCACTCTAATTTGTAGTTCTTTAATGGCTCCCTGGTGTGATTGAATCTGTGATTCCACAGTTTGGAGCGTTCTCTCCCCCTGTTCGACTTGATCCGCTAGTTTTCTGTGATCATCCCGTAGTAAGTTGAGATCCGTGACTAACTCACCAAATTTACTCTCCATGGTCACTCGGGAGTGTTCGATTGCCACTAGGACTTTATCCAGTTTAGTTGACATGGATTCTGTGTTGGAGGGCTCCCCCATCGGTTGCGCTGTTTTGGGGTCTTGGACGTGCTGTCTCGCTATTGATGGTGTTGATGTTGCCGCGGTTATCCACTGTTGTCCCATGTTGCTCTGGGTTTGTATTATCCCGCTTTAGTAGGCCTAGTTTAGGAGATACCTTCAGGCTTCTCTGCGAGCTGGCAGTGAGATATGCAGTAGCACTCCACGCATGTGGGGATGGTGTTCTTCTTGTGCTGTGGAGTCACATGGGCATCAGCACTGTCTATGACCGTGATAATTACTGGCCTTGGCTCTGTTATCCAGTGGTGGGTGGTGGAAAGGGCACCAATAGTTTCTGGTTTCTGGTGTACCCCGATGTCTGGGAGAGGGGGATAGGAGGATATTACCTGGCAGTGGGGTTTACTCCCAGCTCTTCTTCGTGGTCCGTCGTAACTTTGTGGCCCTCAGTTGTCGTGCTGTTGAGTTGGGATGGGGCCTTACTATGTGGTGTTCTGGATATTCTCACTACGGTGACTGCCCTGCTTGATACTTTCCTCACTCACCTTGTGTTACCGGGCCCCGCTCCGTGTGCCAGGGGGTGTCTGATACTCCCTGTGGTCTACTGTGGGGGTCCTCCGTGCCCTGACTACCCCGGTGTTTCACAACCTTCCTCAGTCCAATCTGGTCCTGTGTGCGTCGTTAAGAGGTGGGGGAATGGATCCAATGGCGCCCGTCTTTCCCGGTATTCAACTATGGCACCCGATGGCATCCAGGGGTGTACCCATCACATTGGCACTTTGGTATTGTGAATTCCACTCTGTCCCCGGTTGGAGGCATGCTGTTCGGCCCTGTGGATCTCTCCTTCGCGCGCCTAGGGTCCCAGTGCTGTGCAGGGGGAAGTTCACCTTGTTCAGATGGTTCAGAGGCTTGGGCAGTGCATCCCGCGTTTGGAGTATTAGTTTGTCTATCTTCTCCTCGTTGCGGGTGCAATTTAGGGGGAGGGAAAAGGATCCAATTGTGCTGGTGAGAGCCTCCGATGGCCTCCAGGGAAGCCCCCCTTCACCGGGGGCATTGGCGCCGATAACTCCATGATGTCTCCAGGTCGGTGGCGCGCTGTGTGCCCCTGTGAGCCCTCCTGCATGTGCCTTGAGTCCTAGCACCTTGCAGGGGGGAAAAGAGCTCACCTTTTCCTGGCTGTCTAGGGCTTAGGGCAGGGCACTATCCGCTTGGGGGCGAGAGCCTGTCGGAGCGGGCACTGAGGCGTGGTGGGATCTCGTCTCTTTGCGCCAGTCCTGGGGCCTCACTGATTGCACGGCGGGGCCTCATCATTTGTCAGTGGCGCTGGTTGGGCACTTCAAGAGGCTTACTTGTGTAGCCCTCCCTTGATGCTGCGGCGGTCCCAGGGTAAGTAGCCGGGTCGTGCCTTTCCCATCTGTTTCATGGCTGACAGTTAGGAGCGATAGGGCGCTGACATGTTGATTACAGCCCTCACGGCTGATATTCCCTCTAGTTCGCAATCCATGGTTCAGCAGGGGGCCCCTGCGGTCAGCGACAGCTCCGTTGCTTGATTTCAGGGGATTGCGGGCATTTATAGGATATGGGCAGTGATTCAGCACAGGCCGTTGAGCTGGCCTTTAAGTAGAGGTATCAAATATAGTCTGCTAAAATGTTTATGAAATGTGTGAAAGACGACAAAGTGCAGATTGTTTAGAGTGGGGATCTGCCACATTGGCAATGTAAGATCACTGCCAGGTTAAATGGACCTAAAGGGAAGCATAAAGGGCTTTTAATGGAGCCTAAATAAAATCTAGAAAGCAGTGATCCTTCCCATGGATTAAAAATGAGATTCAAATAAGGCACCAGGCCAAATGTAGATTGAATTTATTGCATGTTGCTGCATTGGTGACGAATTTAACTCCTCCTCCACTATAGATAGTTTAGCATGGGCAATGAAGTTGTCCCTAGCACATCAAGTATCTGCTTGTGTTATGCTTTTTTGGGCTGGTAAATAATTCTTGGCTTCGAAACATGATTACCAATTTTTGAATGTCCAGGAGACAAGGTAGTGAAAGCCCAAAATCAGAGACTAGACAGTTTTCGATAACAGAGGGGTAGAGTGAAGCATGGTTACTCCAAACCTATCATGATCATAACAAAAAACTTTCTAATGCAACACTGTCCTCTACATAACCAAATCCTAATTATTTTTACAGGAAGAAATGTAGGCTGTTGGATGAAAGCCCAAAAAGACACTTATAAAAAATGTTTTCTTCTATTACAGCATAGTTCAGTCTTACTAACAGAATACATTCCAAGTGAAACAAATCAAACAAGGCAGTCACTAGCATTTATTTAACCTCTCCATCCCCAATACATGTATTCCCAAATGATCAGGAGAGTGCTATGATATGAATGTATATGCGCACAATCTTATTTTTTCAATGTTTTGTTTTTTGGAGACCCAAAAACATGTTTGATGTGTGCAAGTTCACACTGCTGATAGGTGTAACTAGGTGTCACCACTTTATCCCTGTTGTGAGGAAAATTCTACTGGCTTCAAATAGTGAATACAATCAAGTTATTACCCATGATCTTTGACCCTAGTATATAATGGCATTGTAGGAAAGAGGTTTATGTAACAATGGAGAAGAAAACACTCAGGGCCTGATTTAGAGTTCAGTGGAAAGTTTACACCATCACAAACATGATGAATATCATGCCTACTGTATTACAGGTGTAATATATTCAATGGCACTTGTGGATGGGCTATAAGTCACATGTGTGACAGAATAACCTATTCACTGAACTCAAAATCAGTTCCTTGGTCATGATTTGAACATTGTCTGCACTAAAGCACATTTAAACCGTTCTAGCATTTAAAAGTAATATGTTTATTATGTTTTCTGTGTGGAATATGAGGCATAAACTCAATATCTTGCCACAAGTAGCAATTTCTACCTCATATAAAATGTATGTGGTGTATACACAACACTTCCTTCAATGTGATCAATAAGTTCAAATACCTTCTTTTAGTGATACTGTAGGAGCTTGAGAATTCATGTTAAAATCCTCCAATGGCATAAACTGGAATATACCCAGTAGCGGGTCTTTCTGATGAAGATTTAGGAACTTTTTTTGACTCATCAAGAATTTTCAACTTTTGAAAAAGTTGTGTATCTTCAATGACTGCCTTTCTTGGCTTCCAATTCCACCCCTAAGTTAATCGCTGACCTTTCCAGCCTCTCTTCAATTGAAGTAAGAAACACATCGTCATATGGATTGCTCTATTTCAGTTTTTGATTCCCTGATGGCTTACATTTATTCATTTACTCATTATCATTTAAATATATTTTGCAATTTCATGTATATATATTTGCAGTATAAACTATGTTTAGTATACGTTGATAGAGTATTCATATTTTCGGTTGTCATATTTTCATGCAATATGGCAATGTGAACCACACTAGGGGAAGGACACTCTAGTGGATCTTATACGCTTGAAGGGGGATTATATGTAGTTGTTCTTCTTCAGGAAAAAGGAGAGCTGGCAGGTGTCTGTCACTCTTCACTACAACAAGTAAATAAGGAAGGGGTGCGAGATGTCAGACCACACTGACAGAGTAATTCTCTTCTGCAGGCAAAGCATTGTACATAGATATTGATCCCCTACCTGGCATCTAGAAACAGTATATACACACATGTTGGTAGTTTACAATGAAAGGTAATTTACTATGCATTATTTGTACAAGGATCATATGTAATTGTTCTGGTAATCTCAAGAGAATATAAAAAAGGTGAATATTAGAAATACTGCAAACATTCTACATAACACATACCTACTTTCAGTACTAGATCAGCCTATGCCCTGCCAAATGTCTACATATATGTTATAAGTCTCATGTATGTTGTATTTGGTGAATGGGTATTAGACATGCTATTTATAGGAAAGTCATGTGGGTAACTCTGCGTACCTTCGACAGTCATCAGGTCCCAGGAAAGATAGCAGCACTTCAGCATATCCTCTTAACAATTAGTCCTTGTTTCTTCTCAATCCAAATCATTGGTACTCTGGGAAACATCCTAAACAACGAAGTTAAAACAACGACTTACATTAACAACGAAGTCTTAACAACAAAGACTCGCATACAACGAAGTCCTGAACCACGAAGTCATGAACAACGACTTATCAACGAAGAATAAGACAGACTGGTATTCTATATCATAACCTCCAATTATTTTCTATGAGGAGCGGAGGAGAAATTCCTGAGAAAGGTCT
This sequence comes from Lissotriton vulgaris, assembly GCF_964263255.1. Classification (NCBI taxonomy): domain Eukaryota; kingdom Metazoa; phylum Chordata; class Amphibia; order Caudata; family Salamandridae; genus Lissotriton; species Lissotriton vulgaris. The sequence goes on along the minus strand of NC_141694.1, from coordinate 461,875,637 downwards.
TGAATCACTACCCTGGATCACTAACAAACGTTTGCATTCTACTTCTTTCCTAGCCTGATTGGAGTAAGGCTGGGTGGACTTGCACATCTAATGAGTTCATATAGCCCTGCAACTTTAGGGAGTAGAAAATGTCATTTCCTTTTTTTGTCAGTGTGACTGATGTCAACTTAAAGATCAGAAAATAATGTCTGAAGCTAACATGGTGATCTCTCGCATACTTTTATCATCACCATTTAAAATGTCACTTTCTAAGCCATACGTCTTTCAAACACACACTTTGATGATTTAGTGCTCTCATGTTGGCATACAATCAGACCTGGCTTATATTTAAAACAATATAGGGTGTAGACAAATATGTAGGAGAATACACACGTTTCTATACACACCTTACAACACAGGAGCCTCATTTTGCTCAAAATAATAAGACAAGGTATGAGGACAAGTCATCGGTGGCTATTTGTGTTCTGGCAAAGTTTTAGGGGTTTCAGAATCCAGAGTGTTCCATATGTTGCCACCCTCTAGAGGAGAAGTTATAGCACCTTTAACGTGAGTTATAAGCCCGCTGTGCACGATCACCTAGGCTATGCCTGACGAAGAACAGGCCAAGAGCGAGCTTGTCTGCGCCCACCAGAGCCCCAACGAGACTGACTGGGCCCACTCTCTTTATATATCTTTTTCTTTTCTTTGATACCCCTCTCCTGCAGGAAAGCTGTGGCCTTGGGGAAAAGCAAGTCTTCCTTGACAATTACAGGTAAGTAGAAATCAATGGCAAAAAGTATTTTAACTTTCCTAACCAAGCAACAGTGGTGATCAATGAAGAAATATGTGGTTTCAAGGAGAGGTTAGACAGTACCCAACAGGAAGCAATGGGCATAACTACCACTAAAGAGGGCTACAATTGCAGCTGGGGCTATACTCGTGGAACAAGCTTCATCTATGTGAACTGCAGGTAGCAGAATTATTTGTGTAAATAATGCCCCATTGTATATTGAATTAGCTTCTTGATAGATTGTTGATTTTCCCCTGGCTAAGAAATGACAAGGGGCAACACAGAATACTAGATGAAAAGATAAACCAGGATCTGAGTCTCATCAGAAGGAGATGCGAAAGAACAATTCCACCCAAAAAGTAAGAGACAAATACCATTCTTAAGAAACAGATCCTGAGGAGCATTTATAGAGCACTTTAAGAAGGACTCATTTGAGGAAATTTTTCAAAGGATTTATACTCTAGTGGAATCTATGAATGTCTGTCATGATTTAGTTAAACAATCCTTATCAAAGGGTACATATATTTTGGTGTAGAGCATCAGCTGCAAGGTCTGTTAAATACATGAATTCCAAAAAACACAAGTTGCTTGAAGCCAAATTCTGGTGGGGTGGTCAAGTTAGGTACGGACTTGTTGGGAACAAGCAGACCTCTGGAGGATGGTACTCCATCTTCAGTTCTGATTAACCCAATATGGGAAGTACAAGACACATGCAACAGAGAAGTAAGGAAAGGAAATTTAGACAATCCAGAAAATGGAAGGTCCTTCCACCATCTTCCATCCAAAGCTATTCCACCGGTGATTGTTTTAAAAGTTATGCCATGATTAAAGATGGGACAAAATGAGGGATGATGTGAGCTGAATCATTAAGTTAGACACTGGACGAGTCACTGAATTAGAAAGTCCCAGTACTATTTGGATGGTATTAACAAGGTGAGATGTGTCCCCTAGCTAAGGAATTGACCTAAGTGTGGCTCAGAGGACTGTGTGGTTGCTAAAGTTCAGTCTGCATTTTACACGGAAATAGATTTAACACTACTGGCATTACAATCGCTACATGTCAATGAATTTGTGCTGGACAATTTTTATTGTCCTTAAATTGCAGGCGAGATAGTGTATTCCGCATGGCAGATTGCTGAGGAAATGAGTAATAGACATATGCAGCTTGAAGAATGCTCTGTGGACTTTTCGCCCTCAACTTATTTTCCTCCTGTGTGCATTCAGAACCGATTCTCTCACTTAAATGCCCTGCGGGAACATGACTGATGGACAAAGACAATTAATACGGTCCAGGAAGTAGAGTATATAAATGTGAACACTGCCAATGATGAAAAAAGTACAGAAGTTGCATCATATCGTGTAATAGTGAGTCTGCTGTGGAGGTTCATAGCATCAAGTTATTATGCTGGAAATTCAGGAATGGGATAATTTTAAAAGAAGGTACTCTTTTGCATGTCTGCAAGAAACCTGGGTGCCAAACCCATTTTTATTTCGATGGTTCTTCTAACTTTTGTTGTCCTGCTGTTAGCTCAACTCATGGTAGAGTTATGGGGGGCTTTGAGATTCAAAGTTCTGTGACTCTATCAGGGAATGTTTATACGAATGTGCTAGAATCTGCATTCTACTAGCTGCTTAGGTAAGATTGTATTGAGGATGAGGGTTCTTGTGATAATTAATTATTATAATAATATTTGTACTTACTCCGGTGTCAGTATTGTATTGGTGCTTGAAAAATATCTGAAGGGCAACCTGGAGATAAAGGATAAGGAGAAATATAATTTGACTTCAAGAGTTTGATATCCATACCTGCCTTCTTGATGCTATGCAGATTTGTGGCACAACTAACAATGAAAGAAAGGACTCAAAGCAATATATCATAGGGCCTCATTTATGAAAAGTGACGCATCGCTGGATGAAAACAGCGATACGCCACTTTTCACTGCGCCCTTCTTGCGACAACAATGATTCGTCATATTTACAGTATGACGCATCATGGCGCAAGGAATTACAGATACGTCAGTATTTCTGATGTATCTGTATGGCGCAAAAGTGACGCATTGCTGAAGTGTGTCACAAAAGTGATGCAACTCCAGCAATGTGTCCTTTCACATGGGGCAAGCCCCATGTGAAAGGGCCTGCATCAGTCTTGCGCCTGCTGTGAGGCAGGGGTAAGAAATTGACACATTTGTGTCCTAGAAGTGGCGAAATGAAATCTTATAGATTTCACTGCGTCACTTCCATGATCCTTTCTTGCGTCAAAACGCCCCCCTTGCATACATTATACCTGGCGCAGGTATAATGTGGTGCAGGGGTTTATAAAGTGATGCATCTACCTAGATGTGTCACTTTGTAAATATGGCGCAAAAGGTGCATTTTTTACGCCACTTGTGCGTCACAAAAAGTGACACACCGGCGGGGTAAAAGTGACGTACAGCCTCATAAATGAGGCCCATAGTGCTTATGAGGCCATTTTGAACAGGCTCTATATGAAACAAAACATATTTTTTATGAATGACAAATAATGTCCACTCCCTACCATCTTCAGCACCACCTACTTTCTTATGGAACAGATATAGCAATATAATTGGTATTATTTTATTATATAAGACAATGTTCTGCTTATAATGATAATTTACAAATACTTTTATCAGGCATGAGGGATCATAATTCCTTGTATGTGACTCTGAGCCAGTTGCATGTAGGGGCTAAACCAGAAAAGTTCTCCCAAGAGATTAGCACTGGAGGAGAAATGAGATCATGTGAAAGTGGAAGGGTATGGATGCGGATTGACTGCTTACTGATTTCATATGCACCGATGGTAACTCAGGAGCTATTTGCTTGGATGACACAGTGGAGGGGAGACAATTTGAAAATTATATAAAAAATGTTTTGACTAGACAGTCAGGGAAATATCAATTAAAACGTGAAGGATTATTCAATGCACCCCGTAACAGGGCCCATAAAGCCTTAAAAAGGGCATTAAGGAGCATTCCGAGGGAAGAGAGTTGGTTAGAAAATGTAGAAGAAATACAAACTTACTCTAGCCAGGAAGGTAAAATGCATTTAAAGAGAAGGCTTGAGAAGCTCTTCAAGAAACAAGTGCCCAGTCAGCTAGCTCTGCATACTAGAGGGTGATTAATGCACCTTATTTTAGTGAGATGGCTCACCCTGCTGCAGACAATGTAATTATGGCTGAGTTAAACACTTTTACTCCTTGTATTCCTTAGGAAAAGAGGAGAAGAGGGAAGAGGGACTTTAGTCTTTGCAGAAGGAAGAGGGCTTTCCTGTCATTACAATTAATTTCAGCTTAAGCAAGATGACTTGGGCCATAAGGGTTAGTAGGAAATGGAAAATTCCAGGGTCGAAGTGCAATTCTTTAGATGTCTTCATAGAGAAAAAAGCATTTTTGGGCCCCATGTTAAACAAAGTTCCTAAGAGAAGTTACAATTTGTGGTCCTCTACCTACCCAGTCACAGTCTGTAATAATGTCAATCTTAAAAACGGGAAAAAAATATTAGCGAAGTTGTTACAGACCTATCTCTCTGCTGAACTTGACCCTTAAAGATGTGGGAAAGATTGTTTTGGCTAGACTGGAAGGATGGGCACAGGAAAATAACATTATTTATGATGTACAGTATGACTTTCACAAAGAACGTGGTACAGTGGAGCAGAGGCTGAATTTACAGCTGATTTTGGATACAAATATTTCAGTCAATAATGTTTTTTCCATATGGCCTTAGTGGACTTGTCATCCACTTTTTATTGTGTGAAACGAGTCACATTTCTGGTGGTTTTATAAGATATGGTTGTGGATAAGCCACGTATTGATTTTCTAAGAGAACTGTACCGTAATACCAAGGTCAGACGATGTTATAGCAGAAAAAGAAAATGTACAAAACTGTTCAAGGTTAGTAGAGGAGTAAGCTAGGGGTGCATTTTAGCATCTTTTCTGTTCATGTACCGATAATACAAAAAGAGTAATGGTGTAAATAGCATGGGATATTGTACAAGGAGGATCCTACCTACTCACAATATTGCTTTATGCAGACGATGCAGTTTTGATGACATGGACTGGAAATGCCCTTCAGTATTTAATGGATTTCTTTAGTCACTTTATGGATACTTTATGTTCAAAGGCGAATAGGAGAAAAGTGTTTACTGTATTCAGTGGAGCAGGAAAGAAAAAGGCTGGTGCCCTTTTCCTCAAAAGTAAACATAGTTAGGTCTGCTTTTTAGTGCTCAAAATTACTTGAAATACCTGCTTGATAATAGAATACTGTATTTTGTTCAATCTATTTCAAATGTTTAGATTTGATGCCAGGTTGGGCACTAAGCCACTAAAAGAAATTACTATTATTTATGAAAGCATTGTGTGACTGGCGCGAATAACAAGACAGGCATTTGAGATTATTTACACATAGGTTTCATTCAGCAGGCAGAAAGAAATACTTGCAATCCCCTCCAACTGTTTGAAATATATTTATCATGCTAAATTAGAAGTTTCAATTATTGAAGGTACAATTCATGCAGCCCCTCTCCCATTGTGGAGAGCAGTGTGGATAAAAGAGGCTGCATTGCTGACTCGGTAGATAAAAGGTGACTGTCTAGCTCTGGAAGATGTACTGCAAATACCATGGGGAAAAACTTCTGGCCTGGGTGAGCTACTCACCTAAGGCCATGGGAAGCTGGCAAATTCCCATGTGTGAAATACGACTGGCTACATATAAGCCCTGGAGAAATGCTGCTATGAAGAGTAAGATTCCAATATGGGGCAATATAAAATGGATGGTTTGATCATATATCAGTCTGCAAGGACAGGGAGTATGATAGAGAAATCATTACCAAAAAACTAATAACCCATAGGAGTGTGTCTTGTCCCTCAAAACACGTGTTGGCTGGCAGTATTTATGTGTTTGAAAATCAATAAACATGAACTAGAGGAAACATCACAAGGATTTATGTGTATCACTTTGGGAAATCACAACTGGAGAAAAAAGTTACATGATTGAGTTGTACCTCCTTTTGTAAAAATTGATTTGAAAAAAAAAACAGTGTGGCTTGTTTAGAGGTAAATCCCTAGCCCCATGAATTGTCTTCACTTTGATACGTTAAGGGAAGGCGTGTTGCACTGGTATCTAGAAGGAATATTAAAACGAAGGAACATAATATGGCAAAACATCTCTGTAAATAAGAGTGACTTGCAGATGATCTGTCTTTGAAGGACAATAGTTCTAAAATGCAACGTAATGAATGTCATCCAAAGGGACTGATACAAAAATGTATCAAACTATGGTACATCATGTGCAACATAGGGTTTAATTTACCAAATTTCGGCTGATCAGTATACATGATTTATATGACTGTAATGATGAACTTTTTTTAATAGGCAGCTATCCCCTTGCCATGTGATTATTTTTCAGAGCAATGCACATTTCATTATATGTTTTTGTGGGTTTTTGGCAGCTTTATGGAAAAGATATAGTACACCATTGTCAAAATCTTAAATTGTTTTAAAATGCATGCCATCCCTGATATATGTACAACTATCGAATGATTTTCCATAGTGATTATTCTTATGCAAATTAGGGAAATTAGAAAGAGGTGCACTGTGTTTTAGGGTTTGAATTTTATAAATTTAATGTATATGTATGTATTGAGTAATGGTATTGTTAGGATATTATATACATTTAATTTACAGCAATGCCTGAATTAAGATAGGTACAAGAGTGGAGCCTACTGACTTCGCTGCCCCAGTGATCGTCACCTCCCCAGGGCACACACGTGACCACCGCACTAGCACAAGGGATCATGGATCCCTGGTGATTGCTGTGGTCCCAAAGTGATCCGAATGTTATATTCGTAATACGCAATTGGACCGCTGGGGTGGCAGTCGCCGACCTGAACCGCACCTCCATCCTAAGTATGACGGTCCGATGGCCTGCCAAACTCATAATCATGCCCTAATCTAAGTAAAGATTTATTTGATTTGGTTTGAAAATTAGTATGTCAAGTTCATGCAACTACTTTCATGGAAAGACTAACTTCAGATATTACAAAAGGAGCACCTAGAACAAACAGTCAGTGTCACACCAGCAATATAATTTCAGACAATGTAGAACACTGTCAAAATGGAGTTGAACAGTGGCCTTGCCCACGGACAAGAAGTAGACAAGTAAAATATGAACAACAAGAGCAGGTAGATCATTTAGGTGACTCCTCATTTTGGCAAGCCTTTGGTGCTAATATAAACATTCAACATGATTATGGAAGAAGGAAATTGGTTTTCATATCAGGTTTTCATATTTGTTACAGTTGTTGCCATTGTTTTACTCACCATAATTCTTATATCTGCATTTGCACCATTAATGCATCATGTAATAAAACAAGGCAATATCATATGAATAAAGCCTTTTAAATCGATAGTGTGAATGTATTGGGTTCACCTACCTTTGGTGAAAGGTGTTGCAGTAACCCACACTTGAAAAAATAAATTGAAAAATTATTCATCACTGAGTCTGGCCAGGATTTTGTTGTTATCCAATATGGATTTTTTCCAAGTAAGTTGTGGAAGAGAAGTGGTTCACAGGCTGTTTCTTTCTTACACCCAAGCTGACAAGATGGCTCAAATGTAAGCTTGCCTCAGCCAAGGAGAAAGTTTTGGCCCATATATATGAGGGGACTTGTAACATTGTACTGACCACTTCCATGGACCTCCATTCTATACCTTTTGTTAGTAAGGTGCTTGGTTGCCTATTTGCACCTCATGTAACAAAACTACCACTTGGATGATTCCACTTTTGCATATAGATGTGAACAAAAAATGTATGTTGCCTCACTATTTGAACTGCCTCTGATTAGGTGCCCCTGCCTGTCTCAAAGTAAAAAACAGCAACAATTTGACAGCTCTTTGCAAATCTAGGGGCATATCGCTATTGCTTGGCTAGAGACAAAAATTTACCGCTAAGCTGCGGCGATTTTTATCTCAAATAAACCTTGGTATTACCAAGGTTTATCGCAAATGCGACAAAAATCGGCTGCAATGCATGAATATCGCTGAAAAGTCAGCGATACTCATGCATTACCGTGCTAATGCTCTTAGCCATGTTATCCACCTCCCATTGGATAACATGGCTAAGAACTGCTCATGGCAGGTGTTAGCTGTTGGAGATATTCGCGCTTAGGGCGAATACCTCCAAAAGTTGGTAATAGGAGATAGCGATGTTAGCGACTGTTTCCAGTCGCTAACATCTTGGCACGTCCATTTTGCATGTCATTAGTGATAAATATCACTGACATGCAAAGTGGGGCCCAAGATGGTCGCTATCTCCTACTAGCTGTCGCTAACTGGTGTTAGCGACAGCTAGGTAATAGGGAGATAATTTTATCTCCGCTTTCTTGGCTTTTAAAGCCAAAAAAGCGGAGATAAACCCCTTGATAATATGCCCCCTAGTCCCTATTAGTTGCTTTCTCTCTTGGTTGATAGCTAAGTTTCCGAGGTTATTGAGTCCAAGGAAAACATTGCCCTTGGAGAGGCTTAATATATCCGGACGAATCACACCTTTTGTAGCCGCAGGAAGGTGAGAAAGAAAGTACTGTAGGCTTAGCTGTAACATGAAGCAGAAGTCAGGAAAACATTCTAAACTGTTTCCAGGGAGGCAGCTAGGTATCAGTGTTCTAAAAACCCATTATTGGGATATAACAATTGCAAATCTATGTTAAACGAAGATTTTTGTTTTTACCACTTGATTCTTTTACAAATGGGTAGTTTCCAAAGTGTCACATCTAAGCATTGCAGGCTTTTAATAAAACATACAGCTGATGCAGTTTTTAATGGTGACTTGTTATTAAGAGTATTTGACCATTTACAAACTTATATTATCACGTTTTAATGCGGAACATTATGCAGATGGATGTTACTTTTAAAAATGTGTGGTAAGAGCTGTCTTAAATTGTCGAGTTTGGTGTTTGAATTAAAAAAGAAATGCTTTCATAATTCAACCACAGGGCATTGCCTAAAGTGAAACATGACTACATTTCGGTAAAAACTCCTTATGTGTGCTTGACGAACTGGTAATTACCTTTGTAGGAGGCTTTATGTGAACAGTTAGGGCCTTATTACGAGTACGGTGGTCCACAAGACCGCCGTACTTGCGGTGGTGGTCTCACCACCACTGCCAGCAGTATTTGGAGTGTGTTGGATTGGGACTGCCAAAGGTCTTCTAGATTCTTCTGGGGAACCAAGATCCTGAAGGGGTTTGCACTGTGGAAGAAAGTAGCAATATGCTGGATGTGCCGCCGCAGCACCGGCGTGTGTATTTCGAGTTGCCTGCCCACTGCCCCATTCATGGGTTTTAGTGAGCCCGTTGTGAAAAGGGTGGCATTGAGGCAACTTAGCATACCTCCCTTGGAATTGCAACCCAGTTGCTGCATGGTATGGCATGCATGCCACACGGTGCTGAAATATGCTGTAGGCAATTGCCTATGTCATATGTTCGTATTTAGTCTTGATACAGTGCACGACTGAAGGAGTATCTCAGTGTTTGGCTGCTCAGAAATGAATGCACTTTAGAACATGCATGTTTTAACATCATATTAAAATTTGTAAAATTGGGGTAGGTTCAGATATGAAAGGAGAGATTTTATACCATCAGAAGGCCGATGGCGGTCTAGGGTTCCCATCGCTGATTCGTTACAAATAGGCTACTCAACTCTGCTTTCCCGTAGAGTGGATGCAGCCTTTTTCTGAAAAGCATTAGTCCTTTAAGGACCAAGCAGTGGCCGGATCTAACTTATGAAGGAGGCCTGGCTTCTACGCAAGTACAGAGCCTTGGGGCTTTATTCCTTGACAGTGATGAGCTCGACGCTTAAGGTGTGGGACTCCGTCTTAGCCTGACATCATTTCTTTCCCCATTGACCCTGATCACAAAACATCCTGATTTCCCATCTGGGCAGGACTTGGTAATCTTCAAATTGTGGCAAGAAAGTATCTGTAAGCGTGTGGGTTCCCTCTTTGATTGCAAGGGACTTATACAGTTCGAGCAGTTGAAATTAGATTACGCCCTTCTTTCCAAAGACTACCACCCGTACATAGAGTTGCAGTGTGGGGTGACCTTGCTGGGCTACATACGGGGGGCTTACTGCACCCCAGCTCCCATAGAGTAATGGGTGATGCTCAAATCAGATGGCTGCCATCTCATATCTGAAATGTACTCTCTTTTCGGTGGAGGGACCTACGAGGAGTGGTCCAAAGGGCATCTTAGATGGGAGGCAGAGTTAAGGAGAGATCTCATCACCAAAGAATGGGTGGAGATTTTTATAGAACTCACCATATGGCACACAACATCTCTACCATGGAGGCGACCTACAAGATTGTCTCCAATTGGAATTTAACTCCGGCCCACCTTCATACCGAGAACCCCGAATGTTCTAAAGAATGTTGGTGGGGATGTGGATAGACAGGATCCCTGCTGCACCTCCTATGGCACTGTCCAAAGAAGTCTCAATTTTAGGACCAGGTTCTTACCAATATTGATACTGACTTCAATACCACTATCCCTAGATTTCCAGCATACACTATACTTGCATTTCAAACCCTCTGACGTTTCCCTTCCATTCCCTCTGGGACCGACAGATTACTGGGGCATTGGGAGCTGCACAACAGGCAAATCTATCACTGTGGGGAACTGATAAGACACCTGATTGTGTCTCATGGCTGCACATGCTATGGTTCCTCTTAGAAATGGAATGATTGTCAATGCCTATTGACACCCAAATCACATCTTACTCTGACATATAGGACTCCTTTATCAGAATCCTACCCTTAATTTCAAAATGTACTTGTCCAATTCATTTAAGACTGCGTAGGTTGGTTCCCAGCGAAACACCAGCTATGAACTAGGCATATATCACAGATGTTTTCTCCATTTATCTTTCTGTCCAATGAGGCCACTATTTGCATCAATGTTTATTGAAGTGGGTGTGGAGGAGTGGGGTATGGGGTGAGCCTTTTGGATATTTTCATATGTTCTTAAATATGTTGCCTAAAACGTACCTGCTCAAAGGAGCCGGCCTCCAGGTTGTAGGCTCCAGCTGTGTAAATAAGTTCATAAGTCTCACTGCTGGCCACTGGTTGTAGGCAGAAAGCTGTGTACCTTGCCATGTAGGATAAACCAATTGTATTGTTCCATAAGATGTAGAAAGAAGGTTTCAATATGAGATGCTAACATTTTCGCAAAGAAAATCGACTTTTTCAAGAGAGATAGGTCTATAGTTTTTACAGTTAGCTTGATATTTGCCAGCTTTGTGTATAAGAATTATTGTGGCTTCTAGAAATGTACCTGAAGTGTAGCCAACTGTGGTAAAATATTGGCACAGTTTTAATAGTTAAGGACGAGGAATATAGGAAAGTTGAAGATAAAGCTCCACATTGAATCCATCCGGACCAGGTGTCTTTACTTTATGTAGGAGCATAAACACTTGTGAGATATCTAACATGGATATATATGTTTTTTAAGAATTGAAATCAAGATGTGCGGGAGTGGGTTTAGAGTATTCTGGAGATGGTGGTCAATATTAACGGGGGTATTTAGAGTTTTATAAAAATGTAGTAAATTCTTCAAAGAATAGAGAAGGTACCTTGAACTTAGCTGCATTGAGTGATTTCAAAAGGTCAGTAAAGTCCAAAAATAAAATGATCACACCTTAAGGTTTAATAGGCAGAGCAAAAGTTGAAAGGTGATGTCCCAATCTGTGTGCCCACTACATATTTAAGTTAGTGTCAGGAGGAAAATCCAATAATTATGGTAAAAAGGATGTTAAAAAAGGAAACAGGATCCTCTCGCTCTATTCCCACTGGAAGACCATACATATGCAAATTGTTGGGTCTATTCATATTTTCTAATGCCTCTGAGTGTTTCTTGAAATGAAAAACAGTTTTTTCCAAATTCACAATCTTTTAATTTCATCTTGAAATCATTAACTCGCTGTTCCACCTCAGAGATCCTCCTCTCTATAATAGACCATTTATTATCCAAACTTGTAATTATCTTGTTGGTCTCCTCAACAAATGGACAAAGCACCCTTACTTCCTCTAGTAAAATCTCCATTGAGATAGGAGAGGGCACTTTCTCAGGAGACAGAGGATCCTGTTTAAGTCTCTTATTAGTGGATAAAGTTGCGTGCTTACATGAGGCAGAGAATGCAGGTAAGGATCTAGTAGTAGCAGCTTGTGTCATATAATCAGAGGAAGTAGAATGTTCCAGAAAATGGGTGCCAGAGGACAAGGGTGGGTGAGAAAGCTTATTCAACTTCAGCGGTAAATTGAGTTTCTTTAATCTGCCCATACAATAGCAGTGTCTGCTCTGAGGGAGTCTATGAAACCCTGCAAAGAAAGCACTTGACAGAAATCATTAAAAGGAGAGTATTTTAACAATTCCTCACTTGTTAATTTAACAGTGAATACAATTGTACCCTGTAGAATTATCCGAGTAAACTGGTAATCTCTGCATGGATGAAGGGACAGAATGCGCCATAGCCTCGAAGGAATTCCCTTCAACTGCACACAAAAGCACAAATGTGGGGTTATGACTGAGGTAGCTGCATCCAAATAAAGATATGACAGATTGTCATAAAGCAGCCCTAAAAAGACTCCCAACAGTATAAAATGGGAAGTAGTTGCAGGGATTGTCATAAAAATATCAATTAAGACACAGACATGTAACTACTGTAAGCAAACCCCATTGGAAGTAGCAAAGTCACAAAATAAGCAGGCTGGTCTTTATTTCCAAGGTAAAGAAAACCTCCTCAGCAAATGAGGAAATTTCAAAATGTTGGCCGCAGTGTGAAGCACAGCATTTCTGGCTTAAACATGAGATATTGTGCTAATAGACTACTTGCCCATAGGACGCTCCTGTCTAGCCAGCATCAGGGAACAATGGCGTGATTTCCCCAGCTGAAAAGACAGTGAAACCGTACTTATGAAGATCATTGTTCCATTGCAGCTTGGAGCTCCCCGTCAGGCGGCCATTTTAAGTGGCACACAAGCCACTCTCCAATATGATATACTTGAAATGGAACATATATATGGGCTTTTTATATGAGACAGTCTATCCTATAGATCTTGATATTGATTAATTGAAATAAATTGCTAATTTATTGTTAAAAAAATAATTTTCACAAATATATTCATATGTTTGTTAAATCCTTCCTACATCATGTCATCCTGTCATCTGATAGAGCTAGAAAGTCATTTTGTGGCTATATTGTAGCCTTACACACAAGCTGATGATGGAGAGGTCTGTTTTGTAAGTTGCTTGAACATTGAAGGGATGTGTGAGAGTAATAGCTGGACACTGTTTCTCAATCAGTGGATGATGTCAATGTTTGTAAGTTTAATCTAAGTTAAATGTACTAGATGGTGTATGTCTCAAACTCTAGTTCTGCATCTTGATTAGGTCAGCTGTAGCATATCTGTTGGAATTGGATAAATTGTATGATTATGTCTGAGCATAATACATTTGATATACATGAGAACAGACCAAAAGTGTGAATGAAGACACTTATTTCTGTTTCTAATGTATTTGGAGAACCAGTTGTTACTATAATGTAACACTCACTTATTTCTTCACAATAAGTGGTGGTCTAATTTAATTCTTATTGTCCCATTTTAAATTTTCATTATCCATCAAAATCAGTTGTTTATTACTGGATTGTTTCTATTTTGGCTAGTGTTTGTAGACTTACATGACCATACTTTCCTTTGATAGAGTATTCCATTCTGTAACAGAAAAATCATTACAGTAATAATCATTGGACAGATCTGTATAGTTGAATGTCAAGCAAATGAGATGCAAGTCATTTTTTATTTGGTTATTTTTGGTAAAATGTGTTTCATACATTCATTAAGGAAACAAGGTGCAAGTTTTACATGGCAAAACATAGAAAGAGCTAGGAGTTCCTCCAAATAAATATTTTTTTTATTAAAGTCAATCATGGATGAAGAAACGCCCTCAGTGTAAAACTGCTATAAAATAGCTGAATACTTGCAGAAAAAGTGGCTAAAATATATAGTGTTTTCCCAGTAGATGTACACCAGGGGAGGTGCTTAGAACCCAGGAGGGAGAAGAATTTCAAAGGAGAAAGGCTCAATGAATTTAAAATGTTAGAACTAAATGAACTTAAATCTATCGCCAAAGGAATTACACTTGGATACCCACGAGATCCTGCACGTCTGGAACAAATATTGATGGGAGCAGATCTGATCATGCCATACATCTCTGAGCTAATTACAACCTCCTTCCAGAAGGGAGAAGTTCCTACTAGATGGAAACAAGCGATAGTTTGTCCGCTGAAAAAAGAAACATCAATAGACCAAGCAGTTTTAGAAAATGTATGCCCCATCTCGCTGCTACCATTAGTCACGAAGATTGCAGAAAATTTAGTAAATAAACAACTAACCAACCATATACAGAAAAATGACCTATTACACCCTTCCCAATCTGGCTTAATAGCAGCCCACTCCACTGATTCAGCTCTGTTGCTAGCTACGGATACAATGGGACGCTGTGCGGACGTGGGGCAGATAGCTGCAATGATCCTGTTGGACTTAAGTGCGGCTTTCGATACCGTCTATCATGGGCTGCTCTTGTACAGGCTAGATGAATGTAGTGTAGAAGGTACTGCATTACGATGGATGTCATCCTTCCTATCGCCACATAGTTTTCAAGTCTTACATCAATCACCAGTATCCAAAGGTATATTACTGCACCAGGGAGTCCCACAGGGATCAATCATTAGTCCCACGTTATTCAATCTATATGTGGGACCACTGGCAGAGCTAGTGGAAAACCAGCAGGTTAACATCACATTGTACACTGATGATACTCAGCTGATTGTAACACTCTCTGAAAAAAAATAAAAACCCAGCACTCAACTTTACTAGGTGCTTAGAAGGGGTAGCAAAATGGATGTCCAATCATTACATGAAGTTGAACGGGAATAAAACAAAGGTAATCATAGTGGGCAAAGCATCAAATATATGGTCCTCTGCATGGTGGCCAGAAACATTGGGCTCAGTACCTACTCCCAAAAAGGTAGTAAAATATTTGGGTGTCTGGTTTTGGGAGAACCGTCACCAGCTGACACAGGATAATGATGTGTCCTGGATGAGAGACAACCTACTTATTCCAGTGATTGCAAATGTCCTCCTGTGATAGCCTGTTGTTGGGGACACAAAAAAAAGAAAAGCAGACAAGGAGATCATTTCATACCTGACTCACAGGATTGTGAATGTTTTTACTCATAAGTAAAGAATATAGCAAATAGAATCACAAATAATGCCTGCGGTAGTATTGTGCTTTGCAAAAACGACTTTCTTTTTTAACAAGAACGTTTTAAACAAACAAATGGAGATACAATAGGAGCTTCATTTGCTCCAGATATAGCTAATCTGTATGTAGCAGATTTTGAATCTAATCATTATTTTAACACGTAAAGTTCATAAAAAATAACATAACAAAATTAATTGATTGACTGCATATACAATGTCTTTTTGATTTGGCAAGGTGATAATGAATGCCTATCACCGTTTTTCAACTGGTTAGATTCCTGAAATAAAAATGTGGCGATTACAATGCAGTCAAACATTTATTACCCTCTTTTAGACTTAACCATGTTTGAGGAAAATAGATCATTGTACTCCAACCTATTTACAAAACCAACAGCCAAGAAAGCGGAGTTAAAATTATCTCTCTATTACCTAGCTGTCGCTAACACCAGTTAGCGACAGCTAGTAGGAGATAGCGACCATCTTACCCCACTTTGCATGTCAGTGATATTTATCACTAATGACATGCAAAGTGGGCGTGCCAAGATGTTAGCAACTGAAAACAGTCGCTAACATCGCTATCTCCTATTACCAACTTTTGGAGATATTCACGCTAAGCACGAATATCTCCAAAAGCTAACACCTGCCCTGAGCAGTTCTTAGCCATGATATCCAATGGGAGGTGGATAACATGGCTAAGAGCATTAGCTCGGTAATGCATGAATATCGCTGAATTTTCAGCGATATTCATGCATTGAGGCCGATTTTTATCGCATTTGCGATAAACCTTGGTAATACCAAGGTTTATTTGCGGTAAAAATCGCCGCAGCGCAGCGGTAAATTTTTGTCTCTAACCAAGCAATAGCGATAATTATCGCTATTGCTTGGTAATATGCCCCTAGTTCAGTGTTTGTGTCCACTTTTGGAACAGAATCTAATAGAAAATAATTCTTAGACAATCGTGCCTTTTGAATATTGAGAAACTGTTTAAAAGCAAACCCATGTTTGTTTTTAAACGTGTGCCAACTTTGAGTGATAGGCTGATAGTGGCTTATATTGAACGAAAGACTGATTCCATAACACAGAGTTTTGGTCTTCAACCTGTATGCCTATGATACCACGCGAGTAATAAACCATTTTTCAAATTACTGGACACAAAATGGGATGTACTGTATTGAATGCCCATGTAGTTTTCTTTACAAACAAAAAACTACACAAGAAATATGACACTGCATTCTTCAACATAAATCTAGAATCAGATGGCAAGTTTATCAAATTCCGCTAATTGATTAATATACAACACGTTGATATGCGCCTAGAAATATGGAATGATGGGTAATCCAGGTGATAAAAACTGTAACCTGTATTATAAGCTTTCTTTGTGTGAAAACAGATGGATTTGGCATTTATCGATTCTGATCTAAATGTGTCTGTGGAATGGCAGAGTTAAGCCTTGAACAGGTAATATTCCCCTCAGTACCATATTGTTGTCACTTTCTGTGAGTTGGAGTAATTTTGTTGTAGCTTGTTTAAGTTATCTGCACCTTTCATGATTGCCAATCATGGAAATTCGCACTGGTCAGAATGTAAACTCTTGTGTGCCTTTGATATTCAATTCTGCTCTAAACATGTCTGTGGAATGGCAGAGCTTAGCCTAGCACAAGTAATATTCTGCTCAATACAATATTGTTGTCACTTTCTGTCAGTTGGAGTAATATTGTTGTAGCTTGTTTAAGTAATCTGCACCGTTTCTGATTTCCAGTCATGTAAAATAACACTGTTCAGACAGATATGTATAATCTTGTGTGACTTTGAAATTCTAATCCTTAAGGAAACAGTGTATTTGAAGTTTTGTTGGTTTGATTAACTAATGTTTTGCCACATAGCAGCAATTTCTACATAATTTTCTCAATTGATTCTATTCCATAAATAATATATATAAGATGTCCACACCATTAGTTTCTAACTGTATAATAAGCTACATATATTATCATCAGAGATTTTGATTCATATATTTTTTGTAACTATCTTTCCAATTGTTCACATTGATGGGTTTATTCCATCTGTTGTAAATAACATATCTTTACGTGGTATAATTATTAATGGCCATTTCATCTGCATAACAAAAAGTCTTGATATTTTTTATGCAGTTTTTCACTCATAGAATGGCTGCTCCAATAAAATCAATCTGAGTAGCAGCACCTGGTATAGTTGTTAGGTGTTGCCCGCTGGTTTAAAATGGTTGCCTATATGCCTTCTCCGTTGTTGTGTGATGAAGATTTTACTAATACATTGGCCACATGAATAATACGATGTCAAGCCCCATTGCACGGTTTAAAAGCAAAAGCCACAGGACAAAAGTGTTTTCATACTATAAACCTTTAACTAATAGAAATAGGTTAGCAACCCAATTACTGCATTGTTCATGCTCCTATTTCTTCGTGACTTGCCCTCTGTACATTGATTTCCTCCTTTATTTTTTATAACATTTCAGCAATTCATGCTACAAAACAAAGGTGTTTAGTGAGCAGCCGCGGCTGCGGCCGCTGCAGGTGAGAGAGGTCGGGCCAGCTGGGGGGGATTTGGAGAGACGACCACGAAGTAAAATGAATTATTTATTTAATTCTCCCTTGTGGTCATCTCTTGAAATTCAACCCCCCCCCCCATACCCCCAACTGACCCCAACACACTAAGCTGCAGCGGCCACTAATGTTGGTGATTTTACACACAAAACAATTATTAGTTCATATTGCTCATTTTGAATTTTGTGATCATCAAAATGCAATTTTTAACAGATGCTCTACTTATGGTATGATTTGTATTACACTTAGCTATGCCCATTAAAAACTTTGTTCTTTAATTATTCCTGTTGACATTGCTTTTTCACATTGTGATACACAAATAGATTCTGTGTATGTTCATGCGTACAATATCACCGGTGTGTGGTCAAACTTTCTTTGGTCTCTCAGGGTGTATGGCTAAGTTTGGTTTTTCCCATAACTATGAGGTATCGCATGTTTATGCATAGTCCTGAAGATGGTCTCACATTTTTACTATATAAAAGACCAAAGCATTGATATATCTCCACTACTTTCTTCTGTTTGTATATCTTTGTCATCAACAGATTTGTTCCCTGGTTATTTACCTTATTTGCAAGAGTGGATCAACAGTACATTTGGCCCTGTTTCTGAACTTGACAATCTTGGACTGGTAATGGCCATTTGGCTGTTGGATGCTGGGATTTGTGTAACCCATTCTATTTGTGATTCTGTCTGTTATACTCTTTACTTATGAGTAAAATACATTTTCACTTGTATACACCAGAGTGTTGAATTACCTTCTTTAGTTTGTTGCTCAAAATTGATAGAAATTTTCTTTGATGCAATTTATATTGATAAAGTCTTTCCGGTGAACATTGTGAACATGGTGGACGGAAGCTAACGGCCAAGGCGGAGCTCCCCCTATGTGTGGCGTCTGATCCGTCACTAATGTAGTTAGCGGTCTGCAAAGATCGTTTTATTTCTTCTAATAATGTCCTCCTAATTTGTTTTCCTCAAAACATTCAAAAATCCTCGCCTCTGCTTGCCTCCGCTCAGTGAATATGTTTTTTCCGTTGCATCCAGAGTGTCTCGGTGAGGCGCTGACTCAATGGTGTGCAACGCCGAGGGAGGAGCGGTTTCGGAGCCTTCGTGGTTCTGCATTGTTGGTGCCGCAAGGGAATGGAGGTGGAGGACCTTCGGTCTGCAGTTCCGGCAGTCCTCCATCGGGGGTTTGTTTTTCACTACATTGAAGGCAGCGCTGGGCCGGCACTCAGCGGAAAGAGTGGATAGGAGAGAACCCGGGCAGAGGATGAGGCTTGGTGCTTGTACGTCGGTAAAGTTGGTGCTGCTGGAGTTTTTTTCTACAGAGGTCAAGGTGAGGTCTTGAAGCTCCCTGTGCGGGTCAGGCGGGGTTCGGCCGCCTTGTCTTCTTCTCCCTTGGAGGTCTGGGGTGGGGTTTCAGTGGTTCAGACACAGGTTAAAATCGTAGAGGGTGGAGTCCTTTCAGAGCTGCATGTGGATACAGTTGAGCCTGCATACCCACGTCAAGAACAAAAGACCTGTATGGAGAAGCGAGTGTGTAGTGTTCCCAGCAGCAGTTCAAACTGTGTCACTGCAATATTGCCATCTGAGCCTGCTGTCTGCCGATTTAACCTACGTAATCGGGTCCCTAACACTGTCTCAGTTGTGCCTGAGCCTCTTGTAATTTCGCCCCCTATCAAAGAGGTTAAGGCCACTACCAGGCAGGGGAAGGGAGGCCATACTGTGGAAGATACACCTCCTGGCAAGAAAAAAACAAGAGTATTTTTTTTCTAAACTTAAAATTATGCCATCATTGAAATCCTATTATAATTGTTATTTCTCCCACCACCTCTGACCAGGGGCAAGATAAAAACACCATAACGGTCACTACCTCTACTGCTTCTACTGTTGTTTCAGTTGGCCCCATTGTTGGGATAGAAAACCCTCAGCCCTCCTCTAGTTCTTTTACTAAGGTACCAGGGGAGGGGGGCGCACTGCAATACCAGCAGGTAATAGTGCATCCGTCAGTGGAATTATCAAATTGCTTTTCAGCACTAGATAATCAGAGTATCAACCAGGGAAATGACTGTAAAATTGTACTGGAGAAGGGGAACAAGAGTTCTCTACCTACTGTGTCTGGGTCTCAATTGGCTGAGCCTTCCACCCCCCTTTTGCCTCTGACATCAGCTGCACCTGGGGCATTGGCGGATATCTTGTTAAGTCTGAAAGAAGATATATGCAGGAGATTCACAATCTCAGAGGCCAATCAAGTTGCTATTCAGGCCTCTTGTGAACTGCTAGCACAGAAAGTCAAAGAGGTCTCACAGAGAACAGATGCCCTTGAGGCAGAGATCCCCAAGATTAAGGAGGCTCTATCTTCCTCTTCTGCCATGATGGATGAGCCGGTCCAACTGAACAAGCAATTGAAGGAGGACGTGGAGCGCCTTGAAAATCATTCCAGAAAAAATAATGTGAAAATTCTAAATGTCCCTGAAGACCTGGAAGGGGGTGATGTTAAGAATTTTGTGGTCTACCTCGTCAAAGTAACTATCTTAAAAGATTCTTCAGATGTGGATTTGAATTTGATTGCTGATAACCAAAGGGTCCATCGTGATCCATATAGGAGAAGTCCTGGAAAAGAGCGCCCAAAGAAAATCCTGGTGAACTTTCTCACTTATGCTATTAAGGAGAGACTCCTGTCTTTGGCCTTGAAAGCTGGTCATCTTAAGTGCAATTCATTCTCCAGCCCATTTTACTTTTCCATCCGCTCCGATGTTTCTCATATCACTGCTACAAAGCAATAGGAATTGGGCAAAAGGATGGTAATTTTGAATTCATTAGGGGCTAAGACCTAGTTAAGATTCCCTGCATCCCTTCGGATCATGTGGAATAACCACATGTACAATCTGCGCCAAATAGAGGAAGTTGATACTCTAATAGATAAGATCTGAAATGGGAGTGGAAGTGGAAGTGGAAGTGGAAGTGGAAGGGGAGGTGTTAGTGAGGCATAACCATTTAGTGCACACACAGTATCTAAATGAATTATTAAGCAAAAAAAAAGAGGAAATAAAAAATAGAGGTAAAATGTATAACACAGTGAAATACCGCGGCCGCTCTGGTGGGATCAGTTTATATTTCTCTTTTATTGTGTAATTATTTCTAGCCACACACTGAGGGGGTTCCTGACCAAGGGCATATGCTCAGAGGAGAAGGGAGGGTTCTCCAGGGTTATGAGGGACTGATGGGGTCAACTCGTGGGGGGGGAGAGTGGGAGGGTGGGAGGGGGAGCACTGGTGGGGTTGCAGTGAGAGAAAATACAAAAAAAGTACTCTTTCTCAACTTTTTTTTGATGAGTAAGGTGTCTCCAGGGTGTCCAGCTAAGGGGAGGGAGGTAGGAAGTACCTGTAAAGTATGACAGCCACTAGGATAAGGTTAATTTTGTGGAATGCCAATTGGCTCACATGTCCGCGAAGACAAATGCTGATCATGACATTTTTAGAACAATCTTCAGCCCAGGTGTGTCTCTTACAAGAGACCCACCTTAGTCATCTTGAGTGTAAGACTGTTTTCGGAAAATATAGATGGGTGAAACATTTTTGCTGTTCCCAACAGACAGTATACAATAAGGGGGTTGCGGTCCTAATAAGATTTGGCACTGGTGGTACCATTAGGTCCACGCAAACCGACTAATGTGGCAGATGGATTTGGGTACAGGTGGCTATTGGGGGGACTGAGCTTGCCATGCTGTCCTACTATGGCCCTAAAGTTGAAGACCCCGCCTGTCTACTCAGAGTTCAGACCAAATTAGTAGATGTCACCATCCCGGTAGTAATCGGTGGGGATTTCAATGTTCTTCTCAATCCCCTTCAAGACAGGTCAAATTATAGTCAGCATGTGGCTGCCCCCCGTACACGTCGGGCAATGATTAATATGATCCATGAGCTTGGACTGGCAGATGCTTGGAGGGCTAAGAAGGGTGTGGAACCAGGTTTCCCTTTTTTCAGTAAAAAGCACAACCATTCCTCTAGAATAAATTATATTCTTATGGGCAGATCGGGCCTGGAGAATTTAGAAGACATCTCTACTCTCCCATGTATTCTATCTGATCATGCTCCTATCACCTTCTCATATTTAGGGAATAAGACTAAGTCTAACCCTACCCCCAGGTGGACGCTAAAAAAGGCAATGTTATCTAACCAAGAAATAATTGGATCTATCCAAACATCTACCATTGAGTATTTCTCTGAAAATATTGGCTCAACATCACGTCTGGGACGCTTTTAAGGCCCATATTTGCGGCCTGCTACATAGCCTGATTTGCTCTAAAAACAAGGAAGAGGCGTTAGAATTCCAAAAATTGGAAAGAGAGATATCTAGACTGGAAGGCGTTAGGTTAAGTTGCCAACCTGACAACTTGACACAAATTCTTAGCGACTTGGAGCACCTGCTTTTAGAGTAGAGGGGAAAGCTTGACCAAATAGTAAGAGCACAATGGTTAGCCCATAATATAGAAAACTATGAATACGGCGCATGGAAGGTAAAGGCGGACCGAGTAAAGAATAACATCAACAAATTGATCATTGACGAGACTGGTACGACCTCTTGTAATCAAGAGGATATGCAAAGGTGCCTCCTTTCCATGTTTTCTAAGCTGTATAAAGAGGAGAAAACCTCAAGCCCCAATAGTATTCAAGAGTGGCTGAAAAATAAAGCCCTACCAATATTGCCAGGTGATAGTCAGAACATGCTGGATGGCCCCATCACGGAAGAGGAAATTATGCTCCACATAAAAAAGATAAAGAACAACAAAGCCGAAGGGACTGATGCTCTTCCGGGCGAAGTTTATACGACCCTTTAGCATGTGACAGCTCCTAGATTATGTGAACTTTTTAACTACATTTACAGCTCTGAAGGTAGGGTCCCTACATCATGGAAGGAGACAACAATAGTGCTTATTTTGAAGCAGGGAAAGGACCCTCTTAAAGCGAAATCCTATAGACCAAACTACCTGTTAAACGCGGATTATAAGAGGTTGGTCAAGACAGTTCCACATCTGATCAATGTTGATCAAAAGGGTTTCATCCCAGGAAGGTTCATCCAGGAAGACACTTTACGGCTAATAGGCAGTTTGGATTTGGCGTTGGCGTGGTCGGAACCCGTGGCAGTGGCTGCATATAACGCAGCCAAGGCTTTGGATCTTGTCAATTAGGTCTTCCTTTGGGAGACTCTAAAACAATGGGATTCGGTTCAACATTCGTACAAACCCTCATTAGATGTTACGAGGGTGCCTCTGCAGTTATCCTACTGAATGGTTCACCGACATCGAGCTTTAGTATTAAAAGGGGAACATGACAGGGGTGCCCTATTTCACCCCTTTTGTTCGACATTTACATCGAACCTCTTGCCCAAGCGCTGAGACTGGATGAACAAATTACTCCTTTCCAAGTCTCAGAATATAGGTGCAAGTTAGCCCTATATGCGGACGATTTGCTGGTCCACAATAACAATCCAGCAGAGGTGTTTCCCAAGGTAGAAACTACTTTGAAGGAATTTGGTCTGTACTCTGGGTACTTAGCTAACTCCTTTAAGACTGAGGTAATGTGCTGGGGCATTGATAGCTGGTCTGGAAGCTGTAGCAAGTAGTTCAGGTACTTGGGGGTAACTATAATACAGGATTTAGTTAATATTCCCCTGATTAATTTGAATAGTGGCTAAGGAAATAGACCATCTCTTTTCAAGATGGCAGAATTTACCCCTTACCATCTATGGTGGGGAAAATCTAGTCAAGATGGTTATTCTGCCTAAACTGACGTATTTATGTAGTGCTATTCCCCTTGATTTTCAAGGTAAGCTCTTGGGTAAAATTCAAAGTAAAATAGGCCGCTTCATTTGGTCTAACAAAAAATCCAGGCTATCCTGGAAGAAGCTAAAATGAAGACTTTTAAGGGGCGGTATGTCCCTTCCAGATGTGCTCTGGTACTCTCCAGTTAAAAAATATACATTGTTTACTCTCTAGTTCCGTTGAAACTAACTGGGGGAGGATTCTGAGGATTATGGCCAGCTACGAGGGAGGGGGTATCAGATTTCTTTATAAATTAGGGGCACCAAGGTTTTTTAAGAAGGTTTGCCTAAAGGTATTAAAATCAGCACTCAATGCGTGGTATAAAGTTAAGGAGAGATGGGGGATAAAATACTATTCAGACTTTGCTCCAATATGGGATTCCCGGGACTGCCTGTGTGTCTAGAAGACAGTGTAGCCTCCCCTATTAAGAAGGCAGGAATTAGGATCTGGTCCGACCTAATATCATCTGATGGAGTCCTCCATTGGGAGGTTTTAAGATCTAAAATTGGTGACTCCTTCTCTAGATTTAAATATGTGCAATTATGTTCTTTGTTTTCAGCAGAGAAGGAGCATATAGGCGGAAATTGGGAGATTGAGTATAGTCTACAGAATGCAAATGCAAAAAGAAGGAGGTTGGATTTTGGTATAGACTCTGAGGATGTTGAGCTCCCCCCGCATCTAGTATGGGATTCATCTGTTTTGGGAGATACATCTGTTAATTTATATGCGCTATCTCTTCAAACCTTACATAAGTTTGTTAAACCGGATACCCTTAAAAAAAAACATTTTTATGTTATTAATAGGCTGTATTACTTGCCCAAGAAAATTGCAAAATGTTCTTCCTGCCCACCTCCCAAGTGTCCTAGATGTGATCTGGTTGAGGCGGATGACATTCATATATTTTTTTAATGCGTTCATTTAAGAGACTTTTGGCATAATGTGGAGCGTGCCCTACAAGGCATTTTTAAAATTCAAGTTGAACTTACATCTAGCTCAAGTAATTTTTGGTCTGGACAATGATCTTACAAGCCAGCTTTCTGCCGTGCAAGTGTACTTATTTTTTGCTTGATCCAGATTGCTCGCATGGAGATCTGCAAATTGTGGAAAGACCCCAAACCTCCGTTGTACGAGAACCATTATATTGCATGTGCTTTTAAAACGCATGCAATGAAATGGTTATCCACATCGTTGTAAGAAAACTGGGTTGTTCCATTTCCTCACAATGACATGCACTGCCCCTCTGTCGATGCTGGAACCAGGAGAGAGGAACCACGAGAATAGAGAGGTAAGGGGGATTGTGCTTGGAGTGGAGGTTACTTTTGAAAAGTTTAGGGTAGTGTTGAAGTAGTGTAGTAATGTGTGTGTTGTGTAGGGTTGTGTTTTAGTATTTAGGGTAGCGTTGGGGGGTCGGGCAGGGTAGAGTTAGAGTGTATGGACCGGACAAGGGGGTAGAGGGAGGGTCGTGCTTGGTTTACTGTTTTAGGGTTTAGGGTGGTGTTGTGGTGTTTGTGAGATGTAGGGAAGTGCTTTTGGGTTTACGGTAGTGTCAAGGGGGTTGTGCAGGGATGTGTAAGAGTGTAGGGGCCGGACTGGGGGTCATGCAGGGGCTAGTGTTTTAGGTTTTAGGGTAGTGTTGTTGTATTTGTGTAGTGTAGGGTAGTGTTTTAGGGTTTAGGGTATGCTGTGGTGTTTGCGTAGTGTAGGGTACTGTTTTAGGATTGAGGGCAGTGTCAGGTGTCATGCTGGGTAGTGTTACAGTGTAGGGACAGGACTGGGAGAAGGGAGAGGGTCGTGCTGGGGGTAGCGTGTTAGGGTTTAGGGTAGTGTTGTGGTGTTTGTGTAGTGTAGGATAGTATTTTAGGAATTAGTGTAGTGTTGGGGGTTGTGCAGGGTAGTGTTTGAGTGTAGGAACGGACTGGGGGTAGGGGGAGGGATATGCAGGGGTAGTATTTTAGAGTTTAGGACAGTGTTGTGTTTGTGTAGTGTAGGGTAGTGTTTTAGGGTTTAGGGTAGTGTAGGGGTGTCATGCAGGGTAGTGTTAGTGTGTGGGGGCAGGACTGGGGGAAGGGGGAGGGTCGTGCTGTGGGTTGCATGTTAGGGTTTACGGTAGTGTTGTTGTGTTTGTGTAATGTAGGGTAGTGGTTTAGCATTTAGGGTAGTGTCGGGTGTCGTGCAGGGTAGTGTTAGAGTGTAGGGGCCGGACTGGGGGTAAGGGGAGGGTCATGCAGGGGGTAGAGTGTTAAGGTTTAGGGTAGTATTGTGGTGTTTGTGTATTGTAGGGTAGTGTTTTAGGAATTAGTGTAGTGTCAGAGGTTGTGCAGGGTAGTGTAGTGTTATTGAAAGGAGAGGACTGGGGGTCGGGGGAGGATCGTGCATTGGAAATACATTAGGGATTAGGGTAGGGTAGGTTGGAGTCACTTACCTTGCAAACATTTACCATGAGTATACTTTTACCACGCATGGCTTGGCGTTGAAATGGCATGCATGTTAAAGGTATAGTCATGGTAAAATTGTGCGTTGAATGGTACTCATTGTAATTGACATTGACCCGCGTGGTAAAGGCATGTGTGGTATTTTTCTGCGATGTAACATGTGCTATTCTATTGAATATGCATTCATAGTACATTTTGTATATATGCCATCCATACAGTCAAAGCTAGTATATTCTTTCAACAGAAACAAAGATAAACTTACAAACATGTTTAGGTACTGTAAAAGGTACATTTGCTTAGAAATGAACATATACTGTAAAATGACACACAGACAGCAAATAGATTTTTCTTTAACAAATAAAGTCTTAGAAATTGCTGAACCATGCACAAATGTATTTGATAGCTTGACCTTAATGTGACTTGCTTGGAATTTTTATCAATACTGCTGTATGTTCTGGTTTTATATTGAATGATCTTTCTTAAGCAACATGTTCTTATTTGCACTAGGCTTAAACTTTCTAGCTTTCTCCTGTTCATATCATGCTGAATAGAAAATCGGATAATTTAACAATAACTCTCACTTACAAGAAATACAAAAAACATTACGTAACTAGAAATCTGCAAGTAAACATTTCTGACTTTAGTATAGTTCATTGTCACACAGTGAAACATTGTATAAATGATAGAATAGACTCTGCATTAAGATTCCCTGGTAACCAAGGTTAACTTTTCTAGAAATACAACTGTTTAGTGATTTCAGTTACACACTTGATATTAGACTGTCAACGTCATGAGGTTTCCATGGGAAAGGTAGAACAAAGCCTGTACACCATTGAACGATGTCTTTTTATTGGATGGAGGTGATCTAATCTTCAACATTGCTTTTAACATGTTTTCTTGTCTTTTATATTAGTGGGTGTCTCTATTTAGACAGTCAATGGATCTGCTGCAAACTACTGCTACTAACTACTGATGACAGCTATTGCTGATAGATGTTGCCTGCCACATTAGAGGTGATGTTCCTAGAATCCCAACCTTCCTTTTCCTAGCTTTGATGGTAGTAGCTACTGCTGCATCTTTTTCCCCATATTTTCCTGTCGAGTTTCATGAACTGATGTTTATGGGGTTGGTTTGACTGCTTAATTTGATTCTAAACTTTATGCTCCATTGCTCTCACTCTTTTCTTGAACTCTTTGTGGGTTCTAATGACTTTTGATTCTGATAATTTATTTAGAAGAGGGATGAATGCCTTTATGGAAAACACTTGTCTTTTTGCATTATAATTTAATCTAGCTTTACATTGTTTCTTGATAAATGTTCTGTAAACTGATTTATCTGACTTACAAATTGAATAAAAATATTTTTACTGATCTCTTAATTATAATAAAAGTTTTCCAAAAGTCCTGTCATGAATTTACTGACATGTTTGATGAACCAAAAGCAAAGGAGCTTCTAACAATTAGACCATGTTGTTCCCTTTGGTAGAATAGTCTCATTATCACATTCGAAAAGCCAGCTCTTTTGGAACAACTGGATACTCACCGGACGAATGGCTTGATTGCTCCTTTATCGTTATTTTCCCAATGAATCATTATTATATGTACAAAAAGAAGGATTTGGCTGACGTCTATCCAGATCTAGATTATAAAGTTTAAAATCAATTGAAAAACAAGCTTCTCTGTTCATTTGAAATGATCATCTTAAACTGTCAGTTATCTGCACATAGATAGTGTGCTGCAGAAGGGACCCTCCAGGGATTGACACTGATCCAGGGTAGGTCTGATAATGTGAGTGGACATTATTTGAGTAGGTCTTTAGTGCTTTCTGAAAGTCTGTAGTGCTTAAAATGTATTGCACACTGGCAAAATGGGCATTAAAGTACAGTTTTGCGTTACTTAAGCCTACATGGTCAAGTAAAGTACCAATTTTACAGTAGACATGTATCCCAAGTGCATTTTTACAATTACTTTCATAATATCTGCAGTCCTGTTAAAAACTGGGTTACTGGTTGACTGGGATTTGAGTCCTGGCCATGCCACCATATTAAACTATACTCAGTCCCCTGGTTGCTTGGCATAGAACAGTCAGGCTAAACTTAGAGGCAAAGTAAAAATTATTTGTGCAACACTTGAAGGAGTAAAACACCAATGAAGGAGTATTACCCGATGAGAGGGATGAAGGCTTTCCAAACGTGGAATCAGTGTTCCTTGTTAATAAACCCCTCACTCACCACCTAGTGGTGACTTGCTTCATCATCGGGGTCCACCCAAATGGCCTAGCGTCACTTGGGTGTGCTTCGACACCTGAGTTACAGTGGAGCAGGTTGTGAAGTGTGGATGTAAACAAAAAAAGTGGGAGTGTTAAAAATTGTCCTGGTTTATAACTTTGTATAAGAGTTTTAATAAAAAGCAACTGGACAATATTAAAAAGGAGGTGAGATACTGGAAGGGGAGTTACGACCTACGTATCTCAATTATGTGTTGGTCAACATGTTTCTACCATCTGGGGTGATCCCCGGTATTCATCAGGACCAATGAAAGGAAGTGGGAGGTGTGGGTCCCCTAAAAGACGCACCCTGTCCTAAATCCTTTGCCATCCAGAGGAAAAAGTATTCCAATGGGAAGACACTCCTAAAAATGTAGGGTGTCAGTAAAAACTAGAGGAGTTCTCCTGTTAGGCTTCAACGAGCAGGGGGTAGGTGCTTCACGTAGTACAACATATTAGTTGGCTGTCGTGGAGAGAGGCTGTTCACCTACGTCTACCTTCCACCGCTCGGCCGAGACTACGTGAAGCACCTACCCCCTGCTCGTTGAAGCCTATTCCCGGAATGTAGGAGGTCGATCGGATCTCATGGGGTGGGGGCTTTGATTAGTTCAAGGATCCTTTGATGGGGGAGGCTTCCTACTGTACAGGAGGAAGGGGGCAATAACGGTATCCGCAGGGCCAGGTGGCGGCCTGGGAACAAGTGAGACAAACGGGCACAAAGGGAAGGGGGGTGTTATCAAAGGATCCGGGACCATGAAAGGAATGGAGGGAGGTGTCGCGCTGGAAACAGGATGGGGTTCCGAGGCAGAGCTGCGTGGTAGAGGGGTTTATGACCCAAGGCATGTGAGAGCGGGGGCTGTCAGCGTGCGGGGATGCTTTGCGAGGTCAGGAGAGAGAGAGACGCGCTGGCTATCAGCGAGGGGCAGGGAGGCCGTGGTGCTCAAAATGGTTGCCGCTTACGCGCACGAATGGGCTCAAAAAGGGCAAGATGGCGCCGATAATGTTGACGTTTGTGGCCTAACCTTTAACAGTCCTCCCTTTTCAACATATCTAGCCAACTTGCCTACTCAATGTCAATCTTCATCAAATTCCTAACCTCGGCATCGTATAATGCTCCCATACGTTTGTTTCCAAAGTCCACAGTCTTAGGGCAAATACAATTTGTACATAATGAACATAGAGGTGGCAGGCATTGAATTCCTAAGCATAGACCACATATTGCTACTACAGGAATCAGGATAATGGTAAACAGTCTCCAGCCCCAGTTCTTAACAGTGCTCCAGAACCATCCACCAAGTGACCATTCTTCCTGCTCCTGGTGGACTTCTGACGAGAGTCTGTGGAGATGCTCGATGGCTTTATATACTGAGGGTGAATTGTCCGGTAAGTATGTACAGCAGCTGGACCCAATAATGCGGCATGCTCCACCACGGTCCGCAAGAACCACATCTAGCACAAGGCGGTTCTGGAGTGCCACCAAGCGGACCGCTTGAAGCTCGGCAGTGTTGTTAGCAAGGATACCAGCTGTGATGTTCATTGTTGTCTCAACTGCCTGAGTCAGATGTCGGATGGCACGGCTGTTTGCCATCGGGCCCCAGAGTGGAACAAGTCCCTTCATAGCATCGAGGATCTGTGCTCCTGTTGAGTCGGCTTGTTCAATGTCCTTGGCTCGTTTTTGTCTGTAATGATTCGCTGGAGCCACATACGTCGGAGGAAGGATGAAGGGGATGAAACAAGTGTCCCCCCAGCCTTTGGGGAGCCAGGTGTAAGCCTTTGTGCCACAAACGAAATACATATTTGGAGAGGATACAAAGGAAGGTGGATCGGTGGAGTCCAAAGTTCTGGTGAAATGGCAGGCGCTGCGGCCTACCAGTTGTGTCCCAAGCCCTTCTATGCACATGTGGCCTGTGACGTTGATGACTGACAGGGCCACAGTTAGAGTGGCAGCCGTTCGCAGGTAAGAGAAGGTGGGTCTGGTTGGATTGTTGAACACCTGCATTTCAATTCGTTCTTTAGCAGGGATGTCCATGTGGATTGAGTCGTTGGAGGTCTGCGGGCAGAAGTGTGTCTTTGTTTAGTTTCGCCAGACCCCATGATAGAAGTGTGTCATGGTTTTGCCGGAGGTAGCATTGTCTTTATAGCTTTCTTGCAGGAGGATCAGCCAAGCAAGGCAGGAGCCGTGAACTGAGAAGGGTGAAGGGATGAAAGGCATCGAGTGTCCAGTGGCGTGGGGTAGCAACCCACAGATCCAGCAGTTGGTGGCGTTGGTGGCAAGATTGTGCTGGTGCAGCAACTGTACGAAGGAGTTATTCCAAAACTCCTTTTGCCTCTCTCTGAGTTGAGGAGAGAGCGAAATCAGATAATGTTCCTTCATGGTGGTAGGCTGAGCAGTGGTCAGGAATGTTTCATGAGCAGGTGCATTTTCTTCCACAATCCAGAGTGTGGTCATGAGGAGAAAGCAGAAAAGGATTGTGATGAAAAGTGCAATTGTCTTTGAGCTGTGGAGTCTGTCTGTTTTTGGGTTTCTGTAGTGGGTATTCCCTGTTGCTTCCATCATCTTCTTATTTGGCGCTTCCATCATCTTCTTATTTGGTGCTTCCATCATCTTCAAGGTGCTCGGTAGCGGGCAGAACCACAGACTTCGTTTAGCTTCTCTCCAGGTGACCCTTGGTGGTGTTTAGGTCACCGTTCTGAGATTTAACTTAGTCCGTGGTCTACTTAGCCAAAGCTCCCTCCTTTCGACGCAGGAAATACCCTTCTCTGGATGGCACAGTGGGATCAGAGAATTTTGAAAGTTCAAGTGCTTCGGTATCAGGATAGCAGGTTAGTGGCGGTCGGTCCTTGTTCAGGAGCTCTTCTTGGTTGTCGATACTTTCTGTTGTGGCCAAAGTCGAGGAGATCCTCTTGCAGTGGTGTGCGTGCAGCCAGTGCCGTTTCCCCTCCACACGAAGAGCCGTCCGGGTGGTGAGCAATACTTGCCAGGGGCCCGTCCACCGGGGTTCCAGACTCTTCGCCCGCTGAAAATTCCGGATCAAAACATATTCCCCCGGTTGGATGTCGTGACCCGGACCCCTGGAAGCATCGGGGATGGCCTGCTGCACCTGCTGATGAATAACAGACAGAGTTTTAGTCAATTTATACAGATAATCAGACATTAGGACGTCTGGGACGTCATGAATGGAAGTCGGTTTTGGTGCAGACCAGACGCTCATGGGTCGGCCGAAAACGACCTCGTAAGGTGTCAAGTGGTGCTTGGTGGGGGTGAACTGCATCGATAGCAATGCCAGGGGGAGAGCGTCTGGCCATTTCAGTCCTGTGGTAGCTACTATCTTGGCTAGTTTAAGCTTTAGTGTGGCATTGTGTCGCTCGACAAGTCCAGCAGACTGGGGGTGGAAAACTGCGTGGAACTTCTGCTTGATGCCCAGCCCCTTTATGATGAGCTGGATGACTTCGGCTATGAAGTGGGGGCCATTGTCGCTCCATAAAATTCGACAAAGGCCGTAGCGAGGGAAGAATTCCTTTAATAGTACTTTTGCAGTGGCCATGGTGGTGTTGTCACGGGTTGGGTATGCCTCCACCCACTTGCTAAATGCACACACCACAACAAGTACGTATTTCAGGCCTTGGCATCTGTCTAGCTGAATATAGTCCATCTGCAGGACCTCAAACGGGTGATTTGGGACCCCAAACCCTCCCCGGGGTACTACAGTTCCTTTCCCTGGGTTGTGTTGCAGACATATCAAGCATTGTTGGACCAGACGTTTGGCGGAGTCTGTGATTTTATCATTGTGCCAAACTCTGGAGACAAGTTCAATCATGGGGGCTGATCCTATGTGGGCGGGGGAGTGTGCCATAGTCAGTATGGGAATCAGGTAGGAGTCACGTAGCAACCATTTGTTTGTGTCCTTTGTCCGCCAGCAGCCTTCGTCGTCTTTTAATCCCACCCGTGTCCATTCAGTCAGTTCGTGTTGTGTGCTAGCCATTTGAATGTCTCTAATAGTGTCCCTAGCGTCAGTCCATTTTTCTGCTTGTGACCTGGTCACGTACATACGTGTTGTTGTCCTATTTTCAGCTGTCGTTCGAGCAGTGATGTCGGCTAGTGCATTTCCCTGTCCAATAATGTCTGTCACCTTCTTGTGTGCCTGGCATTTGATGACCGCAAGCCTTTTGGGGAGAAGGACAGCTTCGATCAAGGCGAAGACTAGATCTCCATGCAGGATGGGTGTGCCGTGTGAGGTCAAGAATCCCCTTTCCCTCCAAAGGAGCCCAAAATGGTGAACCACCCCGAAGGCAGACTGGCTGTCGGTGTAAATGTTCGCTGTGGTTCCTGCTGCTAGGATGCAGGCTCGTGTGAGGGCAATCAGTTCCGCTGCCTGGGCAGATCGTTGCATGATGCGGGCTGTCTCGACTACAGTTCGAGCCGTGGTGACTGCATAGGCAGCTGAAGTGGTGCCATCGGGGAGTTTGATGCAAGAACCGTCCACCCACAGCTCTCCGTCAGGGTCAGGAAAAGCTGTGTCTCTGAGGTCAACCCTACTTCTAGTCTGTTCGTCCGTAAGAGTCACACTGTCATGTACAGGGGGCACATTGGGATCGTTCTCTGGTAAGGGTAACAGAGTTGCCGGGTTCAGTGTGGTGCATCTTTTCAGGGTGATATGGGGCGCAAGCAAAATCAGCTCGTATCCAGTCAGTCGTGCACTCGTCAGGTGTTGCGTCTTGGTTTGGTTCAGGAGGGTGTCAACTGCATGGGGTACCAGTACTGTGAGGGGATTCGAGAGTACGATCCCCTCACTCTGTCGGATAGAGATAGCAGCGGCAGCTACAGCTCGAAGGCAGGCAGGCAAGGCTCTGGCTACAGGGTCAAGAGTGGCAGAGAAGTAAGCGCAAGGTCGTTGCTTTGGGCCAATGGACTGGGTCAGGACAGATAAAGCGCACCCCTCCCTTTCGTGAGTGTAAATGGAGAAGGGCTTTGTGTAATCAGGGGTACCTAGGACAGGGGCCGAACAGAGGGCATCTTGTAGTTCCGTGAAGGAGGTTTGGCACTCAGGGGTCCAAGGGAGTGGGAAGGGGACATCTTTAGCTAGCAGAGAAAGCAGCGGTTTCACAATGAGGCTAAAGTTTGGTAACCACTGTCGGCAGAAGGAGGTGAGGCCTAGTAGGGAGCGAACCTGTTTCTGAGTCTTAGGGACAGGGATTTCGAGAATGGTTTGGATCCGGTCGGGAGTGAGTTTCCTTCCGTCTTTGGACAAAAGGTGGCCTAAGTAAGTGACCTGGGGTTGGCAGAATTGCAACTTCTTCTTGGAGACCTTGTGGCCATTTTCGGCAAGGAAGTGTAGGAGTTGAATGGTGGCTGTGACTGCTAGCGGAGTGGTGTCGGCCGCCAAAAGGATATCATCGACGTATTGCACCAACACCACTCCATCGGGTAACTGGACTTGATCCAGTTGTCTCTTGAGGGCCTGACTGTAGATGCTAGGGTTTTCTGTGTAGCCCTGGGGTGCTCGGCAGAACCTATATGAGCGGGATTTTAGGGTGAAGCCGAAGAGATATCGGCTGTCTGGGTGGATAGGGATGGAAAAGAATGCGTTTTTGAGGTCAATGACAGTGAAGGTGGTGGCAGTAGAAGGAATCAAAGTCAGGATGGTGGTGATATCTGAGACCACGGGGTACTGGGGTACAACCACTTTGTTGATCTCTCGAAGGTCAATGATAAAGCGGTATGCTTTCTCATCTCCCTCTCCTTGTTTCTTGATGATGGGCAAGATAGGGCTGTTGCAAACGTTGCTAACCACTTCCTCTACCACTCCTGCGTCTATCAGTGACTGAATAATCTTTACCAATGCCTTCTCGCCCTCGGGCGATATCCGATATTGTGGAAGTTTTGGGAGTGTTGCGTCTGGTCGAACAGTAATGTGTACTGGGTCAATCATCATGCGCCCTACGTCCGAATCTGTCTTGGCCCACAGATACGGAGGCAGAGTGTCAAGCAGGGATGTGTCAGCGTCAGTGATGGAAAACATGCGTCGGGGAGGGCAATGTCTAAGCAGAACGGGGTTGTCGTAAAGGAAAACTCGAACTCCGTCTTGAGAACATCTAATTGTCGCTCGGAAGTGTTTCAATAAGTCAAGTCCCATAATGGCATCAGGGCTATTGGAGGAAAGTAAAAACGTGGTGTCAGTAGTGTTGTTTTCTAAGTCGAAGAGGATCGGAGCGGACAAAGGGTTAGTGGAGGGCGTTCCATCGAAACCTGTCGATGTTATAAGTGAGCCAGACAAGGGTGCCCTTGGAATCAGTCATTTAGATAACGCACTACGTGTTGCGCCAGTGTCTACCAGAAATGGAGACTTTGTACCCAAGACCTTAGCAGTGACATAAGGGCCTTGCTGGTCAACATAGAGCTCGACTGGATCCCTCCCTTGCCCTTGGCAGTCCTATGCAAAGTCGTGGGCGTCATCGTAGTCAGATTGCTGGCATTGGTTCTGTCTGGGTCGATCAAATGTATTTGGTCTGCCTGATCTGTCGTTAGTCGTGTCATTTGAGGGCCCTCGCTGCTGTTCTCTATTTCTCGGTCCATTTGCTATGTCCTTGGGGTCTTTGTTTCTGATTATTTCCAATAGAACCGGGCATTGGGATTTCCAATGGCCAGTCCCTTTACAGAAAGCACACTGGTCCTCTCTAATGTCTGTACGTCCAATGCGGGGAGTCAAAGTACGGTCCTTGGGAGGTGCAGTCTTAGGGACATTCGTCTGATAGTTTCCCCTGTATTGGTCTCGTCCAATAGTCACCCCTTGCAGTTGTGCAATCATCACCCTCTCTTTCAAGTCTTTCTTCTTTTTCTCTGTTGCTCTATCATTTTCATTTTTCTGATGTTCATAATATTGGGCCATCTGGAGGATAGCCGCAGGTTTGGATGCTGCCCAACTACTCTCGCTGGCCTGTAGTTTCTGGGAGACCTCTGGTGTCAAACCCTTAACGTAATTCTGGACAAACAGATGGTGTCCGGTTGCAGTGGTCATGTCCTGGCCACTGTAGTCGGAGAACATCGTTTCAAACCGGGAGAAGTAATCCGATACATCCTCCTGGGGTTTCTGATGACAGGCCGTTACTATCGACCAGTCCACTTTCTTTTCTGGAACCAGGGTTTTTAATTTCTGTACGATTTTGTCTGGGAGGTCTAAAATGGATTTCAAAGGCTTTTGTCCAGGTTCTCGTTGTTTATCAATGCCATCAAGTTGTGACCAGGTATGTCCAAACAGCTCAAGGTGGTCGACTTTCCGGATTTGCTTCCACACATCAGCTGGTAGACATAACCCGAAGAACAAGTCGATGTCAGCCAGGGTCATAATCGTTGAACCTAGGGATGTACCTAATTCAGTATAGAAGGCAGTGGGGTTTTTACGTAGGTCAGGCAGAGATTTCCGGAATGTCAGAATCTCTTGCCGGTCCCACGGCTGGTAGACCCAGTTGTA
Source organism: Lissotriton vulgaris (assembly GCF_964263255.1). Lineage (NCBI taxonomy): Eukaryota > Metazoa > Chordata > Amphibia > Caudata > Salamandridae > Lissotriton > Lissotriton vulgaris. The sequence goes on along the minus strand of NC_141694.1, from coordinate 461,839,976 downwards.
CACTACCCTTCCTTTTGCATCTTTGTGGTTTGCATCATCGTTAGTCCCTTCACCTCGTGGAGGAACCCAGTAAGGGGCAGCTTCTCGTATCGGCATCATGGCGTTAGATCGCTCAGTTTGTGGTTCGGTTGCTACGGATGTCGTGGGTTTAGCTCCCGATCCTTGTTCAGTGAGGTGGCGGAAAACCTCAAGCGTTCGCATAAGGAGGTCCGTCACATCACACTCGCCCTCATCCCCGATATCGACCTTCCGGTATAGAGTCGTTAGGCTCTCGGGACCTTTGTCTCGATATCGGTCCTCGTATGCGTTCAAGGCATGATAACACAGTCGAACGGTAAAATGTCGTCTGTGACTTCCTGTATACGAGTTAAACATATCCGTGATATACTCTTCATCTTCCTTTCTTTCTACCAATGTCCTTGCTATCTTGTCAATCCCTGCTCGCTCATCTTTGCTTAATCTGTTTGTTCTTGCAGAACCAGCCCTTCGGGTCTCAGGGTCGCCTAACGTTGTCGTTTGTGTAGTATCTAATACAAAGAGTTCGGCCGGCACAGAGGCCATGGGGGCCGAAGCTGTGGTGCTACTCTCGTTTGTGCCTGGGGATGGTGGGTGCTGTGCTAAGGGTTGGGAAGGGGCATATGGAGGGGGTATGTAGATGATCGGAGGACCTAACAACAGATCATCGTTGGCTCGCTGTTTCGAGGGTAATTCAGGGTAGAGCGTGGAGGGCGTTCTAACCGGACACTGGTTTGATGTTTCTATCTCTGGTTTCTGATTGGCTTCCTCTCTTTCCTTGATCTCTTCTTCTAGTTTCTTAGCAGCTAGGTGGGCTGCCTTTCGCAGCTCTTTTCCCAACCTACTCTCATTTCTCTTCTTACGCTGTTCGGTTTCTTTGCGCCACATGCCGAAACTATGAAGCATAGTGGGCGTTGTCTTTTTTTTACCAAGGGCTGTTTCTAGCGCGCTCATTTTATCATCATCGAAGGATTCTATCAGTGGCCACTGACTTTCTCGATCCTTTTTCGTATATTTATGCCACAGCTTGCTATAAGCTATAGCGATCAATCCATGCTTCATGAACATGTCCTTATTAGGGGTGCCTTCCAGTGGAGCCGGATGGTTCATCTCTAATAAGCGGTCCGGGCTAAACAGGCTACCAATCAGTGGGGAGAAGACAGGCATGACGGATTACAATGGGGACAAAAGTCAGCACTACCTATCTTATCACTGTGTGCAAAGACTAGACAGAATATTTATATTCTACGTTGTTTGCAGGCAGTGAATACCTCATGAACCAATATCGAACAGTCAATGTTCGGTCAATCAAACAATCAGTGGGGAGAATAAGTAGGCCCACAAATGTCTGCGTTACCTACCCTTTCACTATCTGCAAAGAGGGAACCTGTTCTTTCCTGTTTGCAGACAGAGAATCTCCAGAAAACAATCCGTGAACAGTAGTTCGGGTTCAAACAATCAATCAGTGGGGGAGAAGGAAATCTCCAGAGAACAATCCACGAACCGTAGTTCGGGTTCAAACAATCAATCAGTGGGGGAAAAAGATAGGCACGACGGATTACAAATGGGGACAAAAGTCTGCGTTACCTATCCTTCACTGTTGGCAAAGAGAGAGCCTGTTGTTTCTCCGTTTGCAGACAGCGAATCTCCAAACAAATCAAAAAAGAGTAATACTAGTATTTTCCAAACAATCAAACAATCATTTCGCAATTTGTCGTGTTCACACGACCTTACCCGGACCGCATGGACAGTTTCTTGTCTTCCGAATCCAGCGCCCGATCATCCTCTATTCTTCGTAGTCCTCGCAGCACTCCTGATGGTTCCCAGTCAGGACCGTAGATCACTCGAGAGAGGTCTGTTCGGAACCAGTGAAGTTCGGATGATCGGCTGTCAGACGAGGGTCTATCGGACAGGTGCACTCCCGATCGTTGCAGTCGTTCACTCTGTCGTCAGGACCTCTCCCACTGGATCCACGAGTCGCTGATGGGCCCCACGTTTGGGACGCCAATTGTAGAAAAAGGTACAGGCAGAAGACCTTTTTCGCAGTTGCCCGGTGTTAACCGCCTCTATACCCACTCAAGTTACCAAACAAAGAGGCAGGCGCTGGAGACTGGAAGGCAGGAAACAGAAGTTTTATTCCGACGGAGCAGAACACATCAAATCAGACAACAGGGTATCTTCTCGAGGTGCTCTAACCGCATCTCTGAGGCCTGGCCTCTTATACACATGTTTATGATCTTTATTACATGTCACACATTCTTGCAATGCTTTGAAGTATGAAAGGACATCCTCGGAATCCCCGCTTCAGGCCCGTTCCCACACATATTTACAGTTAGAGTCCCCACCCCGATCACAACAGGTGATGAGTATCGCACAGCTGGACATTCCGCCGATTCCCGGAATGTAGGAGGTCGATCGGATCTCATGGGGTGGGGGCTTTGATTAGTTCAAGGATCCTTTGATGGGGGAGGCTTCCTACTGTACAGGAGGAAGGGGGCAATAACGGTATCCGCAGGGCCAGGTGGCGGCCTGGGAACGAGTGAGACAACGGGCACAAAGGGAAGGGGGGTGTTATCAAAGGATCCGGGACCATGAAAGGAATGGAGGGAGGTGTCGCGCTGGGAACAGGATGGGGTTCCGAGGCAGAGCTGCGTGGTAGAGGGGTTTATGACCCAAGGCATGTGAGAGCGGGGGCTGTCAGCGTGCGGGGGATGCTTTGCGAGGTCAGGAGAGAGAGAGACGCGCAGGCTATCAGCGAGGGGCAGGGAGGCCGTGTTGCTCAAAATGGTTGCCGCTTACGCGCACGAATGGGCTCAAAAAGGGCAAGATGGCGCCGATAATGTTGACGTTTGCGGCCTAACCTTTAACAAACAGATTGGCCATTCAAGCACACCTAATCATTCTATTGTGTGACTGTCTGGGAGGAATTCACATCAAACTGTCAGCTACACCTATTCATGTGACACAAGACAGGCTACTGGCACAAAGAGCTAAAGGCAGGGAAATGCCAAATTTCTAAACGTGGCATTTATCATTAAAGAGGGTTTATCATTACAATGTCATAGGTATCAAACATAGCATCTCTAGAGGACATATCAAACTTAAAAATACATGTACAGACTTTGAATTACACAGCACTCTGCCTCATGGCTACCTAGGGCCAAGTTTAGGGGTGACTTATATGTAATAAAATGAGAGTTTAAGACTTGGCAAGGAGGTTTAAATGCCAAGTCGACATGGCAGTGTGGCATTGCATTCAGGCTTCAATGGCAGACCTGGGACTGTTTAAAGTGTGTGGTAAAGGTATACTCATGGTAAACGTTTGCAAGGTAAGTGGGTGGCACAATCAGTAATCCACTAGTAGTATTTCATTTGGCGACCCTAGGAACATGAAGTGCCACTTTACTAGGGACTTATAAGTAAATTAAACATGTCAATTTGGTATAAGCTAATGTTACCATATTTTACCCAGAGAGCACAAGCACTTCTGCACTGGTTAGCAGTAGTAAAGTGCACTTAGTTCTACGGCCAACAAAAAAAAATTCAGAAAAAAAAGGAGGAGGAAGGCAAAATATTTGGGGGTGATCCTGCATAGAGGGCCACCTCTAAACAATCTTCAGAACACTTTCAGACTTTCCATATTTCCTTGGATTTGCTCATAATTAGGTTCTGAGCCTTTGTCACGCCTACTGTGCAAAGTTAAATATTCTGCTGTGCAGTAGGAGTTTCATAGTTCTCCTCACACAATAAAACCAGGACCTTGGGCTCGATGTAGGTAATTTACAATTACCGATTCGAAAATACCGAATTTTACCTATTCGGAATTTTGAATCGGAAATTGCAATGTAGATAAAAATTCGGGAAAAAATACCGAATCTGTAACATTCGGTATTTACCGAATCAGTATTTACCGATTCGGTATTTGCCAGGCCCATAGGAATGAATGTCAATGACTGAATCGGTAATTACTGATTCGGTAAAATTGTGAAGAAGTCAAGGGTGGCAGGGTGGCACTTTGACACCCTGTTGCACCCCTGATTGGTGCTGGTGTGCACATGTGGCATACATACATGCCCTAAGGGCATGTATGACTGTCACATGGCACATGTGTAAATGCACATTTATGCATTTACATAGGAATTCCTTATTTACCACAAACTAATAGTAATAACAAATTCTTAAAGGCCAGAAGCACTGTTTACAGTGCTCCCTACATATCATTTACCGATTCGGTAAATACCGAATCGGTAAATGATGATTCGGTAAATACCGAATCGGTAAATACCGATTCGTTATTTACTGAATCGGTAAAATAGCCACCTACATTGGAAAAAGCTTTTACAGGTCGGTAACGGCCGATTTCGGCCGTTACCGACTGGTAAAAGCCTACCTACATCTAGCCCCAAGTTCCTATATTTGAAGGAAATCTGCATCTACTAAATAATTCCTCACACTGCAACTGCACTGGCAAAGTCCAAACCTCCTGAAATAAAGGAATAAACCACACCTCTGGAGTCAAACTGAAGAGCGACTTCTGTTTAAACTTTTTGAAAGCCGAAGTTCCGGATTTCCTCTGCGCATGTTCTAGGCAGTAGAGACATGTATGGACACAATACCCCCTGCAGTCAGCAATGAGATTTCTTAAGTCCTTGCAGCAGTGGTGATACAATGACATCAAAGGAGATGCATCGTTCCCAGCCTCACAGCAAAAGTAATGTGTGGATTTTGCTATTTGCTGCGCGTTATATCCGCTTCCAAGGGCCTAGGACTGGGTAAGACTCCCAGTTGGCAGAGTCCATGTGCTGTAGGTAGATGAGTTGGAAGTATTTGATATCCCTGAAAATTCAGAGCTAGAGGCAAGCAGACAACCCTTTGGAGTCACTCTGGTTTGGGGTTGGAGAGATTCAGGTCTAGTACTTCGCACTACCAGGAAGGAGGGCAGCAGGTCAGCACAGCAGGACAGCAGATTAGCAGTCCATCAGAGTGGCAGTACTTATAGCAGCAGAGCAGTTGTTCTTTCTAGCACAGTATCTACAGTAACAGAAGTGTACTGAGTTGTTGGTGTCATGGGTCCAGTACTTATGCACAGTTGTGCAATTAAAATAAAGGAGACTTCCAAGAGAGGCCCTCGCTCCAGACTCACTACAGGAGGGTGCACAGCTCTTTGTGTGGAGGCAAGACCCCAGCCCATTAATGTGTAAGTGTCAGCTCCTCTCTCCAATACTGCCCTGGATGGCCAATCAGGATGTGGATGGCCCATCAGTCACATGTAAGCTCCCTTCATGTGTGGATGTCTGGAGGGAATGTACAAAGCCCAGCAGTCACCCTCCCCAGAGCTATATTCAGAGACAGGTAAAAGGCACCAAATTTCTAAAGTAAGAAAATGTCAAGTTTCTAAAAATGGTATTTTCAGAATCGCAACTTAAAATATGACCTCACCATATGTTGTGATTTTCAATTGTGATTCCAGAGACACCAAACTTGAAAAGTCAGTCTCTTTGCTATTGTAAATTACAGTTATAAAATGTAATAAGGCAATCCCAGTGGTATCCAATGGGAGAGATAGGCCTTGTGATAGTGAAAAATTAATTTGAGAGCTTTTTACTACCTGGATACTTAAAACATAAAAGTACATGTCATGCCTTTTAAATATATTACACCCTGTGCTGTGGGTTGTCCAGGGCCTATGTTAGGAGTGACATATATGTTCAGAACGGGAAGGTTTGGGCCTGAGAAGAGGGTTATCTTGCCAGGCCGAAATGGCAATATGAACTGCACACACTGCAATGGCAGGCCTGAGCCATGGTTACATTGCTACTTAAATTGGTGGCACAACAATGTGACAATGGACATCGGCCATGTCTTGCATTTCCCCCAGTTCATTCTATAACTGGAGATCTCTGAAAAGGCATGTAGTAGGTTCATGAGTGCCAGAATGTCCATGGTTTGGAGATGGTGAGCAATATATTGTCTGCATAGAGAAATGATTTGAAAGGCCCTAAACTAGCTGGAATACTATGATGTTGGGGAATAGCTTGATGGCCTTTGTCAGAGTTTCAAGGGCCAGGAGGAACAGTAGAGGTGACAGTGGGTGGTTCTGGCAGGTGCCTGGTTTGATTTGTATCATGCAGACAGGTGAACACTGCAGTTAATTGTTGCTGCTTGGCCCATGTTCCACCATGTTGCCCTCTTAGTGTAATCCTTCCCCAAGCTGAAATAGTTTATGATTTTGAAAGGGAAAGGCCATTTAATGCAGAGAAATGTCTTTTTCGCATCCAGGCATACCGCTACTAATATTTCCTATGCATTCTGCGGGTCCCCAGAATAGATGGGCTAGGGTCTGCACATGGTTTCATGGAAGGTCATCACAAGAAAATGTGGATTAGGAGCAGATACAAACTATACTGTTTACACTAAAATGTATTATAAATTGTCTTTACTGGTAAGGTCAGAATTTAAGTCACAATTCTGCAAATTCCACTGTAGAAATAAGGCATTTTCTTGTCCTAAATTTTTTTGCTCCTGGGCCACATGACTGTGAACAGCTCTGTTGTTGTGGTTTGTACATTGCTTCCAGACAGTAACACAAGAGGGAGTTTTGGTGTGGACAGAATGGCCCATTCTTGCAGGTTGACTGGGAGGGACTGTGCTCAGCCCACTTATATTTCTAAGGGCTGTGCCTTCTGAAACCAAAGGAATCTGACACCAGGATTGACTTGTCTTTTGGCTCCCCAGACTTCTTGGAGCCTTGGCAGAGAAAGGCAAACACTTTTGAGAACCGGTTTTTGGGTATTATAGGGAATCCCCCCACTTCAAAGGGTGGCATTTGGAATAAATATCGGGCCTTCAGAGCAACTATTCAAAATACTCCTGGACATGTGGACATTACAAAAAAAGGACTGCCCTGCCACCTGAGGACTGACCTGCTGCTACCCGAGACTGCACTGATGTATGAGTATCCACTTGCTCTCTCTGAAGAAGGACCTGAACTGTTTGATTCCAGGCTAACCTGAAGGTCAGTTGGATGATCTCCTGTTTTAGCTATAGGGACAGTACAAGCTCCAGTGACCTTGCTGCAATGACCCAGCTGAACTGCTGCAACCGGACCTGCAACTTGATCTGCCTGAGCCCTGCACGTCTCTGCTGGAGTGAGTCCCTTATCCCCAAGAGGTGTGCCCCAAGTCTTTGACCCTTGGGTGGGATCAGTCTGAGTTTATCCCCAGAAAGAAGATAAAATCCTAAAGTTTGGGCTCTTCGTGACCATGAACAGGACCTTTCCAGCTGAGAATGTGGCACCCACGATGTCTACCTATGCAAAGCACTGGCAAAGACCTGCTCTTCATGCTACAGCAGCCGCCATCAGTGACTGGCAGCGTGAGATCCTCGCTTTGTGCTACAGCAACAACAGGCAGAGGTGACTGCCAACACAAAGCACCAGCAACACCCATCTTCGATGGCTCATCGGCTCTTTGTGATACTGTGATGACAGCACACAACAGCTGGACTGCTCTTCACACTAAAATGCTCCTTTCAGCCTACTCCACCATGAACAAACTCAAGGTAAGTCTTTGTGTGGGACTAACTTGGACCCTGTATCCAATCCCCCACTACATCAGATTACGCATAAACTTGTGACTTTACCCCGGTCTAGCACAACCAGATGACTGTGAGTGGTACTTTGTGCTTTTGGGCTCTATATCTACCACTATACTGATTTGGTTTTTGTCATTCTGGTATCAATTTATTTATTAAAACGTACTCTATTTTTCTATATTGTTTTGGGATTTTCCTATGTCATGTTGTCTCTTTATTACTGTTGTGTGCTGCATAAACACTTTACACATTGTGGCTACGTTAAGCCTGACAGCTTTTCTGCCATTTTACCAAAGGGTTAAAAACAGGTTAATTTAGTGAGTTATGTGGTTCACTCTTTCAAAGATTGTAGTTGTTGACTGAGTAGGGCTTCCATACCCTCAACCAATAATCTGATTTCTTACAGGAGATATTGTGGATAGAGGGTTCATGATCCACTAGGGGTGTAACATATGGTATTTCCGTCTACCTGACTGTACATATTTGTTAACTTAATGTGTAGTATTCAATAGTGTGTATGTGTAATAAAAGTATTTTCACTTTATGAGAAAAAGCAATTACAGTACAATCATTTATAGAGTGTTGGGGAGTACCAGCAAGTTGGGGATACAAGCCCACACCACCTCCCTCTGTAGGCATTGCACTGCTCTGCCTTACCACCCTGAGACGTTGAAGTGCTATAATGGGGTACTTAGATCCCAGTAAAGGGAAGCTGCGGAATTATTATGTGTACAGGGCTCAAATCCTTTGCAGCTAGTAACCTTGATTTCTTTCAAAATACATTTAACCCTGTCAGGAATCCTTTTGTGATTGTGGAGTAGGCGTGTTGAGGTATTTTAGCTGTAAACGTATATTATGAATAGGGATGATAGTCTCTATATGAACCTCAGATTCTGCTAATTACTTGACCTATTTTTTTGAAGCTGTAACTATGAGGTTAAAAAAATACAGCCTTTTGAATGTGCAGTTTTTTTAGAATACCTGGAATGAGACTCGTGTTGTGCTATGTTGCATTGCCTAAAACACAAGAGAAAATCTCATGAAGGATACTATTTACATTACCAAAAATGATAAAAATATTCGACAAGATCTTACCATACACACCTGCAATGCATAATTAATTTTGTCATTACTTGCCAAAAAGTCAACTTGACTGAATAAAGTAAGGGGTAACTACCAGTGTTGATTAAGCTTTATGGAGGGAAGGTTGATGCAAAAGCTATTGTAACGCTCAAGCGCTATCGTTTTATTAACAAGAAACGCTCATTCACATGAAGAGCAAGATCACATTGCAGATTTGTATTCAGTTATTTTATGTAAAATATTCCGTACTAATGATGATAATATATATCTAGAGCCTTCTTGAAGGTGGATGTATGTAAGTGAACTAACAGTATCAAAAAGTATTAATGATTAAACATAAAAGCTTGTCGAAGCTGCAATGTAATAGTAACATAAAAGGCGAGGCTACAAATATAGTATGCTCTTAAAAAGAAAATAAAGGTGGACACGTTTATGGAAGATATTAAGTCGGTTGTTGATTTTCTTTTGGAAAATATTCAAACTGACAGAACTGCTGCCCCAAACATTTCTTAGACCCATTTTTTTCAATGTATTTGAGCAATATGCCTAACTATCAAACATAATGTTGAAAATTATATATTTTTATTGGCTAGAACTATGGAAGATGGATGGATGATCGCATGGAGTACGATAACACATTTTATGTGCACATGTTTTTTTCAGTCAAAATGTTTTCTATGAACAAAAACAAATGGAAACGTTAGGAGAAAAATGTACAATGAGCAGTTAATATGAAAGCAATGTGATATTTTCGTATTTGGAAAGGACAGTTTCTCAATAAACAATTCGTTTAAAACCGTATTAGGCAGTTATATATTTGCACAAGCCAGTGCATTATGAACGGTGGATAGGTTTTATCTCAAGTCTTCAGTAAATATTCAGAAACGGTGAAGCAGTGCTAGAAGGAGTGAATCCATGGTGTAAATACTCTATGAGTACTATGCAATGAACAGCATGAAAGCATCAAGTGGAGAGATTGTCAACATATTTGATTTTTGAGTCACTATGGGCCAGATGTAGGTAATCTCAATTTACCTATTCTTAAATACCGAATTTTACCGATTCTGTATTTAAGAATAGGTAACTGGGATGTAGATACATTTTCAGTAAAAATTACCGAATCAATAAGATTCGGTAATTAGGAATCGGGATTTACCGATTCGGTATTTACCGAATCAGTAAATACTGATTCAGTAATTTCCATTCATTCCTCTGGGAGGCCCATAGGAATGAATGTGAATTACATATTCGGTAAATACCCATTCGGTAAATACCAAATCGGTAAATACCGAATCAGAAATAGGGGGAACCCTTCCAAGGGTGGCAGGGTGTCACATTGACACCCTGTTGCACCCCTGAATAGTGCATGGGTGCACATGTGGCACACATACATGCCCTAAGGGCATGTATGTCTGCTACATGGCACTATTAAAAAAGTCAAAAATTGCTTTTTTAACGGTTTTCATTATTTACCACCAGCTTGTAGTTGGTGGTAAATAACGAATCCTTACAGGTGAAAAGCACTCACTTGAGTGCTTCCTACATTTCATATTCGGTAATTTACCGAATCGGTATTTAAGAATTCGGTAATTTAGGGAATTCTCAAATACTAATTCGATAAATTTCCGAATCTGAAATGTAGCCACCTACATCCCAAATGCCTAATACCGGACGGTAACGGGCGAAATTCGGTAATTTCGGCCGTTACCGACCGGTATTTGGGTTTCTACATCTGGCCCTATATGTCTTTCTTAATTAAAAATAGACCTGCATTAAATGAAAGGAAATATGGACACCCTAAGACTTTTAAAGGTTCTGTATGGCACAGCTCTTACTCCATAGTTAAGTAGCAGGTCAGGCACGACCTAATAAAGTATGGAAAGGTCTCATGAAAGAAGGCAGAATAAGCAAGGAGCCAGCCATGGTGTACAGGCTCCTTCCCTCCAGAAAGATGAAGGAACACAAGAAGAGCAATTCTTGAGACGTGCCTTAAAGAACCCATCAACGTCAATATTGCTGATTTAATTTCGACTAATAAATTAGTTTTGAAATCAAGAGCTAAATGTACTAAACAATTTTAGAGTTGTAAATCCTGAGAGTCACGAAATCACAGAGTTGCTGGTCTCAAAATGGTGTTGTGCCATTCTCTAAACTCAAATAATGCCTCATTTACAAACGTTTGACCCACGGCAGTGCAGAAGCCTTTCTGCTGAGCTACAGAGTGTCAAAAGAATAGTGCAGGAATGCGCTGTATCTAGAATATACAGCACATTCCTGTCCTTCTTCCCTGCTGGTGCAAAAACAGTAGCCTTATGCGAACGCAGACACCCTTGTGTCATGTTGCAGTGATAATTGTTTTTGTGCCGAAAGGGAGACCTTCCTGCACAAAAACAATAATTCATGTTATTTTTCTCTTTCCGTGCATGCTGCAGAATTCAGCATGCATAGAAGTTGATGAAACCGGAAGAAATAAAAGTATTTCTCCTTGTTGCACAACTCCTACACTTCCCCTGGGGTGGCGTAGGAATCAGATGCAGTCCAAGGTTTACATTTCCTCATAAATCTGTAATTGTTTCAGTTTCCAACGGTATTGCATGGAAACACCCAGAGCAACAACCATAGATACATCCCTTTCACGCAGCGTTCCACGTGAAAGGAGTACATATTTACAAGACCATGAAGGGCCACAAAAATGGCTTTGCTTACGCTGTGTTATTATGCTGAGGTACATTGCGCCACCGGAGCATCAAAAAGTGACCTTCCGGCGGTGCAAAAGTGCTGCTAGGGCATGGTAGATTAAGACCCCCAGTTTGCAAATCAGAAAATTGTTTCTGAACTTGTAAAATGGGTTGTAAAAATTGCAACTAGAGGAGTGAATTACAGTGGTCACTTCCAAAGTGAGATTCACAATAGTATGTATCAATGGTTTTCGATTACAGTTGCCATACAAATCAACTGGAAAATTACCAACACCTCAAAGTTGTCAGCTTCCATTTTGTGAATCGTTTGGGGAGCAAATGTATTCCCAAATAAGCAACATTTTTAAAAACACCACCTGTCCCTTTTATGGTCCTCCCGTGCCGAATGGGGACCAATGATGAAGCATACTACCTAAACACATCAACTTTCGTTTATGATTCTTTGGTTCCTGAGCTAGATATACTTATTTTGATTTCATTTATTGCAGTTGTATTTACTTGCTGTATTTTCCTTCCTTCCCTACATTGTGATATAATGTAGTGCAAGCTACTACAATACTTAAGATAAGGCCGTGTAGATTGAACAAATAGATTTGTGGATTAGGCCCTACAAAAAATGATGTCTGAATATGTAGCTGATAGTGAATGAAGACCAGTGTCCTTATTTAAAAACGTATTCTTTGGAGAATAAGATGGCTCTGTTCTAGCAAATTGTCATGGAATTTAGTGTGCCTTTCTCTGCACATATCTGCATACATAAATGATTTATATGTAAGGTTTTCCTCATTATTTGTATTACTTTTTAAAGTCTACTTCTGTTTTCACTATTGGACTTGATTTTACCGAGATACAGCGGCATTTTGAATAATTTGCAAGCTTTAAATTAAATAGCAGATGTTTTAACGTTCCCTTCAGTTAAGACTGATTATACATCAAGGATCGATGTAAAGGTCTATACAGTATTAACTGCATTAATTTCGGTAAATATCAGGGGCCTCATTTATGACTTTTTGCCGTAGGGAAGCGCAGCAGGCCTTCCTGCTGTGCTTCCTTACGGCAAAAGAAAAGGGCAGAAATGCGCCGTATCTATGAGATACGGCGCATTCCTGTCCTTTTCCCCTGCGCCGGCGCACAATGGGCTGCCTGCGCCAGCGCAGGCACCCTTGCACAGTGGTGCAAGGGTGCCTGCGTTGCGGGGAAGATTATTTTTGTACAGGAAGGGAAACCTTTCTGTACAAAAATAATCACAAGAGGCTTTTCCTCTTTCTATGTGTGCTGTAGAATGCAGCACACATAGAAAAAGGAAAAAACGAGGAGAAATAAAGACATTTCTCCCTGTTGCGCCTCCCTTACGCCTCCCCTGGGGAGGCGTAAGCTTTTGGAACTGCTTCAGAGTTACGATTTCTCGTAAATCTGGGGCAGTGTCAAAAGGCCATGGATGTTGCTGGGAACGCCCCCAGCAACACCCATTGCACGCCCCTTTAACGCAGTACACTGCGTTAAAGGGACTGATATTTATCAGGCAGCAGTACGCCACAAAAACTGGCATACTGCTGCCTGATAAATACCACGCAGGCTTCTGCGCCACGGAACTTCATGAAAAGTGAAGTTACGATGGCGCAAGGGGCCTCATAAATGAGGCCCCAGGTTGTCAGGCATCTCCCACTTCCGGTAATAGACCTACCTCAGGGCCCCCAATGTAAGTCCAGGAGGGGCTGATCCGTTCCAGATATACAGGATAATGATTTAACGATTGAGAATGCAGATGAGTTAGGATATGACTTACTGTTTTACTCTGGTTTTTCTTCAAACTGAATACGTCTTTCACCTTCAACTGTATGTAAGTTTGTCTTTCTGAGATATACCAAAAACATGAAACCCACCTAGCCCACTAGAAGATGCTGTGAACACGTGCACCAGACCGCTATGCCACTATGCAGCATAAACTTAGGGCCTTATTACGAGTTTGGTGTTCCTCCTGTCAGCCTGCCCGGCTGACAGGAGGACCGCCAAGCCCATTGAGTGCCCTACCCGCCAGATTACAACTGTGATCCATGGTGGGTGGGCAGTGCTGTGGCGTTCTCATGGTGGCAGGTGCATAAGGCTCGTAGGTGAGTCTTAACTGCAGGCGCTGCACCTGCAGCACGTTCCTGCATGGTGTGGCATGCATGCCTCCATGTACGAACTAGGGGGCAATTGCAGGGGGGCACAGCATGTGCCTCCCTGCATTGGGGCAATCCCTGGTTACAACTACAGAGATATTGAATAAGTAATTGGGGAGTAGAGAAGGGTAATGCTCTATCACTCTTTGGCTGACCAAGTCACATATCCAGTAGATATAATTATATATCTGAAGGAAATAGGGTAGCGTGGCTGCCCTTATGGCCAATAACACATACTACCTGCTGACTCCCGAGCCCCCTTACAGTAATGGTCCACCATCCTGGGCCCTAGAATGTTCTAGGGCACTCCAGTCATGCACACTAGCACTTTAGACACCAGTGGGTGTTAAACGATCCCAAACAATGACCCGCCATCCTCGAGTGCAGATTTAGCCAGCATTGACCCTGCAGCCAGAAAAAAATAATGGTCCAGACGGCATGACATTCTTGGCTCGTGGAGCCGGGGTGGACAGGGAGTGGCAGAGAATGGTTGTCAGGGCACATGCCCTAAGAGGACCCACGGGTGACATGACAAGCAAGAGCCAGCTCCCAGGCATGGCCAGACCAGCAAGCGAGCTGCAAAATCCTTAAGAGGTGAGCGGGATGGCTGGGGTCCCTCCTCGACTCCCAGTGAGGAGGAGAGTAGAGTGTTTTTTATTGGGACAGTGTGGGTCTACTACTTAGTATGGAGGTAGCCTACACTCTGGGCCAGCAAAAGGCAATGGGCCCTATCAGAGGACCATGGGGGCAAGCGTTGTGGTGATCCGCCTTCCCAGAACAACGGGCAGAAAGGCAAGCAATGCATAGTGGGGTTTTGAATCCCATGCCGGACCTTACAGAGGTCCCAAATGGAGAGGCTGAGCAGGGAGCGAGAAGCAGATGGCTGACCGGACACCTGGTTCTTAGTGACCTGTGGGAGCTGCAGTCAGGAAGCACTAACTCCCCTGGAGAGAAGGTGAGTGCATTACTGGTGCCATCTTGCCCTACCGGTGGAAGCAGTGGTAGCCTACATAGAGGCTGTGTGAGACAGAGTGTCCGGAGCCCCTTGATTGCTGTGAGTCATAGGAAGCTGGACCCCTACCCAACCTCAGAGGACAGTAACAAGTGGGTGAGGCGAAGCAGGGCATGAGAGTTGGGCCCTGCTAAGAGTTTGGACACAACAACTGGAAAACTGGGTGGGAGTTCCCTCTTCACACTTGGGCAGGCAATAACAGGTCCAGAACCATCCAGGTGGAGCACCAGTAACTAATCTGAGAGAGGCGGTTAACTCCAAAGAAGGAAAAAGGACTGCATAAAGGTCTAGCATGAGTGCTCCAATTAAAAGCTAAGAAACTACAAGGAGTTTGCCGTTCCTAAAGAAATGAAGAAAAAGAACAAGAACAGGTCAGTACAAAAGAGCTCAGGTCCCAGATGGGGGGGCATCGTGCGCAGGAGCAAGAGCTTTCACACTTGAACTGAATTCCTAATCTACACAGTTATTGGGAATTTTATCTTGAAATAAGTTTGTATTTATCCAATTATTACCATCAAATTCTTACAAAAAAGATTATACCTTCAGTAGTGGTAAAACAGCAACCTACAGTAGTGGTAAAACAACAACCCAATTAGGGAAAAGAGAGGACCGTCCCAAGCTAAATTTTAGCTGTCTGTAAACACAACTTCTGTCCTGATGTGCGTTTAATGTCCTGATGAAGTCCCCTTGATCGATTTTGGCTACTATAACAAGAAACATATCGACTAACCTATACATCAATTTTATGAGCTGATACAGACCATCACTTCTGGTTACAACCATTACTTTTGATTTGAACCTAAACCAGGGGTCCCACTAATTAAAATTATCATTATGGTATTCCTTAGCCTATTTTACCTCACTCACTTCTACACCAACCTACACTTGGGAGCCCCTACCCCTACACCCTCACTTCACAGACAACAACAATCAAAAGATCTCTGGCAGAGAGCCCCGTTGTGGGTGTCCGTTGAGCATTGCAGTTCCAGTCCAAAGAAAACTGATTAAATATGACTCTCAACTGTGTGTATGAGGGCTCTTGCTCACTTGGCCACTGGATTCAAGATAGCCTGGCTGATGAGGATTATGAATCCGAAACCGGTGTCAGGATGCTTGTTTCTGGTCCAGGGAAGACATGGCTTGGCAGTTCGGGCTGGACTGTTCCCGTGAGGCACAGGGTCAGACTCATTTGCATATGGCCATGTCTGAACTGGGGTGGCTGAGTGAGCTAAAGAATGGTGATGGATTAAACCCACATCAGTTGACTGGGGGTGATTGTTTGATTTGCTCAAACGCTCTGTCCATCATCCCCTTTTGTATCGCAACATTTCTCAGACACCAGCATATCAGCATTGCTTTTCTCCAGAAAATCGTACCTGCTAGTCGGGGAGTCCCAGAGGTTGGGAAAGAAGTGTCAAAGTCAAATGTGCACATCTATTCATCCAAGCTAAATGAGGGGGATGGCAATTTGGATAGCCCCTGGCATCCCATTTAAGATGTCCTATCGTAAGGCTGACATATGTCCTTCTCCAGGGGACACTGGATGAGAGCAAACTCTGTATATTGAACATCTATGTTCCTAACAACACTGACAAAAAGTTCTACACCATTATCGGTACTCCCACACTCTGGGTGGAAGACTTCAACAGTATGCTAGATGGACAGAAGGACAGACACCATCCAAAAATGGGTATGAATCCACTGACAACAGCTGAACTGAGAGCATCCATGGCTCAACTCAATTACAAAGACTTTTGGAGAGTCTGGCACCCCAAGAGAGTTTTCATGCCACACGCAGGTGCATGATACTTAGAGCAGATTAAGTTCCTGGTGACTGAGAGGATGATGCACGAGGTGGGGGGAATGCTGTACGTGGTGTGTTACCTTTCGAACCACACCCCTCTGTTTATGGAATGGGGGAGTACACTGAGGCATAAGGTTACGCTCTGGAGACTCCAACAAGAAGCGCTCATAGATGAAACATGCTGTCATTGCTTGGGGGGATGATCAATGGATACTATGTGGCAAACTGCCACTCCGCAGGTACTCTCATAAGGTAATGAGACAGGCACAAAGTGGTAACCCATGGAGAATGCTTCTCTAAAGTTTGTGGCACCCAACGACAGCTCAACTATTAGACCTGGGGGAGGGAGAGAAATGACATAGCAAACTGCCTCAGTGTGAGATAAGAAAAGTACCTAAATACTGGAGGCTAGGCGAATGCACAAGACATATGGAACATACTAGTTAGCTTCACAAAAAGAGACTTTAGACAGAAGCTACGCAGGGAGAGGACAGATTGGAAATACTTCTGGCCTCGTTACTAAAGACAGGAATGTTCCCATTCCTTGATACTGGGTCTCAGTAAACCAGATGGCATGCACACAAGTGAGCATAAGCACATCACTTCACAAGTACTTGACAGACATATACAAGCAACTCAAAGCTGAAACTCATACAGGGATATAGAATTCCTGAACCAGATGGAGGTACCCATCTTATAGACAATACATTATGCGCAATTGTAAGTAGACCTCCAGGGAGAGGAACTAGCTGAGCCCTTAAGGAAAATGGCCAAGGTATAGAACCCCAGAGCCTGATAGCCTACTGGTAGAATGGTATCAACAAGGCTGGGCACAACTAGTCCCTAAAAGCCTGGAGACATTCCAGGAAGCATGCTATTCTTACTGAAACCACTACATCTGCAGACTACAATAAAAAAGTTATTTGAACACTCCTGGTTGGCTACTTTTTAACCAGTCAGAATAGATAGTCCCTAAACTCCTTTGAGACATTGCAGGAAGCAAGCTATTCTAACTGAAACCACTACATCTGCAGACTAAAATAAAAAAGTTATTTGAGCACTTCTGATTGGCTACTTTTTAACCAGTCAGAATAAGTTGGTGTGTTTTGCAGTACTGATTTGAGCTAAGCTACGGAGGGGTTTTAGGCAGTTTTTCCCTTTTCAATCATAATACTTTATTCGGTATGAGAAAATACCATAAAAGTACTGATAAAATACATCATGGTATAAAAACAGGACAATTTGACAACTTAAAAAGTACATATTCAGTTCATCCGCGATTAAGAACCCCTACCCTCATCAAATTAATTCTTAGAGCCATTAAAGGACTAACATCACAGGCCACATATGTTCACCTCATGCCCCTTGTTGTTCTGAGCCTGACAGCTGCCCTTAAACAGTTTACAGTACAGAACAAGGTTAATGCATCTGTGGACAATTTTAAAAATAACAGGGCCACCCTTGCATGTTTAAATCTAGCATTCTTTAAAATACTTTTTAGAAAGAAACTCCTAGGTTGTGAATAAAAAGGACATAATAAAACAAAGTGAAGGGTATCCTGTGGAGACTGATGGTTGCAGCCACATGGACCCTTCAACTCTATAGACAAATTATATCTTGCCTGGTCAGCTAATATGTGGTGAAAAAGAATAGACCTAAACCATGTCATTATAAATCAGTTGTGGGCATTATAAAAATAAGATAAGTAAGGCTCAATACCCACGCATGTTTTGGTAAGAAGATATTCTCTCACTGTCAGCTTAATCAGCTCCCTATCTTCCCTGAGTGTTATGCCATGATTGAGGAACCGGTCCTTAACCAAGATTGTTAAAGAGATCTGCGCATCCTATACCTTCTAGAGTCTCCTTCAAATACTTGAGCCATGGAATATTCAACCCCCGGTTGCGGGCGAGGCAGTCTGCTATGATCTTCCTGCTGAATGTGGCCTCTGTGTTTGCCCACATTTTGGCCCAGAAGACTAGCCGCCTGATTCATGAAGCAAAATTGCACTCGCAAAGGGCAAGATTCTCAGAATCTTGCCTTTTGCGAGTGCAATTTTGGCATTTGGGATTCACAATCCCAAATGCTAAAATCGCTAATGAGGAATTAGCAAATATGCGAGGATTAGCATTTAAGGAATCTCTATTAGAGATTCCTTAAATGCTATTCATGACACTTGCAAAAATTGTGATTTAGCAAAATTGGGCCGCTATTTACCGAGAGGTCAGACCTCTCGGTAAATAGCAAAAACATAGAAAAATGCTTTTAAAAGCATTTTTCTAAGTTGCATGTTGCACACACACATTAAGCATGGGCGAATTTTGCGGATCTCGCGTTCGCGAATTTTGCGGATTTGCGGATTCGCAATCCGCAAAATCCGCGAATTCCCGCGAATTTGCAGATTTTTATTTTTTTTTGTGTTCGCAATTGTTTCTGCCAGTTCGCGAGGATTTGGTACTAGTTCGCAATTGCGAACTTACTTGTCGGCTCGCAACGGTCGCGACTATGTTGTTTCTACGTCTGGTTCATCATCACAGCCTCCCAGCACCCTCTGTTTTACCACTGGCACCCTCTCTTTGACCCATGCCACCCTCTGTTACATCAATGCCACCCTCTGGTTCATCATCACTGTAGAAGATGGGGGGGAAAAGCAAGCCCACCTGCCCTGCTTGAACTGACATGAATTAATTTGGGGTTAGTTTATTAACAACACCTGCCCTGCCCCAACTAACAATAATGAATTAGGGGCTAATTAATGTGTCACTGAAAGAATTTAAAGTTCCAGCCTGGCACCAGCTTGTCTGCTCCTTTAGCTGTAAATCAGGACCTTTGTGGCATACAGTTAAGGTCAGAGCAGGGTCACACAATAGTTGCAAGCAGGCAACCGAATTCTGGAGGGCCCCCTCAGGAAGCACTACAAAGAATCGTTACAAATCATGAGGTTGACCTTTTGCACCTGCTCATTGCTTTTGCTTTTGCTGAAATCGTTTTTCGGTTTTTTTCGCGCTATTCGCGGGGCGCGGCGTCGTGCGAAACCGACCGCGGAAGCCGCCAATTCGTGCGAATGAGCATTTTATTTTGTTGCGGCTTGTTGTTTCGCAAGTTTTTTTGCAGTATTCGCGAGCCGCTTGCAGCGCAACACGCGAATTTACCCCAAGGTCGAGTACGGGCGCGGCCATTTTGTTTGCGTGACGTATTTCCGTTTCCGCCCGCTATGTATAATCTCGCGCAGTAAGCGCATTGCGAGTAGAGGTTCGCACGAGATCGCGCGGGAAATCTAGAGGTTCGCACGAGATCGCGAGGAAAATCTCGCGCGAACTTACTTTTGCGCTCGTGAACGGGCGCCGGCCATCTTGTTTTTCATTCATTTCCTGTGTCTGGGCATGGTGTTTAATCCTCTTGGTATCTTTGCCATCCTTTGCTTGTTTTCAGTTTTTTTTTTACGATTTTGCTTCTTATCTATCCCTCTCTTTTCCTAGCTGTATATTTTTGTCTTTTCTGCTATTTTTCTTTACTTTTAAACTACTTTTTTAAACTCTTTTCTTTTCTTCTTCCCTATCCTATTCTTTCTTAATTTTCTACTTCTTCCTACCTTACCTGCCCAGACCATGGTCAAGCCAGGCGCCGTGAAGCTGCCCAGGCACTTGAGGGCCGCAGCGGCGGCGGGGAGTAGTGCTGGACCCAGTGGCAGGACAGCATGCGGGAGATTGAGGGGGGAGCAGGTGACGCGACGGGAGATCTTCAGCCCGGAGGAAGTGGGCGCGCTGGTCTACTTCGTCCAGCGCCGCCTGCCCAGGACCATCGCGGGAGGCGGCAGGATCGCGGCCGGCGGCTACAACATGCGGGAGCGCCGGAAGCGGTGGGAGAAGGTGTGCTGGGCCATATCCCACCTCTACGGGGTCCAGCGCACCTACAGCCAGGTCACCCATCGCTGGACGGACCTCCTGGACCGCGAGCGCGACCTGCTGGACCAGCTCGGCTTGGAGATCCCCGGGCTTGGTGAGTAGTAGTAGCCATTTAATCACTCACTACTATGATGTTTTCTCCTGCTCTGTGTTGTTGTATTGCAAATATTTGTTTTTTACATGGAGCAAGCCAATAATGCCGCTGATGACGATTACATTGTAGTTAAATTATATTTCAAAATCTTCTGTGCATTTCAGGTGCACTGCTCTCCTTCTCAGTGGCGTTGCTACTATGCTTATTTGTTTTCTATTTCGTGGTCTCATTGGCCTGAGTAACTATTATGTATGAGTGTACTTTACAGAACTGCGTAATGCTAGACACTAGGGGGCAGATTACATTTACAAGCCCCTTGCGCCACGTTTACGTTGCCTTGCGTGACGCAACAGCGGCGTAAACGTGCCGCATCCCTGCGAGTCATTTACAGCATGACGCATCTAGGGAGATGCGTCACGTTATAAAGCCATGGGCCTGCACCACAATGGGTGCGTTCCTAGTACGCAGGGTGGGCGGTCCAGCGGCTGTGCGCCTCGCAAAATTGCCTGCGTGAAATGTACAAGATTTAACGCAGGCACTTCTGCGACGCTGCTACGTCAATTCAATTCCTTATGTCTGCTCGAAGCAGGCGAAAGGACTGACACAGCATGTTAAGTATTGGGTGGCCCTGAGCATTACTGGAGTTGCATTGCGTTGGCGACGTGACTCCAGCGATGCGCCGCTCTTACGTGACGAGATGCCTCACGCAAGTGCCTACCCTTGCGCCAGGGCGCGCCGCATTGTAAATGAGGCACATCTGCCGTGTCGCAAGGGTAGTTTTGCGTGACGCATTTCATCTGGCGCATCTCTGGAGATGCGCCAGAACGCGTAAGTAAGTATGCCCCTAAGGGGCAGAATTGCAATTACCGTTGCATCCCTGCAAAGTAGCAGGGATGCGCCATTAATTGTGCGTCCCGCTACCACCACCAAACATGGTGCGCCGTATTTGCAATGCGGCGCACCATGGGCCCAAAACGTCACCGAAGCTTTACTGCTGGAGTTGCGTCGCAACGATGGCGCAGCTCCATCAATGCTCTGGGGTACCCTATCTCCCCAATGCTGGGTCAAGCCGTACGTCTGCTTCAAGCAGGTGCAGGGTTTGTGTGACGCATCATTGTCCTAAAGGTGACTGATTGATATTTTGTAGATTTCCCTCAGCCACTATTAGGATGTGTTCCAGCGCAGGAATGCCCTCCCTTGCGCCGGAACGCCCCCTGATGGCGCAGGGCTTTATAACGGGATGCATCTCCCAAATGCGTCACGTTGTTATAATATTATACGCCGCACCATGGCGCCCTTTTTTGTTTAGCTGCTGCGTCACAAAAGTCACGCAAGAACGGCGCAAAAGAGCCGCAAGGGCTTAAATCTGCCCCTTCCTTTGTAACCCTGACAATAAGAAAAATAGTGGCGGTGGATTGATAGTTTGACTATTTAAATGACTGGTAATGTAGCAGGCAACTGTTAGTGTTGTCACTGATCTGACTGAAATCACAATGGAGTTTGTCTGTCACTTTGCGTCTTGCCTGCGGACTGCTGCCTGCCAGTCCTAGGTGAACGTTTCAGTACTTTGTTTAGTGAGTTACGTGACTTTCGAAGTCACAGGTCCGCAAATAAATGAAAAGTAACCATAATCAATATAATTTCGCAGAAATATTTTGTTATTGTTCTTTTGAAATGTTTGATTTGGTTGACATTGACAAGCAATAATCATCCATGTTTTCTGTTCTTTCTTTCATGTTGTACGTCAGCTCCCCCCAGGGGCGAGAGGAGGACACAGGAGCAGCAGGCGGCGGATGCTGTTCATCAACAGGGCCAGGATCGGGCAGGCGAGGGCTCCTCTGCTGGCCCCAGTAAGTTTTCATTTTAGACTAGTACCTATTTTTCCTAGCGTTCCTCATTTGACTTTTTTCAAAATTGTCTTTGCTCTTCTTGTAGACTGTATCTAAATTCTTATCCTGCCTCTACTATGACTCCCTGTGGTATTACTAGATTATTCTTATTAGTCTGTCTGTGTAGCTAACTAAGATTGCACGGTTGGCGAAACTCCCATGATTCTAGTCAGCAATAGCTCTATCAACTTAGTGCAGTCCTCTGGGATTGTCCATAATGTCTTTTGAAGTGTTCTATCTGGACTCATGCTTGCAAAAATTGCAAAACCTTTCGCTCAGTCACTCTAGTCTGGACCAAAAAACACAGATTGTATTTAAGTTTAAAAGCTTTATTAAAAGTAAACACATTTATTAAAATGAAGTCATAATAAAACTAAACGTTTAACTGATAATGGAAAAGTGGTTAGTGCTGACGATTAATTGAAGACATTTCTTGTGGTCGAGCCGAGCTCTCACCTGGTTTCAACTTGATCTTGTTGTTAGAAGTCCATCTTCTGTCTGTGTGGAGAAAAATGGTGCGTGTTAAAAAAACAGCCTTCATCAGTTGTGCCAAAAAGTGCAGCAAGACAACCTTCCCTGGAAAAAGGGACATTTTTTTTAACTTTAACGTAGACAGTCACAAATTACATTGTTTTCACATGTCTTCATTCCTAGACCAAATACTAGTGACTAGTGAGTGCTTTATTCTAACATTCTTAAATGTACTTTGTAGGTGGAACATCTGGTGGCGGGGCCAGTGTGGAGGTGGTGGTGCTCGACACGGAGGCGGAGGGCGATTCTTCAGGGGAGGAGGCGGCGGCGGCAGCTGTGAGAGTTGAGACGGTGGTGGTGGCGGCCAGAGGTAAGCTCTTATATATTCCTTACTTATTGAGATTGAAGACTAGCTGGGAAGGCAAGAATATGAGATGCATGGCTGGGTGAATGATGAAGCAATGATGGGTGGAAGGACAACAGCCTGGGTGGGTGACACAGAAACTGTATGTGTCCATATACCTGGATCATGCTACTATCTGACTCTTAGATAGCATATGTGTATCTAGAGCAGGGGTACTCCTAGTACGGCCCGCGGGCCGGTGGTGGCCCGGCAAGCCTTCGTTGGCGGTGCGCAGACCTTGCAGACAATCACTGCTCCCCCGGCCCCCACAGAGCAGAGGCTTTTTTGTATTTCACCTGTTAGCGCCCCTGCATCTCCACTCTGACAATCACTGCTCCCCCGGCCCCCACAGAGCAGAGTGGAGATGCAAGGCCACAAAGAGGTGAAATAGAACAAAGCCTCTGCTCTGTGGGGCCGGGCAAGCAGTGATTGTCAGGGTGGAGAAGCAGGGGCGCTAAAACAAACAAAGCCTCAATAATATGTTAATGGTCTTTTAAAGACCTGTTAAGTACTTTGGTGTTGTTGTCTGTGTGTGCGCGTTGAGGAAGCGGTCTCAACCCGGGCTGAAGGCTGACACAGATAGACACACACACAGTGAGATGACAGAGGGGGAGGGAGAGGGAGGGCAGGAGGGAGAGAGAGATGGAGGGAGGGCAGGAGGGAGAGCAGGAGGGAGAGAGATGTATGTAAATGCTGGGTCTGGTGGCTCAGTGGATGAGGGCATCTGCTGCAGGGACCTGTGTGCAACCTCATGGTCACAAGTTATCGTTTTGCTTTAGCCCCGCCCCCTCTGACTCCGCCCCCACCAGTGCGGCCCTCGGCCCCAAACTACACTGTAAATGTAGCCCCTGAGAGAAAGTTTGTGAGTACCCATGATCTAGAGAGAGTAGACGGTCAGTGGATGAACTAAGTGTAACTTTGAAGAGCATGTAACACTGCACCCGCACGTCCGTTCCAGTGTAGGAAAGGCAAGGAAAAGAACTTTTAATTTTGTCCAAATACTACCATAAATAGTAGCAGTAGTTTGTAATGCAAGCACTGCATAGATCCGGTTATTATGGTGGCCACTCCCTACCTCTCTTAATAAGTTTAGTAGTACTCAGTCATTCATGTGTGGATGTATCACTGGTCACTCAATAAAAAGCAAAGCACCTAAAGTCATCCCATATATAAGCAAAAACATCCCATGTGAAGTGATAGATAATCAGATTATTTATCTTCTTCAATTTTCCATTTCTAGTACTCATTTCCACTGTAGGGTGAAAGTTAAATTAATTAAGCAGTAGCCCTTGAGTTGTAACAGAGTATTCTCAGTGCCACCCGTAATAGAAAAGTAAGAGATTCACCACCTGCATGTACTGGACGGGTACAGTAACGCAACGGCAACGCAAGTCTAGGTCACTCCT
Organism: Lissotriton vulgaris; assembly: GCF_964263255.1. Lineage (NCBI taxonomy): Eukaryota > Metazoa > Chordata > Amphibia > Caudata > Salamandridae > Lissotriton > Lissotriton vulgaris. Next base: position 461,815,440 of record NC_141694.1, on the reverse strand, counting down.
CATGGCGTGCGTCTCTTTTTCTCGGGTGCAAGTTTACCGCGCTGGCATTATGCCGGCTTGCAGAAAATAACGTACCAATTTTCCAAAACAAGAGATAAGAAGAAGAATAAGACTGGTGTACTTTCATAGTCGACTCCAATGGAAGTCCACAGTGCTCGTAGAATTTGTTCCTTAAACTCCCACTAATGTTAGAGCAAGGATGAAGAAGTGTGAGGTTAGATAGATACTGGCCTCAATAGTTATGTAATGCGCTTGCAAGTTGCTAGTTGTACTGCAACACAAATTTCTGCTGAATGATTGAGTTAATCTAAAAGAGCATTGGTTACAGACTATGTCTTTCTTTCTTCATATAGGTTCTCCTTCCAAACGGACAAGGAGGAAGGAGCTGGCTAGAGCGGCCCGGCAACGGAGGATCGAGGCCACTGTTGCGGAATATCGGCGGCTGGTGGCCCTGGAGGACGTGGAAAGTGTGCAGTCGACAACTACAACAACGTCGTCTGCATCGGCCTCCGTGGCCCCACGGGCTGCCACCCAGCACAGTGGTCCACCCAGACTGAGCCGGGCTGCCAAAGGCAAACGCCACCACCGAGCAGCAAGGCCAACAGCTGCCTCTCACAGGCATTGCACCTGCAAGGCAGTGAAGGCACGCCTGCGCCGCACCACCCTGATGGTGTCCCGCCTTCAGCAGGAGCTCGCCTTGCTCCGTGAGGAGCATGATGCCCTGGCCCAAAAAGTTAACAGCATCCACCCATAGTGTCCCTTGCCCCTTTTTTAGAGACTTTTGGGGGGTGGGAATTGGGAGTTGGGTTTTTGGGGACTTTTGAAGGACAATCGTTGGGGTTAGGGAGGGTCTTGCGGGAGATTATTTTGTTAGGGATATAAATATACTTTTTCAAACTTTATCTGAGCATACCTGTTTTTTACTGCTTGCCTGGTGGGTGGGGGTTTACGTTGACTGTTTTCCTGAAAGTTTAGTTCCATTTTCTTCCTTTAAGTGTAAATGCCCAAATGTTTTCAACACTAAGTGCCTCTCACAGAGTACGTGAAGTGAATCCAAGAGTCCTAGGACTTTAGTAGTACTACCTTCAGTCTCTCGTCTCTCGTACTAATACTCCATTATACCCCCAAACCACCAAACGCTTATCTTACCTGTAATTTGTGTTTGAAAGTAGGGCTAGACCCAGGGCTGGCTCCACGGGAAACACCGAATAACGTTGGCAATCTTGGTCGGATAAAATTTCCTCATAGCGGTGGTACTAGTGGTGTGACACAGTGGCAGTTGCATGCCTATGAAAAAAAAGGAAATGAAATCTGGTTTGTCCTCCTGAGCAATTCAACGGTACAACTGAGAATATAGCATGTGACAGAAGTACAGTAGAGCAGTGCCACATTGTAGCCTAACAAATGGTAAAGTATAACTACTAATTCGGTTGAAGTTCTTTCACATTAGCAATGGTTCTTTGTCAAGCAGAGTAAGAATATATCATCGACAACTGTGGAAAGAAAGAATGCGACAGTACAGGGCCTGTGTGGAATTATTGATAACGATATTCAACATAAGGTCTCTGTAGCCAGATACCCGAGAGCCTTGCTGGTCACTATAAATCCATTCACAACAACACTCAATGGGGTTGGTCTGGAAGGTGTCAGGTTTACTCCCCGTGATCCAGTCGATGCAAATATGGTTCCACCTCCAAATGTCACCAACACCCAGAAGTGTAAACACAGGGTGTTCGAGGCATTAGGCGGGGGAGAAAAATAACAAACTAAAATAAAAAATGTGGGATGGGTAAAGGTAGGGTCAGCAGGGAAAGGATACCTGTAACAGAAGACAAGACAGGCATCAGTGAAGTGCTGTCCTAACATACAAGGGTACTCTCATATAGTCTCACTAAATAGTCTGCAAGTCTCCCGCCTACTCATGGGAAATGTAGTTTCATAGTACGGTAGGCGCTTAGGGGCTGCGTAACCTGACAGAAGGTATAGTAGATAGAAAAGGAGAAATTGCTTTTTTTCTAGGTGTCCCCTCACTCACCAGGGTTGCCCCTTGGTGACATGCTTCATCATTGGGGCCATCCCAGTCCTCTACGGCCTGGGGCGTGCTGCGACTTGCGAATTACGTAGGAGCACTTACAAATGACTATGTGTGGTGCAGATGTGATAGTGGAGTGGACTAAGTGATGTGTTAAGGGATCAATTTAGAAGCCTAGAGAGAGCCAAGAAATGCAGTCACAGTCAGAGAAAAAGGCAAGGGATACTGTATCTATGTGGTTGTAGTGGTCCTGTTGGAAGTGGTAAGTAAGTTGCCTGCAGAAAAAAAATCCTCCTATTAGCGGCACTCCTCCATTGCAGCCGACGCTTCGTCCATCGATGTTGGTCACCAGAAGACACCCTGTAAAAAAAAGCACAGCATAGACAAACAATTGAACATAAACAATTCTTTGGGTACAAACCTATCCATCAATCTTTGAAAGTGCATGCACTACTGCATGCATGTCAGTGAAAAGTAAGTAGTACATTCGACAACTGTGGAAGAAAGAATGCAACAGTAAAGGGCCTATGTGTAAATTATTGATAACGATATTCAACATAAGGTCTCTGTAGCCAGATACCCGAGAGCCTTGCTGGTCACTATAAATCCATTCACAACAACACTCAGTGGGGTTGGTCTGGAAGGTATAGTAGATAGAAAAGGAGAAATTGCTTTTTTTCTAGGTGTCCCCTCACTCACCAGGGTTGCCCCTTGGTGACATGCTTCATCATTGGGGCCATCCCAGTCCTCTACGGCCTGGGGCGTGCTGCGACTTGCGAATTACGTAGGAGCACTTACAAATGACTATGTGTGGTGCAGATGTGATAGTGGAGTGGACTAAGTGATGTGTTAAGGGATCAATGTAGAAGCCGAGAGAGAGCCAAGAAATGCAGTCACAGTCAGAGAAAAAGGCAAGGGATACTGTATCTATGTGGTTGTAGTGGTCCTGTTGGAAGTGGTAAGTAAGTTGCCTGCAGAAAAAAAATCCTCCTATTAGCGGCACTCCTCCATTGCAGCCGACGCCTCGTCCATCGATGTTGGTCACCAGAAGACACCCTGTCCACTGCCTGCCTGATGCTGAATTGTGGCTCGCTACTGTGAAGCCTGACTCCATCCTTTTTTCCCCATTGCAGAGACTGAAACCCGGCCTGTAATTATTCAACGAAAAACAGGAAGTGATATAATATTACAACACCACTGATAAATAAATATAAGGTATGTAGGCTGTGGAGTGCAAAAAGTCACAATTTGATTTTCCTAGTAGACAGTACAATATTTTTGAAAGTGCGTACTCTGAGTCACCTTTTGAAGGATAAATAAGTATGGGCAAATTAATGTAGCGGATCTTGCCCCTCAAGCTAGGTGTACTGTAAACTGTGTTTTAGAACAAAATTAGATCTTCCTAGCAGTGCTCCCACCCAGACCCTTACTAAAGCCAGTCGCAAAAATGTAGAAGACCCCCAATCAAATCTCAAAAAACGAGGCCTAGCAGAAAACTGGTGACAAAACTTACTTTGGAAGTAAAAGTAGGCCGAAGTACCCCCTTCCTAATTACCCATTACCCACCGTGGATTGCATTCAAACCACTTGCAAGCAACCAAGCAAAAGTAGCCATAGCCAGCATCGCTCCAAGACTCGAAATCCCCCCCACTCAAACACATGCAATAGAAATACTGCTAACCCTAACGAACCCTAAGTTAAGAATAGTGGCAAAGGCTTTCTTTAACTATGCCAAATCCCCCCTTTCCCACCATGGATTTTCTTCAAATGACTTGCAACCAAAATTACACATTCTCACGAGTGCTCTAAGACCCCAGAACTCAGTTGGAAAAATCTAGAACACCCCGAAACACATGCAATCCTGCTGCTAGGGCTAACCCTAACGAACCCTAAGTTACAAAAAGTGCCAAAACTAAAGGCTTTTCCGCACGGATTTTGTCCCAACCACTTCTACCCGGTATTACACCTTCCCAGGAATGCCCCAAGACCCGTCACAACCCACCCGCCAAGAAGCATAACACCCCCAAACAGGCCAAAAGCAAAATCTCATACTTGCAATATTTCTGGGCCTTCGGTCCAAACGCGCTACATAGCTAGGCCATAAGTAGGGGTTGGCACGACGGATTTCCTGAAAAGCAAATGCAATCAAGATTAGAGTGTCCCAGCAGTGCTCCCAGACCACGAAACTCACCCACAAACACCAGGAAGCCCCCCAAACAGGCCCCCGAAAACGCTACATAGAGCAAAATGTCAGAAACAGCCAAAAAAAAAATCGGCCTGGATTTTGTCCCAACCACTTCTACCCGGTATTAGACCTTCCCAGGAATGCCCCAAGACCCGGCAACCCACCCGCCAAGAAGCATAACACCCCCAAACAGGCCAAAAGCAAAATCTCATACTTGCAATATTTCTGGGCTTTCGGTCCAAACGCGCTGCGTAGCTAGGCCATAAGTCGGGGTTGGCACGACGGATTTCCTGAAAAGCAAATGCAATCAAGATTAGAGTGTCCCAGCAGTGCTCCCAGACCACGAAACTCACCCACAAACACCAGGAAGCCCCCCAAACAGGCCCCCGAAAACGCTACATAGAGCAAAATGTCAGAAATAGCCAAAAAAAAATCGGCCTGTATTTTGTCCCAACCACTTCTACCCGGTATTAGACCTTCCCAGGAATGCCCCAAGACCCGGCAACCCACCCGCCAAGAAGCATAACACCCCCAAACAGGCCAAAAGCAAAATCTCATACTTGCAATATTTCTGGGCCTTCGGTCCAAACGCGCTGCGTAGCTAGGCCATAAGTCGGGGTTGGCACGACGGATTTCCTGAAAAGCAAATGCAATCAAGATTAGAGTGTCCCAGCAATGCTCCCAGACCACGAAACTCACCCACAAACAGACGGAACCCCCCCTAAGAGCACCTCAAAGGCAAGCAAGTCATCAAAAACACAACATTTTTTCCGCCTCGGATTTGGTCCAAACCACTTTTAGTGCTTCCCAGCAATGGCCCCAGACCCGTCAACTCACCTGCAAAGAGGTAGAACAACAGCCCCACAAGTGCTGAGTCTTTCTTCATTGGGCGTAAACCAGCCCTCTGCTTTGATGGAAATAGGAGTCTGGAGGAGGAGGATAGAGGAGCATGTTCTTCTGAACTTGTGAACCTGAGGAATGCAGACTGCGGCACCTTCAAATAAATTAGCAAACAAGTGAAGACAGTTCTGCTGATGGGCTTGTTTTTGTGATTATCTGATTAAAGTTTGAATTATATTAACTGTGCACAACAAAGAAAGACAGACACACAGGAATAAAAGTGAATAAGGATGAAAAAGAAAGTTATTGATTCGTTGTCTCATTTTCAGGGCTCGAAGTCGGTATCACGGTCCAGGAATAAGAATAAGGCTTCGTCATCATACTCTGCGAATTCAGCCAGGGTGAGGTCAGTGTCACCTGACAGAGTAGAAATTCCCTCATCTATGTTGCTGGCCACCTCCTCTTCATCCGGCACGCTCTCTCGTACTCTGAAATCTGGTGGTATGAGGTGCTGATTCATCTTGATCATTGTTAACCTCTCCACATTTTTGGGCGAGAGGCGGCTCCGTTTGGGAGTTACAATCCCACCAGCCGCACTGAAAACCCGTTCAGAAGACACACTTGCGAGTGGGCAAGACAAGTAGTTTAAAGCCAGGTTGGTGAGCTGTGGCCACAATTCTTTTTTCCCATGCCAATACGCCAATGGGTCAGAATTAACATAGACCTCTGTGGAGTCATTCAGATAGTCCTTCACCATCGACTCAAGGTCCTCCTCCAAGGTTCCTCCACTTTGCTTAGCTCTTGCTGTGCCTCTGACCTTTTGAGAACCAAACCCACGCAGAGCTAGCCAATCCTCTTCAGCCTCCAATGTTTCTGTTGTCTTTCGTGCAGATGATCCGGTTGCCGGTGTCTTTAACGGCTGAGAGGTCACTTGTGCCACAGCCACAGGTGCAGAAGTGGATTGTTTTGACTGGGGATGGCCTGCTGATGTACTGCCATTTCCTTCAATTTCCAGCCGTTCTGTTTCAAACTTCTTGGCTGACAAGGCTAGCCAACGTTTGTACTTTGTAACATCTTCATCACCAAAAGGAAAGAATGCTCTGCCTGCCAGCGCCTTTTTGTAGCGTGGATCCAGAATAGTAGCACAAATGTAATGCTGTTCTGAGTGGATCTTTTTAAGACGTTCATCACCTTGTAGGAGCTCTAATAATTGCTCAGCCAGAAGCAAAGAGTCTTGCTTTTTGTCATCTTTTCCAAACACAGAACACACCTCCTTCAGTTGGTCCTCCAGCATGTACAACAATGGGATAGCTTTTCCCAAATTAGAGTCCTCCTTGCTGACTGCACGCGTGAAGACCTCAAAAGGACGAAGCATGCGTGTTAGGCTTTCAACTATGTTCCATTGCGGCCCACCCATCCTCAGCTCCTCTATACCCTCTTTGAAGAAATATTGATCGAGTTCCGTATACTGCTCATACAGACGCTCAAGCATGTAGAAGGTTGAGTTCCAACGTGTTACCACCTCCTGGATGAGTGCTTTCACTGGCATTTGACATTGATATAGCATGCTCCTCAGCTGCTTCCGGGCCTTAAAAGAATGCCTGAAATGCTTGCAAATTTTTCGGCAGGTCTCCAATACACTGTACGCTGCACTGCGTTTATTACCCAAGAATTTTTGGACAACCAGGTTTATACAGTGCGCCAAACACGGCACTCTGAAATAGTAACCGTCCCTCATGGCCTTAACTATATTGGCGCCATTGTCCGTGGAAACATAACCAACCTTGCGTTTTAGTGGGGACAGACAGTTAAGGACCTTTGTGTTAAAGACATCCAAAATGTTTTCTGCTGTGTGACGTTTCTCCAAACCAAACATGGCTAGTGTTGCATGTTTCCGAGCACCTTTAAAAACAATGTTAGTGTCAACACCTGAGTTTAGCTTTGCTTTAGCCCCTGAAAAAGAGACCCAGTGTGCAGTGATGCACATGTAATCAGCGCCTGCGCCACTGGTCCACATGTCTGTTGTCAGATGTATAGTGTGAACAGCACTCTTCTGCAAAGCTGCCCCAATCACCTTCAGAACATCTTCATGTAGTGCTGGAACCGCAACTCGGGCAAAATAGAACCGGCTAGGAACCTTCCATTTAGGGCAGAGCGCTGTCACTAATTCTAGAAAACCAACCCCTTCTACAAAAGAAAAAGGGAGAAGGTCCAGAGCTAGCATTTTAGCCAGCTTAGTGTTATACAGACGGGTCATTGGGTGGTTGCGTTCATATTGCGCTTCTGTAAACAACATCTTTTTAATGTTGCCCTGGACCAATGATTTACGGGATGATGATGATCTCTTCGACCCAGTTACGCTCGCTGATGAACTTTTCCGCATTGATGTCTCACTCTCTCCCACACTCTTAGTGTGGCTCCCATGGGGTGTGCTGCTGACATGGGAACTGGGTGTAAGTGAAGTGTTTGAATCGTCTTCTTCTACCTCCTCGTCATCAGCAGATGACAAATCAACGTTTTCATTACGTGCAATTCCGGCTTTCTTGACCGCCTCTAGGTGCGGAAACCATTGGACAGCGTGCCTTCTCTCAAGATGACCTCTCTGGCCTCCGGTACCATAGTTAGAACCAAGCTTACCACGACTAAATCGAAGCTTACAAAGGCTACAAATGGCTACGTTTTCCTTTTTTAGGCAAACACTAAAGAAGTCCCAAACTGGAGACTTGAAATGTCTTCGGGGGCCGGAGGAGGCGGCGATACTGGTGGTGGTGGTCCTGCTGCTAATGACAGATGAAGTGGAGGATGTGGATTGCCGAACTTCAGTACGTTTTGCACTTTCACCACCACGAATTGAGGTCGAGGACGAGGTGGGTACCTTCTTGCGAAGAAATATGGAAGCGGTAGGTTTTGGTGTACTACTTAACTCCAAATCTAATGATTCCATTTCCATTGCCTCCTCGCCGACATCATCATCACGCTCAGCAGCTTCTCGGGATAGGGTCAAAATGTCTCTTTGCTGCATGCCCGGTGGGGCTGCAGTGACCTTTGTGATGACTGGCTCGTCGTCATCGTGAGAGGCTTCATCACCAGCAGTATCTGTCACTTCTTGTTGAGCCTCATCACACTCCATAGGTTTGAGTTTTTGGACGACCTTCCTTTTACGCTTAGGTACCGGTGTCAGATCATGGTGTGCCTCACTGTCAGACCGCAGTTGTGGTTCCCAAGACAGATCACTTGCATCAGAACGAGGTGGGCTTGAAGAAGATGTAGACACCCCCCTTGATCTTTTCCTTGCTAGGGATGTGGAAGACAATGAATGATCATCAGGAGGAGTGGCTTCCAATGATACCTCGGCTTCATTGTCGATTTCCAAATGTGCCCCTATTTCGGGAGGAACAACTATTGTGGGCACTTGTGAACCTCCATGCACCTTTGCTTGCGCATCTCCTTTTGCTGCCTCTCCTTCCACATGTACTTGGGCGTGTACTTGCTCATGGTGTTGTTGTTGCGGCTGTGGTTGTTCAACACTTGTCAGATGAGTTACAACAACCTGTGTTGATTCAGGGACATTGCTGCTACTTTCTTGCGATGAGCCAACATCACTGGTCGATGGTGATTGGAGAAGTACACTGACTGCCTCTGAAGCACTCAAGGGCTTTGACTTAAGTTGGCGTGGTGGTGGAGGCACTGAACCCAATGGAGCAGGGGTGCTGCTCCCAGCTTGGTCCCCAGCAGATCCTGCTGCTGCAGGCGTACTTTTTTTTTTGCTCCCAAAAAAAGTGGCGGGTGGCACACCAGCCTCCTTGGTAACTTGCTTCTTCTGCTCCTTACTAGCAACTTTCTTGCTAGAGGAGCTACGGAGAACTTTCTTTGGGGGCGGGGCCATCTTCTTCAGAGCAGGTCAGACAGCAGGCCGCAGTTGCATGAATTGTAGAGTTGTCTGAGGCCAGACGTGACGTCGCGTGACGTTATGCTGCACACACACACCGCTGCAGGACTTCTTCCAGGCACTGGTGGTTCTCTTGAGTCTTGTGCACCTAAAAAAAATGGAAGACAGAGGAACATCAGTTCAGTTATAGAGCACCAAAAAATCGAAAAACACTGCAAAATCAGCACAATCCCAATCCATCCATGCCCTCCATAATGTTTAAATTCAAGACAACCCACAGAAAGACTAGGCCCATGCAAGACTCACTACCCCTGGGCATAAATAAAGGTTGAAAAGTAGGCAAAATGGTTGGAGGCCTAACAACAAAGCCTGCATTTAAAATGGCCACTTGCCTGCCAGCACATGGCCAGTGCCTGTAGCTGCACTCAAAATGGCCACCAGCCACATGGCATGTCCCTCCCCATGAACACCACCAAAAATCGAAAAACACTGCAAAATCAGCACAATCCCATTCCATCCATGGCCTCCATGATGTTTAAATTCAAGACAGCCCACAGAAAGACTAGGCCCATGCTAGACTCAAATACCCCTGGTGAAAAGGCCACAAGTACAGGCCCAAAAATCGAAAAACACTGCAAAATCAGCACAATCCCATTCAATCCATGGCCTCCATGATGTTTAAATTCAAGACAACCCACAGAAATACTAGGCCCATGCAAGACTCACTACCCCTGGGCATAAATAAAGGTTGAAAAGTAGGCAAAATGGTTGGAGGCCTAACAACAAAGCCTACATTCAAAATGGCCACTTGCCTGCCAGCACATGGCCAGTGCCTGTAGCTGCACTCAAAATGGCCACCAGCCACATGGCATGTCCCTCCCCATGAACACCCCCAAAAATCGAAAAACACTGCAAAATCAGCACAATCCCATTCCATCCATGGCCTCCATGATGTTTAAATTCAAGACAGCCCACAGAAAGACTAGGCCCATGCTAGACTCAAATACCCCTGGTGAAAAGGCCACAAGTACAGGCCCAAAAATCGAAAAACACTGCAAAATCAGCACAATCCCATTCCATCCATGGCCTCCATGATGTTTAAATTCAAGACAGCCCACAGAAAGACTAGGCCCATGCTAGACTCAAATACCCCTGGTGAAAAGGCCACAAGTACAGGCCCAAAAATCGAAAAACACTGCAAAATCAGCACAATCCCATTCAATCCATGGCCTCCATGATGTTTAAATTCAAGACAACCCACAGAAATACTAGGCCCATGCAAGACTCACTACCCCTGGGCATAAATAAAGGTTGAAAAGTAGGCACAATGGTTGGAGGCCTAACAACAAAGCCTGCATTCAAAATGGCCACTTGCCTGCCAGCACATGGCCAGTGCCTGTAGCTGCACTCAAAATGGCCACCAGCCACATGGCATGTCCCTCCCCATGAACACCCCCAAAAATCGAAAAACACTGCAAAATCAGCACAATCCCATTCAATCCATGGCCTCCATGATGTTTAAATTCAAGACAACCCACAGAAAGACTAGGCCCATGCAAGACTCACTACCCCTGGGCATAAATAAAGGTTGAAAAGTAGGCAAAATGGTTGGAGGCCTAACAACAAAGCCTGCATTCAAAATGGCCACTTGCCTGCCAGCACATGGCCAGTGCCTGTAGCTGCACTCAAAATGGCCACCAGCCACATGGCATGTCCCTCCCCATGAACACCCCCAAAAATCGAAAAACACTGCAAAATCAGCACAATCCCATTCAATCCATGGCCTCCATGATGTTTAAATTCAAGACAACCCACAGAAAGACTAGGCCCATGCAAGACTCACTACCCCTGGGCATAAATAAAGGTTGAAAAGTAGGCAAAATGGTTGGAGGCCTAACAACAAAGCCTGCATTCAAAATGGCCACTTGCCTGCCAGCACATGGCCAGTGCCTGTAGCTGCACTCAAAATGGCCACCAGCCACATGGCATGTCCCTCCCCATGAACACCCCCAAAAATCGAAAAACACTGCAAAATCAGCACAATCCCATTCCATCCATGGCCTCCATGATGTTTAAATTCAAGACAGCCCACAGAAAGACTAGGCCCATGCTAGACTCAAATACCCCTGGTGAAAAGGCCACAAGTACAGGCCCAAAAAACGAAAATCACTGAAAAATCTGCACAATCCCATTCCATCCATGGCCTCCATGATGTTTAAATTCAAGACAACCCACAGAAATACTAGGCCCATGCAAGACTCACTACCCCTGGGCATAAATAAAGGTTGAAAAGTAGGCAAAATGGTTGGAGGCCTAACAACAAAGCCTGCATTCAAAATGGCCACTTGCCTGCCAGCACATGGCCAGTGCCTGTAGCTGCACTCAAAATGGCCACCAGCCACATGACATGTCCCTCCCCATGAACACCCCCAAAAATCGAAAAACACTGCAAAATCAGCACAATCCCATTCCATCCATGGCCTCCATGATGTTTAAATTCAAGACAGCCCACAGAAAGACTAGGCCCATGCTAGACTCAAATACCCCTGGTGAAAAGGCCACAAGTACGGGCCCAAAAAACGAAAATCACTGAAAAATCTGCACAATCCCATTCCATCCATGCCCTCCATGATGTTTAAATTCAAGACAGCCCACAGAAAGACTAGGCCCATGCACCACTCACTACCCCTGGTCAAGGCCCCAACAACAGGTCAAAAATCGAAAAACACAGAAAAATCAGCACAATCCCAATTCATCTATGGCCTCCATGATGTTTAAGTTCAAGACAACCCACAGAAAGAATCAGTCCACCCACCACTGAGTACCCCTGGGCAAAAGGCCCCAAAACAGCCCAAAAATCGAAAATTCCAAAATTTTAGTTGCAGCAACTGTAATGCCCCAAACAAACTTACTTGTAAAATTTCTAATCCAACAGTGATCCAAAGAAAGTCAAAAAGGCCTCAAATCCAAAGATCCAGCAGCATCCACAAAAAGTAATCCTTCCAGCTCCACATCCAGATGAAAAGTGACCAGGAGATGGACAGGAGATGGACAAAGCACTGGGAGGAGCCTGCTGAACAGGAACAGGAAGGCTATGGGGCACTTCCTTCCTCCCACCCCCCTGCCCCCCTCCCCAAAATGGACTCCTCGCTAAAAAAGTGCAGGCAAATGTCAAACTAAGGAGTTATTCACATAAAAATCATCATTTCTAGAAGGTTTATGCTGCTTGCTGGTGGATTTCTTGTGCAGAATTGCAAATTTATATTTTCGCGCGCCGCATCTCAAATCTCGCAATTGCGAAGTACCGCGAGACGTGATCTCGCCGTACTCACGTTGACAAACTATCGCTGGCAAGCCGCGATGACGTAATCGCGCTCGCCAATTCCCACGGGATCACACAGCAAGATCCAAAATGGCGCAGCACTCGCAAACTATCGAAAAAAACAACTCGGCAAACGATGATAAACGCCGCGCGCCGCAAAAATTGTATCACCAACGCCGCGCGCCGCCCAAAAAATCCGCTGCGTGCGAATTTGCGGATTTTGCGGGAAATCCGCAAATCTCGCGGATTGCGGATTTCCCGAAAATCCCGAAAATCCGCAAAATCCGCGAGCGTAACGGATTTTCCGCCCATGCTTAACACACATGTCCTTTGGACATGTGTTTGCGCAACACCTGTTCAAATGTGCATTTTAGGGGTGCTACAGGGTGTCCTTTGGACACCCCTGGCACCCTTAAAATCGCTATCTGATTTGCGAGTAGCAAATTGCTACTCGCAAACAAGGGATACTCCCCACCCATAGGAATGAATGGGGAGAAATTCCTTTTTTTGCGAGTAGCAAATTGCTACTCACAAATAGAGAACATGTAGGAATCGCTATTGATTTAGCAATTCCTACATGAATGCCGTTTTGCGTGTCCTCAATAGCGAGTCGCTATGATTCGCTATTAGGGCCACGCAAAACGGCCCGTACATGAATCAGGCTGCAAGTGTTTGACTTCCAACCTATCCCTGATGTAACTGACATCAAGTTCTTCGTGGATAATATGGGAAGGTGTGCTCTGAGGCACTTTAAGTAAGCTCATAATATACTAATGTTCCTCTATTTGTAAATGCTGACATCAATTAATCTCCATACCTTGCTTCCATAGAAAACTTTGGCACAACAAATAGAGCTGTATAATCTCAGAATTTGCTCCGGTGACCAACAGCCTAGCCTTCATGCAAAATTCATGATCAACCCAGAGCAACTAGCTAACATGCCGCATTTCTCCTCTAAAAGATTTTTAAAATTTAAACGTCCATCAAATAAAATCCCCATGTACGAGAAGGAGTGCACCTTTCCCAAGTGGTGAGAGGCAAAAACGTAATCATACTTTTTGCGTTTTTTTACCCACTTCTATAATGTACGACTTGAAGAGATTGGGGGACAGATCTAAGTTCTCCATAAAGGAAACAAAGCCGTCTATCAGACCCTGAAGCCCTTTGGGTGTACGGGCAAGGAGAACCGCATCATCCGCATAGAGCAGGACAGGGATCACTCTTGAACAAATCCTCGGTGTGTCAACCTTTAAAGTACTACGTGCCTGATCCAAACTATTTATGTACAAAGTAAATAAAAAAGGGCCCAGGATGCAACCCAGTCTGACCCCGCTTTGGCATGGGAAAGGGTCGGTGGTACTTCCCTCCTCGTTGTATCTAACTGTGGCGGTAGTGTTCTGATACAAAGCTTTTAAAATGTTAATAAGTCCTGGATCCACGCCAAGGTTACCCATAATTGCCCATAATTTCCTATGGTTAACTCAGTCAAAAGCCTCCGTCAAGTTCATGAATGCCAGATACACGGTTTCTTGACTAGCAATAGTGTACTTGGCTACCAGTAAATATAAGTTAAGACATTGATCGGTGGTTGACTTTCCTGACCTAAAGCCATATTGGGTGTCAGTTATAATGTGCTGATCCTCAGCCCAGTCCATTAGCCGGCTGAGGATAACCCATCCTAAAACTTTTACTGACAAGTCAATTATGGAAATGGGACGGTAACAAAGTGGGCTATCCTTGTTGCCTTTTTTGAAAATAGGAACAATCGTGGATGTGGACCACGATGGCGACATGCCTATGTCTACTGCTGCGTTATTGACTCTGGTCAGGATTGGTGCCCAAAGATCTACTTTGCTCAAAAAAATATCAGGTGGGATCCCTTCAGGACCCGGGGCCTTGTTTCGGGGCAGGCCTTCAATCCCTGCGTTGATCTCGCCCAGAGAGAAGAATATCGGGTAGATGGTCTGCCCCCCCCTCATCCTCCAACTGGGCCTCAGCCGAGCAGTGATTATAGAGCCCATAAAAATGCTCATGCCATGACTCCGGCAGGATGTTATTGGCTACTCTGGGTTTGTTTGCCTCTTGGAAGCAAGGATCATTTATAACTTTCCAAAAGGCAGTTGTGTCCTTTAGCTCTATTGCTTCCCTTAGGTCCTCACAACCCTGCTGTTGTAATTTGGATTTACGGCCTTTTACTGCCAATTTGTAATTTATCCTGCAAAAGGTCACCCTGCTCTTATCTCTTGGGGAAGATTTTAGAGCAACTTTCAGCTCTCTCAGGGCACAGGAGCACTGTTGGTCAAACCACCTTGCGTCAATCGATCTAGCTTTGTGTGTTGTGGTCGTGAGCAGACCATCAATTAATTGGGCAACACCATTGAATGCCCTGACTAGTTCGCCCCCCTCCACATTTGGGTCTAGACAGTCTGCAATGAGATATTCACCATCTTTCACTAAAGATCAATAAAAAACGTTGTCATTACCCTGTGACCATCTCAACCTCAAGCCTTGGTCTGTGGCGCATACCACCCCCCCCCTCCCCCACACTCTGGGTGGTTTCTTGCAGTGATTTAGTTCTTTGAGAGATATGATTTGGGGATTATGGTCACTGAAGATACTCATACATATTTTAAAACCTGTGACCCAATTTTTAAGTATTTCGGAAACAAAGATGAAATCAATAAAAGAAACACATTCTCTGCCTTTGAATGTGGGGTGTACCATTGTATTCATCCCAACGTCAGCCAGATCCATGGGTCCAATTGAAATCGCCAGCTAAAACCAAGTGTGGCATCAACACCCCTTGCTCCTGTATGCAAGCGAGCCTACTCTCCAGCTCATCCATTCTTGCAGTATTCTGACACAGTAAGAAAGCATTATAAAAATTTATAAAAATTTGCTTATGGCCCTTGTTATGAAACCTAAGCCCCAACATGACGTTTTAGTTCTAATCTAAATCAGACCATCTGCCCTGTAACCTGAGATCAACATATTTAATCAATCCTCCCTTGATGTCCGTGACACTGCCTTGCACGCTGGTACAAAATAGGTTTTGTAACCCTCAAGGTGGAAAGTGCTACTCTCTACTTGTTTCCTGTAAACAGATTACTTGGAATCTCCTAATATAAACTAGCCAGTCATCATTTTCAAATTTGGCTGCTAGGCCTGCTATGTTCCAGGAAACTATTTTAAAATCTCTCTGGTTATGTCTGTCTAGGCTGTCTGATATGGGAAGGGATTGAGATCCATGAGGTTCCATGTTTGAGTGATTGTACTCTTGCATGCAAGGTGCCAAGTGCTCTAAGTGGGTTGGGTTTACAACTTCCGCTTTTAAAATCGCCATGACTGTTCCTCCCACGTCCATATTTTTTTAAAATAATTCTTTTTATTACACAAAGTGCCAGCAATAATCACAATACAGAGGGGCTATCATAATACTAATAGATCATAGGTGGATTAAAGAAGAATACAGGAACAAATGATGAGGGATATTATGGGGAAGTGGGCACATCAAATTCAACAGTTATGGGTGGCACACAAATCTCTACTCTGCAATGATTCCAGGGTCCCCATACCATTTCCGAGGGCGTCCCCTCGCGAGATAAACAGTTTTTTTCGAAACATACGCAAATCCAAGTTGTTTTCCCATACTTCCACTGTGGGTGGTTGTGATGTTCCCCATAACTGGGCAATGTTCCTTTTCACAATCATGAATCCCAAAGTGGCCCACTGTGTCTGTGCAGAGTTTAGATCGGTATGTTCCCATATATTCAGGAGGCACCTCCTTGCCTCTGGAATCAAAGAGATCCCCAACACCTTATATATGGTATCATGAATTTTGTGCCAGTATTCAGTGATATATGTACATTCCCAAATGATATGAAGAAAGGAGCCAGTCAGGCCACAATGACATCTACACTGATCAGATTCCGACAAGCCCATATGTACAAGCCGTGATCCCGTGAAATTGCCCCTATTCAAAACCTTCAATTGAACCAGTCTCAGCTAAGCTGGAATAGCAACCTCTTTCGAGGAGGACAATGCCATCTGCCAGTCTTCATCGTCCAATTCTATACCATCTTGGACCCACTTAGTTCTTAGCCCTTCCAGGGGGTCCACCCTGTGAACAGTTAATGTTTTATAGATTAAGGATATTGTCTTGTCGGGAAGGTGAACGTCAAGGATTCTGTCTTCAAGCGGTGAGACATCAGGGGGCTTCGCATCCCTGGGGAGTGCAGCCCGGAGCGAATGCCGGACTTGTGCATAACAAAAATATTCAGAGCTTGATAGTCTATATTCTGTTTGCATATCTGCGAATGATTTGATCCTACCCTTTCCCCAGACATCTCCAATGGTGAAGATCCCAATTAGATCACACTTATCGAACCCTTTTGTCCTCCAAAGGTTGCCCAGTTTCTCAGAATCAAAGAGTAGGGTGGCCTAATTCAGTCTATCCTTCCAACCCAAGGAGCTGTTAGCATCAAACCAGATCTGAACAGCATGTTTGGTTGGCCCCGTTAGTCCAGGTTTCACCGTCTTCGAGTGCAGCGCCCTGCTATACCCCCCTCAGGAAGAAGCAATTTATCCATAGCATACGCCGGATCACCCACTGGACCATGCATAAAGTGGTTAACCCCTTCGATGCTCATGACAAGCTCAGCTCGTCATGAGGCACGTGCTTGTGTGCTCATGACGAGCTGAGCTCGTCATGACCACACCCAGTTACATTAGGGCCCAGCACCGGGGGTAAATCTGCACCGCACGCAAGGTGTTAATAGCTGCTAGTTGGGATGCCCAGTAATACCTTCTGATGTCCGGGAGGGCAATGCCTCCATCGTACCAGGGAGTATGAAGCCTAGCTAATGCAATTCGAGGTCTACCCTCCCATAGTAGGCTACACTGCAGTCCATCAACCTCACGAAAATAGCTAGCTGGCACCACATTTAAAGTATTCTGTATAAAAAGCGAGGCAATGCCATCATTTTGAAGAGGGCTGCCCGACCCAACAGAGAGAGTGGAAGTTTCCTCCAATTAGCAACGTCACTCCTCAGCCTCTGCAAAGGGGGAAGAAGGTTTCGGACATACCTCACCGCGGGGTCAAAGGAAATATAAATACCCAAGTATTTGAAACCATCCTCGTTGATATGCATTGGACAGTTACGAGGAGGAACCGGAGGGTCACCTTTCAATGCAAACAATACTGACTTCCCCCAGTTAATGGTCCCTGTGCCTCCCGGGAATTTAGGGAACGAATAGCTTGCGCAATCTCGTCAGAGGACAGGGCACTATCCATGAAGTCCCAATCCTCCGAGGAGAGACACGGGAGTCCTCCTCCACCCGGGTGGAGACTGAAGTATAAACAGTCTGATATTGAGCTGCAAGTGAAGTGAAATTCCCTCCTCCGTGACGAGTTCGGGGACAAGGCGACTGGCCCAGTTCTTTTTGTCCAACCAGGAAATAAGTTTCCCCCCTTTATCACCCAAGTCATAAAGCCTGCCCTGCTGTTCCCTAACTAGCATCTTAGCTCTATCCGTTGCCAGTGATTTATTTTCATGCTTCTTAGGGCTCAGGAGGTGCAGTTTGTCCTGTGTAACTCCCACTTCCAATTCCCCCTCAAGCAAACCTATCTCAGTCTCAAGATCCACCAACTCCCTATTCCTTTCTTTCTTCGAGCCCGCTATAAGTGAAAGGGCCTGAACCCTAATAACTGTTTTGAAGGCCTCCCAGAGGGACAGTGAGGAGGATACTGACCCTACATTAAGGAGGAAGTAGTCATCTAGAGCACTAATGAGGTCATTACGTATTTTGGGGTTGTGCAAATACCAAGGATTAATAGGGGCGACCTTGCCAGCCGTACCCCAAGTGATAGTCCTGTGGCCCACAGTGGTGAGTGATCCGAGATTCCCCTAGCTAAGTGTGTGAAAGCATTAAATAAAAATCTTGTGAAGCTGGGACTAAACAGTAATCAAGTCTGGAAAGGCTATTGTGCGCCCCCGAGTGAAATGTGTATTGCTGTTGATTAGGATGAAGTCGTC
Organism: Lissotriton vulgaris; assembly: GCF_964263255.1. NCBI lineage: Eukaryota > Metazoa > Chordata > Amphibia > Caudata > Salamandridae > Lissotriton > Lissotriton vulgaris. The sequence continues at coordinate 461,797,137 of NC_141694.1, read as the reverse complement.
TCCAGCCATCGACCAGACCCAATGCTTCTATAAAATCAGGCATCCACCGCAGAGCTCCACCCGTATCCCTTGGACGATGTCTATCAAGCAGTCCAGAGACAACCGTATTAAAGTCGCCCCCCAAAATCAGAAGTCCCTCCGGGAGTGTAAGCAATAGCTTCCCCAGATCTGCAAATGTGGTACCTTGGAGCACTGGTGGGACATAAATCGACAGGAGGGTACTGTCTTGTCCTTCCCACTTGCCCATGACCCCAACATATCTACCCCTGTCATCCACCCATACGAAAGTAATAGCCAAGGGGAACGTCCTGCGAATCGGGATACCTACCCCTCTGGAGCGCGATGTGAAGCTTGAATGCGCTATTAGCTCATACCCCATTCTATGGAGTGCTTTGTAAGAGTTCTGGAGTAATGCCACGTCTGGTAGGTGCCTCTTAAGGTACTGAAGGACCACACCACGCTTAATCTTGTCCCCCAACCCATTCACGTTCCAACTCAACAGCTTTATTTCTCTACCCCATCATCTTCATAGAACATTCGACAATCCTCTGTAATCTGCATAACAATCAAATGCAATGTGCTGACTAAATTAACAAACCATCCAACAATTGAGACAATTTGTCCCTCCCAAAACCCCCCACCCTGCTGCCCTGCCCATTAGGCTTAAAACTGCCCATTGAAAACTGCAGAGTGCCTGTCGCCCTGAACATTCAAAAGAAAGAACAAAAAACTTTACTTAGGGGGTTAAAGTCTATGAGCCCTGGTCAGCGCCCTATCTAATATCATAAAATAACCGGAAGTCTGTCCACTCATGCAAATATATAGTCCTCAGCACCCATTACTCATCTCAGTGTCACATATTCCCCACCCACACACCCCGCCCGCCACCCCCCCAGACACCCCCCAAACACCCAGCTGGCAGTTTGATCAAGAAGGCTCAGTGTCCGCTCCACCGCTGTTTCCTCCATCTGTTGGGGCCCCAGAGCCCTGGTACTCGAGCCACTCCATCACCGCCTCTGGCTGCTAGAAAAACCACGCTCAGCCCTCCGCCTCAACCCTGAGACGGGCAGGGAACAGCATCGAATACATCATGCCCCTATCTCGTAGGTCTTGCTTCACTGATAAAAAGGTTTTCCTTTGCTTCTGCACTCATTGAGTAAAGTCAGGGAAGAAAGAGATGATGGTGCTCTAGTATCTGAGAGGGGCGCTGGCTCTCGAGCTCTGGAGGACAGAATCTCTGACTTGGTAGTTAATGACACAGTCTGGGACGGCCGCCCGGGACCCTGTGTGCCCGTTCAACCACAAGGAACTTACTGAGGCCCTTTGGTTTCAGATGGTTTAGGATCAGGCCCTCCACAAAGAGGTCAGGGGCCTGGCCCTCCAATTTTTCCGGCACACCTAAGACGCGTAGATTGCTGCAGCGGAGGTGGCCTTCAAAATCATCCAGCTTGAGGCTGACATCCGCTCGGGAATCTCTCAACTCCTTGACCTCCCTTTGCAACTGGGAGACATCATCAACAAGGCTGGAAGTAGTGAGCTCAACTTGCTTCACCTTTTCATTTAGTTTCCCCATGTCCGCATGAATCAAAGTGATATCAATAGCCATGGATTCCATCTTCTGTTTAAGCGAGGCTTTGACCCCCGTTATCGCGTCCATGACATCTATTAGGGAGAGCTCGGGTTCTTCACCAGGCAGGTTCTCCCTCACCGACTCTTCAGAAAGCCTCCCCTTTGGCGCATCCTTAGATATCGTGTATCGATCCAATTTATTTGCTTGGACCGATTTCAAGCCCCTGGCCCCAGCACCTTTCGCCCGTTCCATCCTCCCAGCTGAAGCACACAGCCAGGGGCCAGTCACGGGAGTCAAACCACTGGGTCACCCAGCACTGCACTCCAAAAGTCAGACCACGAAAGAACGTCCTGAAACATCAAAGGCGCAGTTCCTCACCACGGGCCGCTACTCCGGGGGCAGGGGTCTCCACCTGTAGATATTCAAAGTCTCATATGTCTCCAATCCTGGAGGAAGCAGCGACCAACCCCGTTATTTACTCACAGCAGTCCACAGGGTTCCCCTCCGCCTTCAGCCAAGGAACTTTATGCAGACAAGAAGGGCGGATCCACTGCCTTCAGCACCCTCACTTGGGTCAGAGGTAAGGAATTTAGTGGGGAGGCAGGGCCCATCACCACTCCATCTCAGGGCAGACACGAAGGCCGCGTCCCTCTGCCTCAGCGCTGTGGAGAGCCTTGAATACTCATTAAAGTTTTTCACCACTGGAGGCCTCACTCTCTCACAGCCAATTACCGCCCTTCACTACAGCCTCCTCTTTGTCCATTATAATACACGGTGGCTCTAGTCACAAACGAGCCAATATTCCCAGGGCCGATGAGGGCGGGGGGTTGAGGGAGCGACAATCGCAGGGCGCCGCTGACCGCCTTCCGGGTCCCGCAGCCCCAAACTCAGCCGCCATCCGCCATCACCGGAGCCACCAGAGTTCCATAATTCCAGCAGACTTCCGTCGCCCGCACTCCCCCACGACAGCGGAGCGCAGGTCCCTTCACCTGGAAGCGGAGCCTCGCAACAGTCGTCACTTAAGCCACCACCGCGACCGCTGCCTCTGCGATCCGTCCGGCCGAAAGTGTGCTCTTCCGGGCACCACTCTTCACTGTGTGCCCCAGCTGATAATACAATCTAGGCCCACCTCCAGGATCAGTCCCTGCACCGCTATGGAGGCCACCAAAGAATCCGGGGCAGGCAGACACGGTACCGCTTTCATTCCGCCACCGGGGGAGGCACACTGGATGACAGGATGATAGGGCAGGATTATCGAGTGGGCTCACTGACTGCGGAGCTCACTCGCTACGCAGCCATCTCCGTCCGTGCTTGGCCACACCTCCCCCAAGTCTATATTAATAACATTGTTCTCATGTCCATGAACGCCCTTGGTTTCCCCCAACAAGCCCAGTCAGTCAATATCATTTAGATCCCTTGCATTATTGAGGGAGGCATACCATTTGTGCACTGGGACAGTAGGGCCACCCCCATACGTTCCGACCACGTGTCCCCTGTATTCGGCACGGTTGTTCGGGTTCATCATGTGTCTGTAAAAGATACCTAACGGGGGCATTTCAATACTTGAGCCACCCCCATCTTGGTAAAACCCCTTGCTCTGTGTGAGCTTGGGGTACCTTAAGTTCACAATCACGCAGTCCCCTGGGAAAACTTTCCTGGAATTACCAATCCAAGACACCCTTCTAGCCATTAAAATGTGCCTGTGATTGGTGATGTTAAATCTTTAATTCCTAATCATCCAGTGCGCTGCCTTATTGATAAACATTATGGGGGAGTCTTCTCCATTTCTCGTACAGGGCTGGACACCTGTCAGGACCAATGTGTATGGACATGATGCGGTTGGTAGATCTAGAAACGGCAAGTCTGGGGTGCCCTGAGCGCTGTACACAGGCATCTCCCCAGACTTTTGGTTTGTGGAGGCTCTGCCCCCTTTGTTAGTGTGGACTGATTGTTGAACTATACTATACTATACTATAGTTTTGGTAGAGCGCAAACAGCTGCCTCAGCAATGAGGCGTCCCGGCGCTAAGAACCAAGACCTAGGCCTGGGCGGAAGGGAAGGGAGTTATGGGAATAGGTACGTTTTTATTGCCTTCCGGAACGCTGGTAGGCTTTCTATGGAGCGAATATGTTGCGGCAGATCATTCCAAAGTTTGGCTCCAAGAAACCTAAAGGAGCGGCCGCCCATGCGGCAAAGTTTTATGCGTGGGACGCATAGTAGGTTTTGGTTGGAAGATCGCAGGTTACGTAACGGCGCATAGGGGGTAAGAAGAGGTCGAAGCAGTGGAGGGTTATCGAGTTTCATGATTTTGAAGGTCATGATGAGGGTCTTAAATTTGATTCTGGAGTCGACGGGTAGCCAGTGTAGTTTTTGGATGGTCGCTCTAGCTGAACATCTGCGGGGGAGGCCGACTAGAGTTCTAGCCGCGGAATTTTGCACACGTTGGAGTCGTGACACCTCACTTTTGTTAGCGCCAAGAAGGAGTACATTGGCGTAGTCAAGACGCGAGAGAATGGTGGCTTGAATAATAAGTTGGCGAGTTTTGGCATTGAAGAAGCCTAGTATGTGGCTAAGACTCCTCAGCAGGCCGAAGCAAGTGCCAGCCACTTTTTTAGTGTGGGCCTGAAAGTTAAGTGAGGCATCCATCCAAACTCCTAGATTTTTCACTAGGGATTTGGGAGATGGGGTGGTGCCTAGGGAGGCCGGCCACCAATGCTCATTCCATAGGCAGGTGTTTTTGCCAAGAAGTAGCACCTCTGTTTTACCAGCATCGAGCTGTAGACAGTTTGTTGTCATCCATTGGGCAAGCGCGGATAGACCGTTTTTAAAACTGGAGGATGCAATGGAAGGACCTTCTGTAAGAGCGATGGCCAGCTGTGTATCGTCGGCGTACGATACTAATGTCAGGCCCCACTCTTTGGCCAACGCCGCCAGGGGCTGAACGTAAAGATTAAAAAGGGATGGGCTCAACGCAGAGCCCTGCGGAACTCCCTGTGCAATGGGGTGGGATTTAGATAGAAAAGGGGGGGCAGAGACCCGAAAGGATCTTTCTTTGAGAAAGGATCGGAACCAGTCCAGAGCATGACCAGATACTCCAAATGTCTCTAAACGATTAAGAAGGATGTCATGGGATACCGTATCAAAGGCCGCGCTGAGGTCAAGAAGAATCAGCGCAGCACTTTGACCGGCATCTAAAATCGTTCGGAGATGCTCTGTGGTGGCCAAGAGAGCAGACTCAGTACTATGGCCTGGTCTGAACCCATTTTGAGATGGGTCCAGGATGTTATTATTGACCATGTGCTGGGTTAGAGTAGTGTTCACGTGTGCTTCAGCGAGTTTGGAAAGCCATGGGAGCAAGGAGATAGGTCGATAGTTCTCCGGTTTAGATGGGTCTAGAGTGGGCTTCTTGATGATAGGTGAAACCCATGCTTGCCTCCAGGCAGATGGCACACTCGCTGAGGTGAAGGAGAGCTTCAAAATAGAGGTGAGTGAAGGAAGAAAGAAGTTGAGTGACTCTAGAAATTGTGCCGGGCACATGGGGTCAGCCGGTGAGCCAGTTTTAACTTTTTGGCATAGTTTGATGAGGTTATCGCCGGAAATTTCCGGAATGTGGGTCAAGGTAGAATAGTTGGAGGGAGGAGAAGGGCTGTTGGAAGGGTTGGGGGAGTGCTGAGGAATGGAAGTGTAAATTTTCTGTACCTTGTCGACAAAGAACTTCGCAAGATCCTCGCATTGTTGCGCGGAGGACATACTGGGAAGGGGGGATTTGCTGCTCTGAAGTTCTTGAACGAGTTTAAAGACTTCTTTGGCAGGGGTGGGACTGGAATCGATTTTGTCAGCATAAAAGGCAGTTCGCGCAGCACGGATGGCTTTATGGTACCTTTTTTGTAGTAGTAGATAGTTGGATTTTTCTTCGCTGTAATAATCCCTTCGCCAAAGGCGCTCCGCCCTTTTACAGTCTTTGCGTAAGATTTTGAGGGTATCATTGTACCAAGGGTTGGAAGGAGAGTTACGTCCTTTCGACCATTTTGCTGGGATGAGGACATCAAGCCCTCTCGTAATCCAATCATGAAACGCGCTGTAATTGGCGTTGATGTCAGAATTGGTGTCATGGGGAAATTCCCCAAGGGTGGTGTGGAGATCATTGCGTGACAGCTTGTGCCATGGTCTTTTTAGATGACGGGTCGATGCGGTTTTGTGCCTGCTTTTGTTGATCGGTATGGCCAGTTTGATAAGGTAATGATCAGTCCATGCCATTGGTAAGGGTGTCTCTGATGTAAGTTTCTCCATGTTAGTAAAAACTGGATCTAGAATGTGGCCAGCTAGGTGTGTTGGAGTTAGAATAAGAGAATTGAGTTGCAATGCAGAGAGATCCGCAAGGAGATTTTTGATCGTAACGTCGTTTAGCAGGTCAAAGTGAAGGTTGAGATCGCCTAGAATAGTAAAATGTGAGTTTTTTGTGATTAGAAAGGTAGCTGTCTCAAGAAGAGCTTCTATAAATTTAGAAGCAGGGCCAGGCGGGCGGTAGATATATAGGCCTGACACAGTGAAGTTGGGGTTTATGGTGATTTTAAAGTGGGCGCTTTCACAGTCGGGCAGTTCTTCTTTAGCAAATGAACAAGAAAATATTTTCTTATAAATCATGGCGATACCGCCTCCTCTTCCATCCCTATTGATGGTCGACATAAGGTAGTCGTCTGGTAGCGTAAGGTTGGGTATGGCAGAGGTGCCATCCCGTAACCAGGTTTCACAAAGGAAGAGGATGTCAGGATTTTCGTCCAAAATGAGGGAGTTTACCTCGAGATGGTGCTTGGCTAGTGACCTCACGTTGAGATGGAGAATCGTGATGGGGGTGGGATTGTCAGATTCTAAAAGCAGTCGAATGGTGTGGGGATTAATGGTACAAAAATCACAAGTTTGACATTGAAGGCAAGTGAGACCAGGCGTACCTGTAATGTTTGCGCAGGACCGTCCAGGGTTCCAGGCAAGTAGTTACTCCCTATCGTAATAGAGGGGTGCTGATGGAGTACGGCCAGGGGGACTGGCGAGAGGCGATGACTTGGCGAGGACGGGCGCAGATGGGCTTGCCTTAGGCGCGCCTTCGGCGCGCAAACGGCGCTCCCGCTGCGCTCGTCCGCTGCGTTTGCGAGGAAGGCACATTTAGAGGGCTGGGAGGTGGGTATGGCCTAGCATGTGGGCGTGGCCTCGCGCTAAGCAGCGAGGGCGGCCGTGAAATCTTTCCTTCGGTGCAGCGTTAGGTCCGCTGTTTGGTGTTCAAGGCGGTAAACACAGAGAGGAGCTCTGATGGAAGTACATAAGTTTTAAAAGATGAGTTTTAGCAAAATAAACAGTTTTAAAAATCGAGTTACAGCGCCTCCGGCTTCCGCCTCAGAGGTCTTCAGTGTCTGGTGCACGCGCTATCAGCCAGCGCTGTTCATAGGCTGGGGGGTGGGCGTGGCCTAGCGGGTGGGCGTGGCCTCGCGCTAAGCAGCGAGGGCGGCCGTGAAATCTTTCCTTCGGTGCAGCGTTAGGTCCGCTGTTTGGTGTTCAAGGCGGTAAACACAGAGAGGAGCTCTGATGGAAGTACATAAGTTTTAAAAGATGAGTTTTAGCAAAATAAACAGTTTTAAAAATCGAGTTACAGCGCCTCCGGCTTCCGCCTCAGAGGTCTTCAGTGTCTGGTGCACGCGCTATCAGCCAGCGCTGTTCATAGGCTGGGGGGTGGGTGTGGCCTAGCGGGTGGGCGTGGCCTCGCGCTAAGCAGCGAGGGCGGCCGTGAAATCTTTCCTTCGGTGCAGCGTTAGGTCCGCTGTTTGGTGTTCAAGGCGGTAAACACAGAGAGGAGCTCTGATGGAAGTACATAAGTTTTAAAAGATGAGTTTTAGCAAAATAAACAGTTTTAAAAATCGAGTTACAGCGCCTCCGGCTTCCACCTCAGAGGTCTTCAGTGTCTGGGGATGTTACCTTTGGTCCCTGCCCTCGAGTGCCTGCAGCCCCTGGTGTTAGTATTTGTGCTATTTGAGTTTCCTTCCAGGGGATCTGGGGATGGCACTCCGCTCGTCCCATCCTGTATGCCCAAGGACAGTTCATTGGTATTGTTCCCCCCCTTCCCCTCTACTCTGGTGGGTACGACTGATAAATTGGGACCCTCCTGTGCCCCAGAAGGGCTAGATACACACCGGTTTGCCTCAATAATTGGTACACTATTCAGTGTCAAAAGCAGCAACAGTTTTCTTCTGCTATACCCATGATTTTGACTAATAAGGGCCCCAAAACAGCAGTTAGCATCATTTCCATCCTTTTACAAAGCTCAGTGTCCACTCCTTGCCCCGCATTGTCATCTTCCGCATTTTGAGTCATTTGATTGTCTACAGTTCCTGCTGTGTCAGGGGTCCTAATTAAATTAGACGCTGGTCTGGGCTTTTGTTTCTGTTTCTCTATGAGTTCTTGCAACAGTGGGGATGACAAGGGAGATAACAGTAGAGGCGGGACGCTAGAGTTAGCTCTTTCTACTGAAGAAATCAAAAAACCTTCTTAGGGGTCCCACTGATACTTGGTCCCTTTAAACCATCAAAGAAGAAATTGGCACAGAAGCTGAAATATAAAAGAACATCTTTATTAACCTCAAATAAGTGAGACTACGTCACACAGAAACCTTAGCAACTGAATGAGGCAGTCTGAGGAGTGCAGAAAAATGACTAAGATGGGCATACAAGATCTGCTTGCTCAACAAAGTGGGAGGAGAGTTACTTCTCTATACAGCAGCAAAAATAGCCTGACAGTTATACTAGAGAAGCAGGTGCATTCTACTAGCTAGGCCCTTCTGGGCATGTGCGAATGTGGAAGATGCTAAATATAGTTTGTTTCTAGGCAGATTACAAGAACACTGAGGGAGGACAGAGCACATGGCGAGCACGTGGCAGCACATGGCAAACAAGATGGCTGACAGAAATACAAAATGGCTTTCACTAAACGGATGAGATAACTTCTAAATACAGGATGGCTTCTGCTAATGCTAAACCATTGCTGTCAATTTACAACACTGCGTTATTACAACCTCCCGACATGGCTAAAAATGAATGAACCCCATCATTTGGCGGACCTCGTCATAGCTAAACCGCTCATGGACGAGCGTTGTTTAACCCACAATAGAGTCCAGGGAAAGTCTTTTCTCCGTGAGCTGGATTTGGTGAACCAGTAGTGATTCCGCTCTGATTAAAAAGGCATCTAGAGTTCCTGTGACCCCGCCACCCACCAAAGAGCCCATTGCCTTGTGCTTACTCATGCTGCGAGCAGAATACGCTTGAATACAAGATGCAAAATAAAGTACCTTTTGTGTCCTTGTTTGGCCACCCTGTAATCCACTCTGTAGTCAACATATTATTCTTAGTACCTGGATGTGAGGGGGGTGGCCCAGCCCTGCCTCGTCCTGTCCCTGATGGGCGCAGGCAGGCCTGCCCTTGCCCGGGCTTCACCATGCACATGCACGCTCTCCACGGTTTGGGAGGCAGTGGTGGCTTTTTAGCGCCGGTTGGCGCGCAAGTGAGGTAAGTGCGGCGCGGCTCCTGCGCGAGGCCCATTGGGCCTTTTTAGTCCACCTTGCATCAGGTGCGGTATACCGCGATGCAGGAGGCAGTGGTGGCTTGAAGCAGTATCCCGCTGCGTGGGAGGCAGTGGCAGCTTGAAGCAATATCCCGTGGCGCGGGAGACAGTAGTGGCTTGGAGCAGTGTCCCGCGGCGTGGAAGGTAGTGACAGCTTTTAAGCACCAGCTAGTGCGCAGGTGAGGCAAGTGCGGTGCGGCTCCTGCCGCGAGGCCCCCTGGTCCTGGTAGTCCCCCTTGCGTCTGGTGCGGTATCCCGTGATGCGGGAGGCAGTGGCGGCTTGAAGCAGTATCCCGTGGGAGGCAGTTGCAGATTGGAGCAGTTTCCCTTTTCATTTCCTGTTTTTCTTAGTACCAGGGTGTCAGGGGGGTGGCCCAGCTCTGCCTCGTCCTGTCGCTGACGGGCGCAAGCGGGCTTGCCCAGGCTTCACCCTGCGCGCTCCCCGCGGTGCGGGAGGCAGTGGTGGCTTTTAAGCACCAGCTGGCACTCAGGTGAGGTAAGTGCAGCACGGCTCCTGCCGCGAGGCCCCCTGGGCCTGGTAGTCCCCCTTATGTCTGATGCGGTATTTCGCGATGCGGGAGGCAGTGGCAGCTTGGAGCAGTTTCCCTTTTCATTTCCTCTTTTTTGTTTATTGGTTCAAAAGAACAGTTAACCAGTGTAAATGTACTTAAATTTAAATTCATCTTAAGACTGTAGCATAAAGCTTTTTGAGGAATCAATTTAATAAATGTTAGTTGTGCACTCCTGTTCTATCTTATCAGCCTTTGCAAGCAGGCTTGTTTAAAAGTATCATGTTGTTTAAACTAACTATATATAGGCCTCCAAAGATTTTTGACTGCAAATAATCTTTATGAGGATTTAAATAACAAACAGCTTTGCTGTTTCGTAAGTATGCAGATATTTGTTCTACCATTGTACCACTGGATGGATCAATCAATGGGCTACACGTATCTCATCTGTCACAATGGTGAAAAACAAAATATGTTGATCCTCTTTATATTCTTGTGTGAATATCCCGTAAATACTAGAAAGTACTAATCGTCACTTCCTGTCCTATTATATGTGCCCCATCAGGGCTGGCTTTAGGGCAGTGTGACCGGCTCAGCCGCACCTAGGGGCTTATTTACGAGGCCCTTGCACCACTTTTGCGTCATTTTTAGCATGGGAAAAGTGACGCAAAAGTAGCGCAAGGGCCTTGTAAATCTGCCCCCTAGTGTCCAGCAGTTTTCAGGCAACAATAAATATGTTAAGAAAACTCTGGTGATTACTGTTCCTACTGGCGAGAGATCAGAATGTTGTCCCAGGGCAGTTTTGAGTCATTATAAAGTAGTACAGAGGATTACTGTGCCTGCTGCAAAGAACTTGAGAAGAGTTTTGGTCTGAAGGCTAGAGCGGTCGACCTCGAAGTTAGGGATTCCAGTTTGTGCCTTGGCAGGGACACTCAACATCCTGTGATTCTGGACAAGTCACTTAATCTCCCTGTGCCTAACAAAGAGAACATGTCCTTCTGCAACTGGTGCTCATGTAAAGCACTCTGATACCTTTGGGTAGGGCTCGCGCTAAATAAAACTCCAAAACATACATTTAAAAATTAAAATGATGTACCATTAACATCACAGAACTGAGTATGAGTAGCACAATATAAAAATTAAACATACGTAGAAAGTGGCTATGGAGAGAAGATAGGAACTGTAAGGCAGTGTAAGTAAGGGAGTTCATGGAGAAGGCGGTCATGGAGGGGCGCCAAAAAAAGGTTGTCGCGCTGGACGCTCCCAAAGCTAAAGCCAGCCCTGTTGGCAAAATAACATGAAATGGAATTCCAAACTCCTTCAGTTTTTGAAGGTTAGAGAACATGTGACTATATCATCAGCTTTTTCTGCATAGCATCTAGTACATTTTGAGTTCAATCTGATTTTACATTATAAAACTCTTATAAGAAATAGTTTTATTAGTTGAGAGGGCTGGAAGCCCCACTCAAACAATAAACGCAATCCTTGTCAGAAATCTGTGCTTTAAGCTCTGGTATATTTGCATGTAAGCAGTGAGGCTTAAATTCGAGGCAATGTATAGAGTGTTTGTGCAGCACTCAAACATTAATAAAGTAACAAAAACAACAACAGACAGAAACATAGAGTAAAGTCTAATGAATGCAATGATGACAAAATGACAAACATCCAGCCATTAGAATCGGAGATATAAGTTGTTAAAGTTTAAGTTAAAAATAGCTCCAGAAAGTACAAAGAGCTGCTAGCGATAATCTGGATGTACTGGGCAAGAGGAAAGTCATAAGCTCAAGCTGGCCACTATGAAGGTTGGGTTGGGTACAGGGAGCAAGTTGATTCCGTTGAAAAGTTACCTTCTCAAGTCCCGCCAAAGAGTGCAATTTGCATTGGCAAGGGCTGCATGGAGGTTGCTGCTGGGCCAGGGAGCAGGTCTGATGTGATATCCTGGTATTTCTATTGAGATTCACAATGGTGGTTGTTGTGGGTTGTGACTGCCTGCGTGAGGAGCAGGCCTCGCTGGAGCTTTGCATTGGTGGTTGACACAGGGTTTCGCTGTTGGCATGATGAGCTGGTTTTGCAGGAGCTTAGTATGATGGTCATCGGAGATAGTTGTAAAATCACTTTGTGGTCATTAGGAGCCAAAAGTGTGCATGATCAGGGGAGGCCTCTCTTTGGGTATCCTGACTCTCTCGATCACAGGACAGCAGCAGGGCTAAGACAGGTCCAGTTAGTGCTGGTCACATGGGCAGTTGCAGGGAGATTGTTGTGTCCCTGTAGCTCAAACAATAGGTCAGCCAACTGACCATCGGAGTCAAAAATGAGGATCCTGGGTTCAAGCAAGTGAGTCCAATCTTTCTTATTCAGACAGCACAACAGTCCTTCTTTTGAATCTTCCACAGGCCCAGGAGTGTTCTGATGAGCGGTTCTGGAGATGTCACTTTTATGCCTGTAAACCAATCACTGACAGAATATCGACCTACAGAAACATCGACGCTGGAATATCAAAGGCAAGTATATCGACATCCTATCTACAAGGTAAGTACAAAAATATTGAAATCAAAATATTGATGTTAAAAATATCGTAATAAAAAATATCAGTTTTTTTTCTGTTGAAAATAAATGTGTAAAATAAAGTAAATATTACTAATAAATAAAATAAAAATGGTTCAAAAAATATTTAATAATGTTTATAATTAATATATAATACATAAATAATAATAAAATATTAAACATATACATAAAATATATCATATTTACTTACTGAATAATAACTTTTAATATTTATTTTAATTACTTATACATTATTTATGAATACAATAAATTACAAATACATCAACACACATAAAATATTAGCATAAAAAAAGGAAATAATTCACTTAAAGAAATGTAAAATTAAATATACTTTCAAAATATTTAAAATTAATTCAATACTACATTATCTAAAATAATATAAAAAATATTAAATAGATAAATAAATAAAACTACTATTTAAAATCCCCAAAAAACTACGGTAATGAAAACATTGGAGAGCGTAGAACGTAAAATTGCTATTCTCACTCCAGAAAATGCAACAGTAGGGAAAGTGTTGGATAGCGTATGGGTAAAAATTACTATTCCCACTCCAAAGAGTGCAACAGTAGGAAAAGCGTTGAATAGTAGGAAGGTAAAAATTACTATTCCCACTCCAGAGAGTGCAACAGTAGGGAAAGCGTTGGATAGCGTAGGGGTAAAAATTACTATTCCAACTCCAGAGAGTGAAACAGTAGGCAAAGCATTGGATAGCGTAGGGGTAACAATTACTATTCCCACTCCAGAAAGTGCAACAGTAGAGAAAGCGTTTGATAGCGTAGGGCTAAAAATTACTATTCCTGCTCCAGAGAGTGCAACAGTGGAGAAAGTGTTGGATAGTGGGTGGGTAAAAATTATTATTCTCACTCCAGTGACTACAACAGTAGAGAAAGCGTTTGATAGAGTAGGGCCAAAAATTGGTATTCACCTGTTACAACGCAATTTTTACAACGCACTACCACTACAACGCAGGCATTACAACGCATACCATTACAACGCATTGCGCTGGGGGGCGCTCTAGGATAAGAGGTAAGTTTAATTTACTATCCAACACCTTCCCTAGGGTCCACGGGGACTGGAGTTAGAATAGTAAATTATACTTACCACTATCCAGCACCCCAAAGCGCTATGCGTTGTAACGGTATGCGTTGTGAATACCGCGTTGTAATGGTATGCGGAGTAAAAGTATGCGTTGGAACGTCATACATCCCTAAAAATTACTATTCCCGCTCCAGAGAGTGCAACAGTAGAGAAAGGGTTGGATAGCGGGTGGGTAAAAATTATCATTCCCACTTCCATGAGTGCAACAGTAGGGGAAGCATTGGATAGCATATGGGTAAAGATTACTATTCCCACTCCAAAGAATGCAACAGTAGGGAAAGCGTTTGATGGCATAGGGGTAAAAATACTATTCCCGCTCCAGAGAGTGCAACAGTAGAGAAAGCGTTGGATAGGGGGTCAGTAAAAATTACTATTCCAACTCCAGTGAATGCAACAGTAGGGAAAGCGTTGGATAGCGTAGGGGTAAAAATTACTATTCCTACTCCAAAGAGTTCAACAGTAGGGAAAGCGTTGGATAGCGGGAAGGTAAAAATTACTATTCCCACTCCAGTGAGTGCAACAGTAGGAAAAGCGTTGGATAGCGGGTGGGTAAAAATTACTATTCCAACTCCAGAGTGTGAAACAATAGGGAAAGCATTGGATAGCGTAGGGGTAAAAATTACTATTCCCACTTCAGAGACTGCAACAGTAGAGAATGCTTTGGATAGCGGGTGGGTAAAAATTACTATTCCTACTCCAGTGAGTGCAACAGTAGGGAAATAGTTAGATAGCGTAGGGGTAAATATTACTATTCCCACTCCCAAGAGACTGCAACAGTAGAGCAAGCGTTGGATAGCGGCTGGGTAAAAATTACTATTCCAACTCCAGTGAGTGCAACAGTAGGGAAACCGTTGGATAGCGTAGGGGTAAAAATTACTATTCCCACTCCAAAGAGTGCAACAGTAGGGAAACCGTTAGCTAGCGGGAAGGTAAAAATGACTATTCCTACTCCAAAGAGTGCCGCAGTAGGGAAAGCGTTGGATAGCGTAGGGGTAGAAAGTACTTTTTCCAGCTAAGTGAGTGCAACAATAGGGAAAGCGTTGGATAGCGGGTGGGTAAAGATTACTATTCCAATGCCAGAGAGTGAAACTGTAGGGAAAACATTAGATAGCGTAGGAGTAAAAAATACTATTCCCACTCCAGAGAGTGCAACAGTAGGGAAAGCGTTGGATAGCATAGCAATTAAATATAACATACTTATAAATAATGTTTGTATTTAAAATAATTAATTTAAATTTGAAATAACTCAACATCATTTATAAATACCCATTAATATTTAATAAAAACATAATTACAATTAAATAACTCATTAACAGTAAATTACCACTAAATACCAATAACCGATAGTTAATATTAGTTACCAAATAATAAATATTGAACAATAAAATATTTTTCAAACAAAAAACATATTTATTATTAAAAATTGATTAGCAATAAAAAACTTTAAACAATAAAAGTATTTTTATACCAAAAATACTTTTTATAAAACATAAATTACCAATTATTAAAACATAATTTCCAATTAAAAAAATTATTTACCAATTTAAAATTTTAATTACCAATTAAAACAATTAATTACCAATTACAAACATTATTTATCAATTACAAACATTAATTACCAATCAAAAAAATTAATTACCATTTAAAAAAATTAATTACCAATTACAAACATCAATTACCAATTTCAAACATTAATTACCAGTTAGAAAAATTAATTACCAATTACAAACATTAATTACCAATTTAAAAAATAAATTAACAATTAAAATAATTATTTGCCAGTTAATAATTAAATAAAAATGAATTAATTATCAATACAAATAAATGTAAATAAATCATTACTTAATTACAATTAAAATACTTCCCACCCAATTCCCCTATAAAACCACAAACCGCTACAAAACTTAAAAATAAAAAATTAATAAAAATTAATTTGTAATTCCTAAAACATATTAATCAATTTAATATATTTAAATGATTTCCCACCCTATTCTCGTATATACCCACAACCTGCTACAGTACTAAAACATAAAATTGACTTAAAAATAAGATTATTAATATCTAAAAGTAGTACACATATAATTTAAAAGAAGTAAAATACTTAACAAAAAACATATTACACATACATATTAAATACATAATAAAATACATAACAATAATACAAATATCGATATTAGTAACATTGAAATTAGTAACATTGATATATTTGATATCGATATTACTGACTTTGATATTACTTACATCGATAAAAAAAAATTGATATTACTTACCATAGGGTCGATATTCTGTCCAACGATATTCTTGACATCGATATTCTTTACATTCGATATTTCAGACTCGATATTTCTGTAGGTCGATATTACAAACTCGATTTTTAGACTGTGTAAACCTGTAAACGCAAAGAGATTAAGAACGGAGCACTGAAACTTTTCAGACACTCACCTCCAGTCACAAATCTAGGTTGAATTCATCATTGTTCTTTAGCTCCCTTCACCACCCCAGTTCAGACACAGCTGTATGCAAATCAGTCTTGACCCTGTGCCTCATGGGAGCAGTCATGGGAGCAGTCCACCCCAAACTGCACAGCCAGGTCTTCCCTGGACCAGAAACAAACATCCTGGGACCAATTGTGATCTAACGCCCCTCATCAGCCAGGCTTGCTTGAATCCAGCGGCAAAGTGAGCAAGGGACCCATGTCTGGGCATTCCCTGCCAACTCATGGTGAACACAGCAAACACAAAGAGGTGATGGACTGAGCACAGAAACATTTCAGACACTCACCCCCAGTCACAGATCTGGGTTGGATCCATTATCATTCTTTAGCTCAATTCGCCACCTCAGTTCAGACCCAGCCATATGCAAATCAGTCTTGAGCCTGTTCCTCATGGGAACAGTCTAGCCGGAACTGCCAAGCCAGGTCTCCCTGGACCGGGAAACAAGCATCCTGGCACAGTGAGCAAGGGAGACAGGTTTGGGCATACCCTAACAACTTAAATATAAGCTTTCGAATTATAGGCCTAAGCCAAAAGCTTTTTATGTAATAATTCTATAAACTGTTTGAAATCTATGTATAAAGGCTCCAGTATATCTTTGTTTAGATATGCCTGAATCCAAAGTTGGTAAAGTAACATCGTTTAAGGAGGGTCATATTTTTTCTGCAGTCTGGCTATGCATCGTGCTTACCTTTTTAGATGTATTTCAACAACAAAATCTGCTAACACAGTAGAATTTAAAAAAGAAATTTAAAAAAACAATGTGCTCTCTTTACTTTTGTTACATAAATTGATGTCAGTCCTGACACTAAGGGCCTCATTATGATGTCAATCGGAAAGCATTCAACCGACTCCTTGTTGGACTTAGGTTCGGGGAGTCCAACTGACTGATTACGATGTTTCTGAACACTGTTCTGTACGACTCCCATTGACTTCAATTGGAGCATGTGTACCGACCGACAACAAAGGCTCCTACTGGAAAAATAGGTGTTTGTGGGAAACTTTGTACCCTGTGGCGGGCATCCCAAGGTGCCCTCCAAACTTTGCAAGGTTGTAATGAGGGGTTACTTGGGTTAACCAAAGGGCCCCAACCAGGGGCCTCCGTGGGAAGGGGGGCCTGCTATGGGCCCCCAAAGTCAGTTTCAGACAGCTGTTTTGTGTTTGTAAGAATGATTCGGAAAGGCTTTCCGAATTCTACATCGTAATACGTAGGTCGGAAATGCGATCCTTCACTTAAAGTATGAGCACCTGATAATTTTTATGAAAAAAGTATAACAATGAATACATTAATTGCAGGAGAACATAGCTCTTTCAGTCTGTTTATTATATGTCTTTGTAATTTAAAATTGTATATGTTGTCTGTCTTACACTACAGAAGACTTTTTGTTCCGCCCTAGAGATTTAAATTCAAGTGAACCATTGTTTCTTTGGTACTAAGGTAACTAAAACTCACACTCTCACCATGCACTGTCTTGCCATCAATGATCTCATTTCAAATGTTATAGTGATGTTATGAATCATGTCATAGAAACTGTCATGAGTGATGTAAGATGTGGGGCAATTATCTGTGCATAGCGAGGGTGGGAGTTATAGTTATTTTAGGGCATGAGTAACATTTACTAGAGATAACTATAACTGGTGAATTTCTGTGTGTATGGCCTCCCTCCCCAAGCCCTTAGGGCCCCAGGATCACTATCATCAGGGTCTATTATATTTAATTAAGGGGAGAGAGACACAAAGCCACTCTCCCTGAGCCTCTAGTGGCCCCAGGAACTCCATCCTTCAGGTCCTTCTTTTTTATGAAGGGGAGGGGTGCTTGGCCCCCACCCCAAGCAAGTATAGTTCCAGTGGGCACAATTCCCCGGAGCTGAACAATATATTATTAGGGGAGGGGGTAAGAGGCCATGTTGATATTGAGGTGCATTTATGGAAATCTGGAATCTGCAGATAAGTTATGAATTTTAGTGGCAGAGCTGTGCCCACACTGAATATGTATACTGTGACTGAGGTGCATTGACTGATCTATGTGTGTGCACAGGGTTTGTTCAGACCATGATTGAAATCCAGTGGCAGAGCTAGGATTGTACAGAGGACATTATGGCCAGGGCATGTTGGAGGTATTTTGGCAGAACTGTGAGTGCATCTAATATCCAAGTTACAGCCAGGTTATGGGATCAAAGCTGTGCATGCACAAGGCATCTGCAAGTGAGTGTTGTAATGCCTTGGCACAGCTGAAGGGGTAGTGTCTGACCAGTTTGTTGTTTATGTACACTAGTAGAATTGTATGTGTACAGGGTATATGCAAGTCGGGAATGAGGTACCCTGGAACTTGCTGGTCATGCTATTGTAACCCAGCATTGCTGTGCACCTACTGGAAATGAATAGGTCAGGGTTGGCTCACAAAGACAGTCTTGCTGTTCTTTAAAAAAATAAAATGTCAAATTAATAAAAAAATGTAGGCCAGTGTTTAGTACTAGGAAGCAAGCAGCCTCGTTCTACCACTGTAGAATTCTCTTGTGACTTGAGTTACCTCTCTGTGGAAGATGGGGGCTCTTTCACTGGAAGGAAGAGTCACTTAAAGGGAAAAGGTGCAGTCTCTCTGCAAGAAAGAAAGAGTGTGGTATGGGGAGTAAAATATTACTTTTTGATCTCCTGACCCCTGTGAGAGTAATGCTACCATACCTATTATACTGTTTCCTCCATTTCCGAAGGTTCTGAGAACTGCGCCATTGGGAATAAATAAAACAGGAGAAACATCTATCCAGCTACCTCCTTCTCTCACTAAGCACTCACCACAGGCTTTGCCCATCTATCCCAACAACACCACCTTTCCCTCCCCTGACAAGTGCTACTCTGTGATCTGTTAGAGTGCTTCAGTGCAGAAACTCTCTGAGGTCTACCTGTTATGTCTCTGTGGAGGGGGGCGTACCTCATGCTATGGCATTTCTGGCCGGCCCATTGTCATTAAACTGGGTTAGCTTTCTGTGCTTCCGACTAACACTGTTTTAATGTGTGAGGCTCACTCTGAAAGGCTGCTACCTTTTAGTTTGTGCACCATCACCCGAGCCAGCCCAGGAGGTAGAGTGGTCACTTCAACAATCGAAAACAAAACGGCCTACCTACTGGCCTAGGCCATAGGCCAGTCAAGCAACAGCTGATTACCCATATTGTGTATCCGACCCAGAAAAATTGTGTTGGAGAACCAGGATGTTTATTCCTAGTCATTAATGGTATATAACTTGACTAAAATGTAGGGCCTCATTTATGGGTATTTTGTTGTAGGGCAGCACATCAGCCCTTGCTGCTGGTCTTCCCTGTGGCAAAAGAAAAGTGCAGAAATGTGCCATATCTATTAGATATGGCACATTCCTGTCCTTTCCCCCAGTGCCTGCGTACAATGGGTTACGGTGCGCCAACAGAGGCACCTTTGCACTATGGTGCAAGGGTGCCTGTGTTGCGGGGATGATTATGTTTCCCTCCCTGCACAAAAACAGGCTTTTTCCTCTTTCTATGAAGAATGCAGCTCGTATAGAAAGAGAAAAAATGAGGACAAATAAAGATATTTCTCCCCATTGTGCCTGCTTTACGCCTCCCTAGGGGTGCTGCCTCAGATTTACAATATCTTGTAACTGGGACTGTGTCAAAAATCCATAGATGTTGCTGGGAACGCCCCCAGCAACACCCATGAACGCCCATTTCCCCAGTTTTCTGCATAAAAGGGGCACATATTTATAAGGCCATTTTACGTGGGCGGAAGTCAAAAAGTGACGTTCCGGCAGCGCAATAGTGTCTGTAGGGCCTCAAAAATGAGCCCCACAGTATGGGCTTGATTCACAATGGTAAATGTTCACCTTAGTGTAAGTTTAAAATTTGTTTTCCGATCTACAAAGAGTCCTATCTTTTTATCTGCCATAAGTGCAAAAATGCCACAGTCATAAAAATACTAATTTTAAACTTTGTGAATATAAAATAAATTGAACTTTTACTTGGTGATTTAGGCCCAAAGTGTGCAGGTGCTTGGTTTCCCTTGTGAAATAAAAAACGTTACATTGGTGGAGTCCATACCATGAAATACATCCTGTAACGTTGCTTCGAATAACTCAACTGAGGCTCTTTTTAAGTCCAATGCGAGTAAAGAAACCATTAGCATTGCGGTGGGGGAACAGAATTAATCATCCCATTAGCGCTATTGACATTTGCCAAAGCATGCTTACAGTGTACACAATGACAAACCGCAGGAATGATGAATTAACCTGATCGCCATATCAAAATGTGTTCTCAGCAATTAGTATCAGTGAGATTGACACAATAATTAAAAAACATTGGCAATATTCAAAACGCTATGCACCTACGCCATTTGAAAAATCAATATATTTATATAACAGAGAACATGTAAATTATACTTTACTGGCTCCCTTTTTTTTAATTTCTGTTCTGTGTAAAGTGATAGATACTGCATTCCCTCATGACATACATGTCTTCGCATGATGAATACTCATATTGACCTGCTATACTGCGCACACGACAAGCTTAATTGTTTCCTATTGATACGTAATCAATGGCACTCATTTATAGACCCCACGTAAATGAAGTCGGAGTGGTCCTGCACAGATGAAAAAGTGATCGATGGGCTAATTTACTTATTCATTTTACTTATACAAGATATGTTTGGAGCGAACGAGTGGCAGCAGGGTAGCACAGTGCTTCACATAACGAGCATTCACCAGATATATGTTAACGTTGAAAAGAGTACAGCAAACAATCAAGAAAGGGATTTAGCACAACTAAAAACAAGTACAAAAAGGTGTGTTGTAAACCGGGGGACTCACATTTAGGGTTTGAGGAATGGGTGAAATAGCTCATTGTCTTAGTGGCGACCCCATGAGGGTCTTAAACAGGGATTATGGAACTACTTTTTAAAGAGTGGCCATATCAGTTCGCAGTAAACTATATAAGAAAAAATTATGAAAGTTTTGTACTTGACAGTTTATCGCAATTGATAAAACTTAGAAATCAAGTCCAATGTGAATGCGGTTACAATTGAGAATGACAGAAGGATGGAAAGTTCTTTCAGATCTTTCTGCAGTCGCCCAGTAAGGGTTCAGTTAGTTCGCATTGATTTAGAGATCCACTCTTTTAGACCACTTCGTGATAATACCTGATTGAATGTTTGTTAAAGAAAAGTATTTTAAAATTAAGAGGTTCTGCAACTCAATGTGCACGTGTTCCTCCAGGGATGGTAAATTTCTGAGTTGTGTAATTTGATCTGTTCCCATGCACATCTCTGTATTTTATACAGACCACCAATAGTAAGGTTCTGGCTTCAATGGAGGACCATTCAAGGGGTATTAGTTCTGGTTATGGTATTATATGACCTTCTGCCACCGGATACAAGGCGCAATGAATAACTAAGGACTGCTTTCAAAGGGACCACGTGGATACTAAGTATGCTGAAAATAAGAAGGTCCATTATTGTCCAATGAGAGGACCAAAAATTGAGCAGCCCTTTTAACCCCTTCTCTGCCAGGCCTTTTCCCCCTCCTGTGCAATGCCTTTTTTTGGCTATTTGGGGTAGTGCGCGCTGAGGCCCCTGTAACTTTTTAACCACATATGGTATCCATGCCAAATGTGTGTTCTTTTCTTCCAACATCATGGGGATTCTAAAGGTACTCAGGGTTTGTGGATTCCCCTAGATTGGTCACAGAAATGACCCAAAATACAGCAAAATTGTGTTTTTTTGGTGAAAAATGGGAAAAACGGACTGTAAATGAAAGCGTATGGGTTTTCACTGCAACTGTTATCAAAAAGACATTTGTAGGGCTGAAATCACCATTTTCCCAGTTCTTAGGGGATACCAGACTTTTGTCAGAAAGCCAAAATTTTTAACACAGTTTTGGCATTTTTCTGGGCCATAGCCTATTTTTGCTATTTTTTGTGCTTTCGATCTCCTTCCAGTTATTGGTAGAAATGGGTACAAAAGCAATAAAAAATCCTGGAAAGCTATACATTTTAGAGAATTAAAAAAATAATGAATTCAGAAAGGGGTCATTTCTGTAGATCTATCAGGGTTTCTTTATAGAAACTAACAGTTAAATATAGGATAAATTGAAAATTTGTTGAAAAAACAGCCTTTTGTGTCAACGTTTTCACCTGTAACTCCTTCTAATTATGACACCTCTTTGAAAGCAATATACCGTTACATCCACTGGACATTACTAGTTGTGGGGATATATAGGACTTGTAGGTTCACTAAGAACCTGTTGAACCCAGAGCCCAAAACTGAGCAGCAACTTGCAATGGATTTTTATTATGTACCGGGTATATAGCAATTATTCTGGAAAAATGTGTACATGGAAAAATCGATATGAAAGACACCTATGTATTTCTGAAATGTTAACAAAAGATAGAGTTTAGAAACAGTAGATATTTGCACATTTCCGAAATTGGGAATACTCATACTAGCATGAGAATTATCGGTTATTTTTTAAAATGACTTCTTTTGTACACAATGTCTTTTTATTTGGAAGGCAGAAACACATCAAAAGTCAATAAGTAATAACAGTTCCTTTACAAATCTAAATTACTTTATGTCTCTTGATAAAAATGGTACCTCACTTGTGTGGGTAGCCATAGTGCCCACAACAGGAAATTTCTCAAAACCCAACGTGTACACACCACATTTTCACAATGAAAAATTACCCTTTTTTTAGCAAAGTGCCTAGCTGTAGTTTTGAAACCCTATATCGGGCGGCACCTAGGGAAACCTAGCAAACCTATACATTTTTTAAAATACCCAGGGCTATCCAGGATGGGGTGACTTGACTACCTCTCACCAGGTTCTATTACCTAGAATCCCTTGCAAACCTAAACGTTTGTAAAAAAAATACATTTCCCCCACATTTCTGTGGTGTAAAGTTCTGTAATTTGTGTGTATCCACAAATTTCCACCCACCCCTCGTTTCCCAAAGTCTTCTGAGAAATATGGTACCTCACTTGTGTGGGTCGGCCTAGTGCCCGCGACAAGAAATGGTGCAAAACGCAACATAGACACACCTAAATTTTCCTTTGAAAAACGACCCTTTTTGGCAAAGTGCCTAGGTGTCGTTTTTGAACCATAGCTCTGCCTGCATCTCGGGAAACCTAGCAAACCTATACATTTTTAAATTCTAGACAACCAGGGGAATCCAGGATGGGCTGACTTGACTGCCTCCCACCAGGTTCTGTTACCCAGAATCCCTCGCAAACCTAAAAAAATGGCATAAAAACACATTTCCCCCACATTTCTGTGGTGGAAAGTTTGGGAATCTGCGTGGATCCACAAATTTCCACCCACCCGCGTTTCCCAAAGTCGTCCCAGAAAAATGGTACCTTACTTGTGTGGGTCGACCTAGTGCTCGAGACATGAAACAGCGCAAATTGCAACGTAGACACACCTCAATTTCGCATTCAAAATTAACCTTTTTCAGCAAAGTGCCTAGCTGTAGTTTTTGAACCATAGCTCTGCCGGCACCTATGGAAAACCTAGCAAACCTATACATTTTTTAAAACTAGACACCCAGGGAAATCCATGATGGGGTGACTTGACTGCCTCCCGCCAGGTTCCGTTACCCAGAATCCCTTGTAAACCTAAAAAATTATTAAAAAAAAAAAAAATTCTCACATTTCGGTGGCGGAAAGTTTGGGAATTTGCGTGGATCCACAAATTTCCACCCACCCCGCGTTTCCAAAAGTCATCCGTGAAAAATGGTACCTCACTTGTGTGGGTCGGCCTAGTGCTCGAGACATGAAAGGGCGCAAATTGAAACGTGGACACACCTCAATTTCGCAGTAAAAAATTACCCTTTTTCAGCAAAGTGCCTAGCTGTAGTTTTTGAACCATAGCTCTGCCGGCACCTATGGGAAACCTAGCAAACCTATACATTTTTTAAAACTAGACACCCAGGGAAATCCATGATGGGGTGACTAGACTGCCTCCCACCAGGTTCTGTTTCCCAGAATCCCTTGCAAACTTAAAATATTATCCCAAAAAAACAAATTTTCCTCACATTTCGTTGGTGGAAAGTTTGGGAATCTGCGTGGTTCCACAAATTTCCACCAACCCCGCTTTTCCCAAAGTCGTCCGAGAAAAATGGGAGAACTTGGGGAAAGCTGGGTGGTAGAAAATTTGTGTCAGACCGGTGATGCCACAACTTTCCCACACAAAAATATGTGAAAAATATTTTTTTTCACCTAAATTTGAGGTTTGCTGGGTGATCCACGCAAGCCCTACCTCCCTGGAATCCCCCAGGTGTCTAGTTTTCAGAATTTTGTGGGTTTGGTAGGTTTCCTTAGGTGTCCGCTGAGCACCGGGCCAAAAACCCAGGGGACCCCCCTTGCAAAACCAGGTCGTTTTGAGATCGACAATTTTGATGTCGCCTCAACACATTTTGGCCCCTTGCCTGTCGCGGGTACTTAGGCCTTGCGCACAAGTGAGGCACCATTTTTATCGGGAGTCGCGGGGGAACACTGGGTGGTAAGAAATTTGTGTTAGCCCGGTGATGCCACAACTTTCTCACAAAAAAGGTGTGAAAAAAAGGATTTTTTCAGCTAATTCCGAGGTTTGCAAGGAATTCTGGGTAAGGAAACCTTGGGAAATGCATGCAAGCCATACCTCCCTGGACTCCCCTGAGTGTCTAGTTTTCAGAAATGTGTGGGTTTGGTAGATTTCCCTAAATGGCCGCCAAGCCCAGGGCCAAAAAATTGCAAAACCAGATTGTTTTGTGAAAGGTAATTTTGATGTCTCCTCAATAGGCTTTGGGACCTTGCCTGTTGCTGGCACTAAGCCTACCCAAGCAAGTGAGGTACCATTTTTGTTGGAAGATTTTGGGGAACGCGGGGTGGGTGGAATCTTCTGGACCTACGCAGATTCCAGAACTTTCCACCACAGAAATGTTAGGAAAATGTGTTATTTTGGACACATTTTTAGGTTTAAAAGGGATTCTGGGTAACAGAACCTGGTGAGAGCCAGTCAAGTCACCCAATCCTGGATTCCCCGGGCGTTTAGTTTAAAAAAATGTAAAGGTTTGCTAAGTTTCCCTATGTGCCAGCTGCGCTAGGGCCCAAAATCCGTAGGTAGGCACATTGCTAAAGAAAGTCGAAGCCCAGTGGGCTTTCTGCCGCCCTGGGGGAAAATCGGGGGAGGGGGTTTCATCCTGTTAT
The DNA here is from genome assembly GCF_964263255.1 of Lissotriton vulgaris. Lineage (NCBI taxonomy): Eukaryota > Metazoa > Chordata > Amphibia > Caudata > Salamandridae > Lissotriton > Lissotriton vulgaris. The sequence goes on along the minus strand of NC_141694.1, from coordinate 461,772,103 downwards.
GCCCCTGAAGGGGCAAAAAAGACTGTGGCTATTTTTTGTCGGAATGGGAGGCATTGATATGGCCATTTTGGGCAGACCCCACCCCCATGCATAAAAAAAGCCTCCGTACTCGCTGGCACCTAATGGGTCTTTTTGCCCACCCAGGGGGCAGATCAGTGGCCACTGTCAACATCTGCCCTCCTGGGGGGGCAGAAAGATTGTAATTTCTCTGGGGGTGGGGTGGGGGTATTGTCATGCCCATTTTGGGCAGCCCCATACACTAATAAAACAAAAAAATTCATGGTTTCTAGTGGGCTTTCTGTGCCCTCTGTGGGGCCAGATTGGGGGCTACAGCTCCCATCTGCCTCCGGGGGGGCAGAAAGACTGTCATTTTTGTGAGGTGGGAGTGTGGGGGCATTGGCATGCCCGTTTCCGGCAGCCCACACCCTAAAAACAATGGTGCCAAAAAAATCCCTGGTGGATAGTGGGCTTTCTGCACCTCTGGGGGGGCAGAAAGGCTGTAATGGTGGTGGGAGGTGTGGGGGCAATCGGCTGCCTCCACCCTAAAAACAAATGAGCAAAAAAAATCCCTGACATCCAGTGGGCTTTCTTCCCTCCCCCAGGGGGCAGATTGGGGGCTACTGTCCCCATCTGCCCCCCAGGGAGGACAGAAAGAATGTAATGATTAGGGGAAGTGGGGGCATGGGCATGCCCATTTTGGGCAGTCCCCACCCTTATTTTTACTCTCTAAAAAAAATCCCTAGTGTCCAGCGGGCTTTCCGCCCCGAAGGGGCAGATTAGGGGCCAATGCCCCATCTGGCCCCCAGGGGGGGCAAAAACGCTGTAATGGTGGTGGGTGGGTTGGGGCTTTGGTGTGCCCATTTCGGGCAGCCTCCACCCTAAACAAAAATTAAAAAAAAAATCCTGGTGTTTAGTGGGCTTTCTGCCCCCCAAAAGGGGCATATCAGGGGCCAACGCCCCATATGCCCCCCAAGGGGGGCTGAAAATCTGTAATAATTGAGGGGGGGCAAGTGCCTGCCCATTCTGGGCAGCCCCGACCCTTTTTTTTACTTTTTTGTTAAATCCCTGGTGTCTAGTGGGCTTTTTGCCATCCTGGGGTTGCAGATTGGGGGGTACTTCCCCATCTGCTCCGGGGGGGGGCAAATAGACTAAATGTATCCAAATTAACTTGGGGGGAGCAAAGACCCTTGCCCAAGGGGCTGCTCCCCCCTCCCTGGTGTCTAGTGGTTGGATCCCTGCTTGGAGATCGCCCTCCTGTGGTGATCCCCAACCAGGGATCCACTGGTGAAGGGTACAATTGGAAAGGGGAGATTCTCCCCTTTCCAACGATACCTCTCCCATCTTTCTACGTGCTCAGAGGGCTGGGATAGCCCCCTGAAAACATAGAAAGGGAAACTGAAATCAGCCTCTTGGTTCATTCCAGTTTTGGTTTCACTGAAATAACGTCAGCGCGCCATGCACCCCGATTGTCATTTCAGGGAAACCAGCGGGGGGGCCCTCTGGAGCTGGGGAAGCTCTTCCCCAGCTCCCGAGGCTATTTTGAGAAAAAGGGAATCCCTCTGGTGCCCGCACCAAAGGGATTTCCCAGGAGATGTTCCATGACGAGCTGGACTCGTCATGGGCACAGGAGCACTGTGTCCCATGACGAGTCCAGCTAGGCATGGGCATACAAGGGGTTGAATTATTCCTTTTGGAAAAGAAGTTTAATAACCTACAGAGTTGTCTTTGAAAGTTTGTCTGGTTAGCAATTACATTTCTTGCTTCCTGAAGACTGAGGTTTTTATTCAAAGTGGGACTCGGAATTTTTGATCTTTCAACAATTGTTGGTTTGCAATCATGAATGTTAATTGCATTAACCTAGGGTGTCAACAGCTCAATGAGGAGGTGCCAGAGGCAAGAAGACTGTTTTTAAAGATTCTGTTCCGGATAGCGTATTGTCATCGATGCCAAAGGCCCATTATTTTCTCTGCTAAGTCGGCTATATCATTCTGTGAGAAGATTTTAATATATGAAGCTAAATGTTTTTGGTATGTAGAATAAATTAACAGTTGGTTTGTTTCAAGTAGCATCTATGAGATTCATGGAGACAAGACAGTCTTGGTATGCTGTGGGCTAGAGAAACAATTTGAGAATTTGAGTTGTTATGATTGACCAGCACAGAAGTTTCACACTGATCCCCATCAGTTCTTTCGGAATTTTTAGAATGGAATTGTACTTACTGTGTCAAAGATTTTTGAAAGGTCAAGGAGAGAGAGGAGGCAGGGTTAACCATTACCAAACGATCAACTCCACTGATGGTGCTGCCATCTTTGCCCATAGGATGCCCCAATGGAAAATCTAAAAACAAAAGAGTGAGACATACACTGTACTGTAGATAATTGAGAGAAATTGGGTTGCTGGTTGAAAGGTGGAAACCGCAAATAGTCAACAAGCTCAATCTTTGTCAGGATGATCCACAAAAGACACTAAATTAACCTTTGCTTTAGCCTGTTGTAGCGTGGCACAAAAATAGTCAGGCTTTAAATTGAAGGCAAAGTGTAAATTATTTTTGGAGCACACAAACAATAATAAAGGGGAAATGCAATACATGAAAAATCCCAAAACAATTTGGAAAAAATAGAGAAAAATGTAATGAATGAAACTGAACACCAATCAAATGGAATCTGATCAGTAGACCCAGAGTTATGTTTTTGTTTTGTGTAAAATTGCACAAGATCAAAGTGCAACCGAAGATATCTGGTCTCATTAGAATGGGGGCAAGTCAAAAAGGTAAGGTGATGGAGCACAGGTTGGATACACAAGGTGGACAAGTCTTGGCATAGTCTGAGGAGAAGGAATAAAGCAAACACAAAGAGATGATTGATGGAGCACTGGAACTTTTTCAGACACTCACCCCCAGTCACAGATCTGGATTGAATCCATCATCATTCTTTAGCTCAATTTGCCACCACCTTTCAGATCCAGCCATATGCAAATCTTTCTTGACCCTGTGCCTCATGGGAACAGTCAAGCAAGACTGCCCAACCAAGTCTTCCCTGGACCGGAAACAAGCATCGTTTGTCCGGATTCAGGGTGACACCCCTCATCAGCCTGCCTAGCTTAAATCCAGTGGCAAAGTGAGCAAGGGACCCACGTCTCGACCTACCCAGCCAACGTAGTACAAACAAAGCAAACACAAGGAGATGATGGACAGAGCTCTGACATTTTTCAGACACTCACCTCCAGTCACAGATCTGGCTTGAATCCATCATCATTCTTTATCTCACTTCACCACCCCAGTTCAGACCCTGCCATATGCAAATCAGTCTTTACCCTGTGCCTCATGGGAACAGCCCAGTCCAAACTGCCAAGCCAGGCCCTCACTGGACCGGAAACAAGCATCCTGGGACAGATTTCGGGGTAACACCCATCGTCAGCCACGCTAGCTTGAGTCCAGTGGCATAGTGAGCAAGGGACCCACATCTGGGCATACCCTGCCAACTTAGGGCAAACAAAGCAAACACAAGGAGATGATGAAAGGAGCACTGAAACTTTTCAGACACAGATCTGGGTGCAATCCATTATCGTTCTTTATCTCACATTGCCACCCCAGTTTAGACCCAGCCATATGCAAATTAGTCTTGACCCTGTGTCTCATGGGAAAAGTCCAGCCCAAACTGCCAAGCCTGGTCTTTTCTGGACTGGAAACAAGCAACCTGGAACTGGTTTCAGGGTAACACCCCTCATCAGCCAGGCAAGCTTGAATCAAGTAGAAACTGAGCAAGAGGCCCACATCAGGGCATACCCTGCCAACTTAGGGCAAACAAAGAAAACACAAGGAGATGATGGATGGAGCGATTAAACTTTTTAGACACTCACCCCAGTCACAGACCTGGGTTGAATCCATCATCATTCTTTAGCTCACTTCGCCACCCCAGTTCAGACCCAGCCATATGCAAATCAGTTTTGATCCTGTACCTCATAGGAGCAGTCCAGCCCAAACTGCCAAGCCAGGTCCTCCCTGGACCGGAAACCAGCATCCTGGGACCGGTTTCGGGGTAACAGCCCTCATCAGACAGGCTAGCTTGAATCTAGCAGCAAAGTGAGGGAGGGACCCACATCTGGGCATACCCTGCCAACTTAGGGCACACAGAGCAAACACAAGGAGATGATGGATGGAGTGTTGTAACTCTTCAGACTCACCACCATTCACAGACCTGGGTTGAATCCATCACTGTTCTTTAGCTCACTTCGTCACCACAGTTCACACCCAGCCATATGCAAATCAGTCTTGACCCTATGCCTCATGGGAACAGTCCCACACAAAATGTCAAGTCAAGTCTTCCCTGGAATGGAAACAAGCATCCTGGGGTTGGTTTCAGGGTAACACTCCTCATCAGCCAGGCTAGCTTGAATCCAGTGGCAAATTGAGCAAGGGACCAATGTCTGGGCATAACCTGCCAATTTAGGGCAAACAAAGCAAACAGAAGGTGAATATGGGCGGAGTGCTGAAACTTTTCAGACACTCACCCCGTCACAGATCTGGGTTGAATCCAGTAGGAAAGCGAGCAAGGAATAGTCAGGGAACCGCTGGACGAGGTTGTATGGAAGATTTTTATTTTCAGACTTTGACACTATTTGGATGCCAAAATCTCCAGCGTCTGGCAGAGGGACCATTAGCAGTGCTTCCAACGGGCTCAATGAGGGCAGTGCCCCCTAAACATTACTGCATAATGTGGCAGGCCACACATTGTGCATGCCAAAGAGTGCAGGGAGGTTTTTAATGTGTTTATTTACTACTGGGGAATGTGCTGCTGACTGTGAAAGGGATCACATTACAATCATGGCAGGGGGACCACCGACATCTAGTCTGGCGGTTCTGATTCCACCACGGTACTGGTCAGACAAGAGTCCAACCAGCATCTTAATCAGGCCCTTAGCAATTCTGGATTAGAAATAATTTATTTGTAGGGTGTAGTGTCCAGAACTTTCCCTATATTTAGTTATAGTGGAGTAGGAATAATTGAGGAGCTGATTATGCCTTTGGCACAGTTCTTCTAGCTCTTGGCCAGCACGGCTGCCCCAAAGCTGACCAAGGTACTCTCGCCATATTATGAGTTGAACTTGTGTAAGGCAGAAGATCCTTCACCTTTCCCATGGCAGTGCCTGGAAAACAGACATCGCAATGGGAACAGCAAAAAAGTTGCAGCACAGCATGGACAGTGGCCTCCATGCCATGCTGAAACGTTGAGGAATACAGACATGTGGGCAGATTTTGTACCCCCATGAATGTATCTCCATGGTTGGGTGTTATGTGGACCCTGTAGTGCCCTCGTTCCTGCACCACCAGCATTTACATATCAGGGCTACTGCCATGAAATGGCTGGCAGTGGTGGAACTCGAAATATGCACCAGTACCACTGAGCAAGTTACAATGTGGCACTGATCCTCCTTCATGAGGGAACAACTATTGCCTGGCACAACCTGTGGTCATCTGCCGCCTCAATTTTTGAAACTGTAATCTGGCAATTGATGGACTGCCAGTGCGGCGCCACCGTTCATACGGCAGTCAGAAGACCGCCTGCACTTGTAATGAGCCCCTAAGTTGTATGTTTTAGTGTACAGCACTTTCCCTAAATTTAGTGATTTTGGGGTAGAATTAATACTGTTTTGGGGTTTAGTGTCTAGGCCTTACTTCTAATGTAGTGGTGTTAGAGGAGAAATAGTAATTTTTTAGGGTTTAGTGTCAAACACTTCCCTTGAATTAAGTTATATTGAAGTAGGTATATTACATGTGTAGGGTTTAATGTTTAGTAATTTCTCTGAATGTAATTTTCATATAGTTGGAATAGTTCATTTTTAAAGTGTAGTGTATAGAGGTTTTTGTCACTTATGTTTTATTACAGTATATTAAAAGAGAAGTAAATACCATTTTCATTTATTAGTATATATTTTTATTAGGCACAATTTTTTATTGAATATGACAATATTGTATACATTTTTAAATATCAGAAAAGTGTTTTAAACACCTTATGTTAAAATCATGTCAAACATAATGTTTTAATAAGGATTTGTTTGCGCACAACCTCTCTTATTAAGGTAGGCTTGAAAAGTTCAATGTGCTCCTTGGGTGTGTACTTCGGTCTAGTACACTATTTTTAACGCCTACTGGGTTCTCTGTTATAGGGAACGCCCCTTAGGCACAACTGGGCCCATGAGGGGTTATCTTAATGCTGTTTTCTAATGTTGTAGGTCTCGTATAAACATAAATTCTCCAATTGATGTTTATTTCTTCATATTTTATTTTTCATCATATGATTTCAATTCTGTTGTAATTTTGTACAGGATAGTACTTTCATGTTCTTAATTCATACTCCTCATGCTCCAATGCATTTCGGGTTAAACATTCTTCATCAGAGAACAAAACGCTGTAAATTAATATAAACAAGAATTAATACATGAGGGGACCCTGTATGTAACTAAATTGCAGATAAGTGCTCTGGCAAGCCTAGTGTTGAATGTGCCACTAAAACTGATAAATAAAAGGTGAACATAGTGCTGTGGTGAAGTTAGTTCATGGCTACATGCTGCTTAAGGTTAACAACAGCTGACTTAATCGAAAGAAATAGTCTTCGTTACTTGTTACCAACATTGTTAGCTCTCATTATTGGGTGACCCAGGTCCAAACGAGTAGGTGGTGTGTGCAGTACAATCTTCTCAGTGCTCAGTGATGTAGTTAAGCCACATCTCGTTCAAGTGCTTGAATTAAACACAACGTTCGTGTCACTTCCTAAGTACAAGTTAAAGAGTCTAAGCATGCAGTAAGGAAATCTATGTAACAAAAGAAACTTACGGGAGTAGTCGCGTGTGGCGTTCTCCAACTGTTTGACAATAATGCGTTACTCGGGTTTGTTAGGAAGTGTTATGTTGCGTCCTAAAGGGTAGACGTCGAAGATAGACTAAGTCAATCGGTGCTCTGCCGTGGCCGCCATGTTGGAACGGGGTGTACAAGTTAATGTTTCCTGCTTTACATGTGGTTAACGCACAGTAGTACTAAGTTGTACTAAGAACATAATCAATAATGACAAAAACAATAAAAAGGTAGTGAATAGACTTAGTTCAAACTTATAAAAAACTATAGGGATCCTCAGTCTCTTGTCGTGCTGTATGTCTGGATCAAATAGTTTCATATTTACAACAAAATACTCTGATTGTTACACAGAAATTAAAGGTGTAGCACACACAATATTAGTGAGGTAACCAAAAAGTCAGTAACATACATCTGTCAATACTTCGCATGTAGTGAACCTGTGCAAGTAAGCGTTAACACTCATACAATACAATCATCAGTGTTAACGAAAAATCATGCTGACGTTGATCAGCCAGTGACTATTACAGGTAGCAAGTATATTCCATTCTATCATTCAATCCGAGTGGTTTCGTGGTTCCCAATCGTTTTATCCAAAAGTTTTCTCTTTGTACGAGAAATTTATTGTTGTCTCGACCCTCTTCTTTTGCAATGACTTCCAAAATTAGGAATTTGAGTTGGCTGATACTGTGCTTATTTTCCGCAAAATAACTATCTACTGTTGATTTCAGGTTCTTGTTTTGTATGTTGAATTTATGTTCATTAAGTCTTATTTTTATCTTTCGTTCGGTCTTACCAACATATGCTTGGCCCCAAGGACATTTTAATACCTAGACCACATTTGCGGTGTTGCATGTAGCTGTCACTCGTAGTTTGATCCTATTGCCTTTCCGCAAGTGTGTTATGATATGACTTTTGATTATGTTGTTACAATCACTACAGTTGTGGCATGGTACCGTGCCCTTGTGAACGGTTTTATTCTCTTCAATTGGATGTTTCAGAATTTTTCCTAGATTTTTACTTCTTTGATACGCAAAGATAGGTAATTCATTTAGTAGGTAGTTAAATTCATGTTCTTGGTCTAAAATAGACCAGTGCTCTCTGATGATCCATTGATAAGCATTGCTCATGGTAGAAAATTTGGAACCTACAACCATGCATGTATTTTCTTTTCGGTTGGTTTTTATAAGTCACTCGCTATGAGTTTTTTGAAGGCTGCGGAGTTTTGCTTGTCCCAATACTGTCTTTTAATAACCCCTGTTTGCAAACCTTTTTTCCATTTCGTTTATCAGTTTCATGGCTACGTTGGGTTGTGACACTATTCTTTTTACCCTTAGCATTTGGGAATATGGAAGGTGTTGTTTTAAACTCTCTTGATAAAAACTGTGATAGTTCAATGTATTGTTACAGTCCGTGGGTTTTTGATTGATATCTGTTTCGAATCCGGTGTCACTTCTGATGATTTTTACGTCTAGAAATGTGATACGTTGCTCTTGTTTTTCTGATGTGAATTGGATTTTCTTATCAACCTGGTTAAGATTGTGATGGGCATCTGTAAGCTCTGTTTTTGGTCCACTCCATACTAGGAAAATGTCATCAATGTGCAATAAAAATGCTAAAATAATATTTTGTTATTTTTACATTTTAGTAGAAATAGAAGAAGTAATATGACATACATATGCATAATAGGATTATTTTTGGTATTGCTTGATTAACAAAAATCTTATCAATCGGACAATATATAAAAACATTATCACATATAGAAACCGGCCAATAACAACATTGATTGCATGCTGCTTTTAAAAAATACTGTACCATGAATATTATTAACAATTTATAAATACATTCATAATTATTTAATAGAGCAATTTAACATAACAAAGCATCATACAGAAAATTATAAAATCTGTCAGATATGTTCTAAATCATTGCATATTAAAAAGCAAATGTACAGTAAACAATAGTTCCATTGTGCAAACCAATTATGAAAGTGCATCAATAAATCCTGCAAAAAGGATAACTTCAGTTGTTACAGTTCTAATCATTACACTAGCAGCACGAACATAAAATTCTACAAAAACCTTACAGTGAACATGAGTGGGATAAAAATAATATTTCTCTTGAAGCCATGGGATATAATTGTAATACATCTTAAACAGTCAATACCAAACATTTTCCGGCAGCAGCTAAAATGTTTTATCATTTGGCATAACAGATTCGACTCGCCCGATAGGGGAATAATAAGGGCCAGGAGAGCTGATCTAACTCCAAACTTAGTGGTTTTAGGAGGATAAGACAAATTTTAAGCAATTTAGTATCAGGCCATTGCTGAATCCAAGGCAGAAGTTTAACAATGTATTTCTTTATTTTTGCCAAATTATGTGCAGTCAGATATGGCTGAATGCGTAAAGACTGGGTTGAGTTAATCAGATACAATGCATGATTTTTTGATGCAAACACATTGTTATCCTTCTTAAGGGATTAACCCTTAATTAGCTTTCTTAGAATTAATTTATAATTGGGCATTTTCAATTCATGAAGCCCAATTTGCAGGCCAATATCCTTCAGCAAAGTTTAAATATGGGCTCTCCAATTAGCATTATAGGCAGATTCTGGTATTTCTGGCCAGCAGTTATTCAATAGGGAAGCAGGGCAGAGGAAAACATAGAGTACATACATTTCGAAAACCTCCTTGTGGCACCAAACACTGTATTTGGAGACCAAACTCTAGTCTTATTTCAGCTTGACCCAATGACCTTGGGAATGCCAAAGGTTGCTTTATAAGCCTTGACTACTAATAAATCCAGTAGCTTTGCAAATTTCCTTCTGTTAATGGCCAAGCCATATGAAAGAGTTGGCTGTAGCTTTGCTTTCATGCCTTAAGAATTTGTTCATAAGATCAGCAATTCAATGATTTTTGCAAATATTTAAAAGTGTGAATTAAAGTCACAGTTTTTGCCCTTAGATCTTAAAAATTGTACTTAAAAGAGACTCAATTATCAAATACCACACTTAAATATCCGTATGTTAGAACAACTTCAATTAGCCCAGCTCTGGCCCTCCATGAATTAAACTTCTGTTTTAAACTCTGCTACCTTCAACCGCAGTGGGAACCTTTTGCCAAGTGTGTTGTTTGTGAACTGACCTCGGACTCCTGTCTTCTTAGCTGTCCTGCGGTGTCCGCCGGGACCAACACCTCGCCGGGCCTGCTTCGCAGGCGCCGCATCATGTAGAAACATCAAGGGACGCTGTTTGTGGGCTACGACGAGACTGGGCGGAGATCCAGTCTCGCGGCAGAGGGGGAGTGTTGCGTGGCAGGGACTCACTCCCCCAGGAGTCCCTGCTTGACCACAGCCACCTGGTCCACGTCCCCTGTCAGTACCGCCTTCAGGCCGTCACGTATCTTATTTACCTAGCTCGGTTACCGCTGTGCGGGACACGGGCGGGACGAACCGTGCCAATCCTGGGCAGAGGGCGGGCCCTCTGTGGCCCTCAGAGGCCGAAGAAGGCTGGGCTGGGCCACCCCCCTTGATTTGTAATCTACGGCTAGGACTATCTGTGATATATACTAGTAAGCAGACAATTATTTGATCACTTGCCATACAGCTGTTGGCGATTTTTGTCTGTGTACCCATTTGTGTAATCCTACCCGTAGGACTTAGTGTGGTCTAACCTTTTTCCCATATTTTTATGTATACATTATGACTTCGCATCTCTCAAAGGGGAAATCCTGAGGGGTAGGAGTGGCAAATAGAGGAACGCTAGATGACTATGTTATAAGGGTCACCTCGGGAATTGAAAAGGAAATCGCTTGGGCTGAGCGACGCCGCTCTGTTGAGCTTATCAAAAATAAACGTTCATCTTTGGGCTTGATACAATCTGTCAGATATGTTCTAAATCATTGCATATTAAAAAGCAAATGTACAGTAAACAATAGTTCCATTGTGCAAACCAATTATGAAAGTGCATCAATAAATCCTGCAAAAAGGATAACTTCAGTTGTTACAGTTTTAATCATTACACTAGCAGCATGAACATAAAATTCTACAAAAACCTTACAGTGAACATGAGTGGGATAAAAATAATATTTCTCTTGAAGCCATGGGATATAATTGTAATACATCTTAAACAGTCAATACCAAACATTTTCCGGCAGCAGCTAAAATGTTTTATCATTTGGCATAACAGATTCGACTCGCCCGATAGGGGAATAATAAGGGCCAGGAGAGCGACTTCGCCACTCACCATGAACCATATTGAAAGCGAGGGACCTAATAGTTCTAGTAATGACCGTATTCCATTACTTTTTAGAGAGGGAACTTCTTCACTTAATATAAATAATGTAAACAGTGAACTGAACTTTAATGTTTCCGCCTCTTTTTTGACACCAGAGGTAGAAGTTCTAGAACATACACCTTCACCAATTGTGGAGATTTCACCAACAGTGAAGACTGTTCAAAGAAAAAACTCTAAAACCCCCAAGCGTTGCCGACAACAAGGCCTCCCACCAAAAAAAAGGAGAAAGAGGAACAGTGGTCCACAGAAAAGTAAGAACATTCGACCTGAGTCTGTCACTCCTCAAAGTCCTCCTCCAAATACACCAGCGACACCTGCCATAATCATTCCTCCACATTATCCAGTGAAAGAAACATCTAGTAATGATTTATTGGGTAGTATCAAACATTTTCTTAGATCCTTTATACTACCACTAATAGAGAGATTGAAAAAAATGGCACTTCAGTTGGGGACACTAGAACAAATAATTGGGGGAAATTCAGGTGTAATCAAGGAGATACCAAAGCCTACACTAGTGCCCTCAAAACATCCTGTCCAAAAGGAAGCTAATCGTAATAGTCAAATTAAATCAAAACCCCTGAAACCATTGCCTCCCAAAATATCACGCCAAAACATCAAAAGCAGGGATAAAGAGGGTCAGACAGAAAGGATACTTAATCTCTCGGGAAATGTACAAAATCTGAAAGACCTTCAAAATCCTGTCAGGGTAATGCAGACTAAAAGGCACAGAGTAGAACTACCACCTGAAGCAGTTTAGCTCGTTGTGGTTCTTACCGGAGTTCTATCACTAGAGGACGGTAAGAGAGAAGATTATCACCAGCTAAAAAATAAAGCTATGTTTTGGCTTAGACAAAATCGCCCACTTCCCTCAAACATAAACTGTGAAATCCTAAATGTAAGGCATCTCTCTTGGTTGGGACATAGAATAAAAGATTTAATGGGTGATATCATTGTAATTAATTTTAGAGACCGTAGGGCAGTCAGACATATCTTAAATTGGCCCCTAGAGAATGGAACCAATGGCATCACAACTCGTGAATTGACTTATTTCTATCCCAGACCCGTAATGGCACCCATTAACAATTCTAGGGCCCTATCTCGATACCAGGATGATTGCTTTATACCTGTTCATAACCGCTATGCGGCATTAGCAGGTATGGAGGGAGTGGACTGACTCTCTTTCCTGGGCTCAGTGAAGGAAGGGGGAAACGGGGAACAATTATATCTGTCCTCAGATTTAACGGACAGAGCAGAGTTTTCTCCATCACATAATTTGGGCGAAACGGAGAAACACTTAGATCAGTTGGTGGAAGATGCCGCACTACTGAAGAATAAAAGCCTAGCTTTAGCCCCACCCATGCAATTGTGCAAACCAATATTAACATTACCACTAGAAGTCAAGTTGAATAATACCCGTGATTTAAAAATACTAAGTTGGAACATAGCGGGTCTTGAACCTAGATCGGCGGACAACAACTGGGTCGAACTAATCTCAGGTTATGATATAATAATGTTTCAAGAAACTTGGGCACCTTATGATTTGAATGTTGATTGGTTCCACTGCTACAATATAGTGGCTCGCAAATCGCATTTTGGCCGCGCAGTTGGAGGACTGTTTGACATGGAGAACGCCAATATACAAGCTATTGATTATACACGGCAGGCTCCTTTTGTTTTGATAAATTTTTATAACAATGATTTTATTTCGATCCCAAACAGGAATTTTCTAGCGCTCACCAAATTGATTTCTATATTAGAGGATAGCTGGGGCAAAAGTGAAGGACTTGAAATTATTTTAGGTGGTGATTTCAATGCCCAGCTCCCAAATAATAATTGGCAAGAAAAACAAACGAAGGGGGAACTGGCAAATCAAAGGGGCCAAGAATTGAAAAGTTTGTTAGATGAGCATATCCTGACTAATATTATGGACTCTGGCCAGAAGATCTCGCTACAGTAAGTACCTACACACAGAGGTCGAGCTAGTACCTCTATTATTGATTTTATTTTTGTCTCCCCTGGTATGGCAGATTGTATAATAGCAACGGATGTTGTAGCTTCAGACTTTGGGGATCATAATCCAGTAACGGTAACTATGAGGTTAGATCCCTGACCTGTTTTTTGTGTGACAGAAGGAGCAAGAGACATAATCGTAACCACAGATAAACTAAGGTTGAAATGGAAAGGGATAGATAAAGCTGGAATTACAAAGTCGTTGTTAATGGAAGAACAGATATCAATAGACCGTTGTTTAGATTATACAACTGATGGTCAGGTTATTATTTCCTGTTTTAACAGAATATGCCCCACGGTTAGAATCTTGTTATCTGTACCAGCAGGTCTAGGCCCAAAAGAACCTAGGTGGTTTGATAATAACTGCTCTGTGGCTAACAAGAATTTACGTAAGGCTCTTTCAGGGATTCCCAGAATTAGGGCGAATGTGAGTGCAGCAAGGAAAATATATAAACTAGCTGTAGAGAAACGGAGAGCTACACTTTTGGGCGAACGTTGGGAGTCCCTGTCTGAAACTGCGGAAGGGAAGCTAAGTAAATTATTCTGGCCTGCAGTTAAAGAACTTCGAAATATGGGTCAACAACTCACCGCGATTAGCTGCACCATTGCCAGTGACACTTGGGAATGCCACTTCTCAAAAATGTATGCCTCTTTATTGAATAGCGAGGATATAAACGATTTTGAGGCATCTAATAACTTACATTTTAACTTGGGAGAAGTGGAAGAAGCAATTGCCCAGAGACTTGGAAATAAAGCCCCTGGCCCAGATGGGTTACCCATAGACCTTATCAAATGGCAACCGGTTTTATGGGCTCCAATACTGGTGAATGTTTTTAATAGTCTTCCTAAAGCCAAAATGCCAGAAACCTGGGGTACTAGTATAATAGTCCCCATACATAAGAAAGGAGACAGGTCTGATCCCATGAATTACAGGCCTATCTCATTGTTAGATAACTCTCTAAAAATGTTAGGCCGTGTTATCTATAATAGGCTTACTACATGGATAGAAGACAGTGGGATATTGTCTTCATGCCAATTAGGATTTAGAAACAGGGATGGTACAGTTGAACAATGCCTCAACTTGAAACTAATTATTGATAAATATAACATTGCACGGTCGGTTCCTATTTATTTTGCATTTATGGACCTGTCTTCAGCTTTTGATTTTGTTTACAGGTCCAAACTTTGGTCTATTTTATTGGAGTATGGTCTGGATATTGCCCTGGTTCACTTTTTAGCTTTTTTACATACAGATTCAAAATCCAGAGTGAGAATAGGTATGGGTGGAGAAGTATCAGGAATAATTAAGATAGGTAGAGGAGTTAGGCAGGGGTGTGTTTTAGCACCCTTGCTCTTCATAATCTATATTAATGGCCAGAGTAAGCACCTTGAAAAATCCACCCCTGATGTCCCGTTAGTAAATGGCAAACCGGTACCTGCTCTTCTGTATGCAGACGATGCAGTACTACTGGGACGAACACCTAACTCACTCCGTACTTTGGTCTTAAATTTTACAGATTTTATGGACAAATTAGATTTGAGGGTAGATTCAAAAAAATCTTTTATAATGTCTTGTGGGCCAGGCAAGCGACAGATGAACTCCATACAGGTTGGAGAAGGAAACCTTACTGCAACCCATAATTTCCCATATTTGGGAGTGACCTTTGCTGCGAATGGCTCGTGGACTGGGCATTTGGCCCAGGCCACGGGCAAATTCTCAAAGGCCACTAACTCAATTTTAAGTATTCCATGACCAAAGAGATATGATGCCATTAAAGCGATTGCAAAAATGTTTAAATTACAGTGTGTCCCGGTAGCGACCTACGGGGCAGAAGTATGGGGCATTGGGAAAAGTACCACTATCCAGCAAATAGAGAATAGGTTCTGCAGGAAATTGTTAAGTGACCCAATTTATACATATAATTTTATTACACATAGTGAACTGAATCTACAATTTGTCTCAGATTTTGTTAATACTCACCCAGCTTTATTTTGGCACTCGGTTTGGACGAACCAGTCAGCAAAACTTACACAAGAGATAATAACTGACTGTTTTAATTGCGAAAGAGGGAGGAAGATCCCGTGGAGTTCATATGTGCATACTAGCCTGCAGGAAGTAGGAATGGGAAATATTTTTTCTAACCCCAATGAGGCTAGTACTGTTAAGAAATCTGAATTGAAAGAAGCACTAAAAACACTTTATTTACTGAAAAGATCGACGATCGAATCAGGGAAAACCACAGTCACTAGGTACCTGAATATTGAGGCACCTGGATGTTCTTTTGCATTGTATTTAACATTATCATTGACTAGTTGGGAAAGAAGTTTATTGTTCCGCTTAAGGGCTGGCACTATGAGGTATTTGTTAAACTTCCCTTTGGGTTACCAGCAAAGTACAGTTAAAATTAGCTGCCCCTGTGATGGGCAAAGTACACAAAACGACCTGCACTTTCTTTTTTGTTGTAATTTTTATGTGAAATATACAAAATGGTTACTAATTCCGTTTTTTAAAAAACATAGACCTATTACTCTGGAACAATCCTATCAGGCACTGTTAAATCTAGATAAGGAAGAAGTAATTTGTCCTACCGGTACCTTTTTAAAAATTGCTGTTGGTGCACGCAAAATGATGGAAAATGTTTAGATTGTAATCTAACCTGTTTTTACTGTATTTTAATGGATAATAGTAGTTTATGGAATATATACTATGATATGTACTTTTATGAATTGAAAAAATTCGAATAAAGATTTTTTGAATTGAATTGAATTGATTGACTTCTGTTTTGCTGGTCACATTTTTAGTTTTTTTGACATTCAGTTCAAGGCCATTTTTTTGTATATAATTATCAAAAGCATGTATGAGTCTTTGTAGGTCAATAGGGGATTTGCTCAGAATGATAGTATCATCAGCATATTGAAGATAGCTAATTTGCACCTCACCCGACATTGGAGAACGGGCGTTAAAAGAGTCCAAGTGCCCCAAAAGATCTTATTAAAAATGAGTTAAAAAGGTAAGGAGCAAGAACACAACCTTGTTATAAGCCATTCTATATTCTAATTTTATTTTATAAAGAGCTACCATCACCTAGGCTAACTTGAATCCAGGTATCTGTGTACAAAAGGATTATAGCTTTTAACAGATTCATTGGAATGCCCCAACCAACCAGTTTCTTCCATAATACATTTTGAGCCACTGAATCAAAAGCTGCCTTTAAATCAATAAAGGCATTATATTCATTTTGATTTTTAAGACAGCCCTCTCTGCAAGTAAAGAAAGTGCCAACAGTTTGGTAGTGATAGATTGGCCCTTCCAAAAATGATTGAGAGGAATTATGCCTTACTGCGTTGTCCATTTTTCCAATTCTCACAACAAGCTCGAGGCAAAAACCTTAGCATCAACATCAGTTAACAAAATTAACTGATAGTTAGCAGGATTATTAAACGGACCACTTTTATAAATAAAATGCAGTATCCTACCTTGCCATGATGCAGGCACAGCTACCAATGTCAATACTTCGTTAAAAACCCTGGTTAAAATTTCAGCCCACATGTCAATATTGGCATGGAACAAGGCATTAGGCAATCCATTTGGACCGGGAGCACCATTTGTATGAAAACCACGTAAAAGAATAGTTATTACATTACAACTTATCGATTTTAGGGTATTCCTCAAATCAAAACTTGTATCACTAAGTTTCACAATATAATTCATGCCCTGGCACATACCACTTTCCATATCAGCATTTGGTGTACTATTTTCCCCATAACTGAATACGCATCTGGTGATTTACAGCTTGATCCACTGTGCCATACCAATTAGTAATACAATATACCCAACCAGTTTCTGATATATTTACACAAAATGCACTGCTGCTTCCCCTTTTTAGCTTATTGATTACTACCCAAAAACGTTTTGCATTGTTTTGTTTGGAGGAATATAGTAAACTGTTCCATAGCCCTGTATGATAGTTAGATTTAGCCTTCCAAATGTCTTGTTTATAAACGTTTCTTAGTGCCATCATATTATCCCTATAGGCAGAATAGTATTGATGGAATCTGTGATAATAAGCAACCCATGCAACTCTATTAAGTGATTTTTTTTAGCATTAATAGCTTAGCAGTGAACCATTTGTTTGAAGAGCTTAATAAATTATTTGATTTTGTAAGCTGTGGAAATGCAAATTTCCATTTATCAATCATATAGGCATCCCCCAACTCCTGCTGATCACCATCCTTTAATAGTGTTTTAATAGTGTTTTAGCAGCTTGTATTGTATTATTTCAGCGTGCCTTTTCCATATGCCAAATTAACCTCTTCATATTATATGAAGAGGTGGACAATGTTGGGAAGCTCGTAAAATCTAAGGTTGCACTTTACTAAAGAATTCAATATTACTATCTGAGGATGATGATCACTTTCGAGTCGAACAATTTTGATCTTAGGTTTTCTGAAATAAACGTTTAGTCAATAATTGATCCGTGCTTAGAATATCTAAATGATTTAATGAGCCTATATTTTCCTTTTAACCAACTAAACCTAGCCTGAAACATTATGTAACAACACTCTTTTGCAATCTAGTCTTACCATTTACAGAATGAAAGAAAATCAAATGCAGATTAAAATCACCAGAGGGAAAACAAACGGCTTCTGGGTACCAGATTATTAATGTACTTAGGATATCCTGCAAGACATACAACTGTGTAGTCTTATTTTTCCTGGCACTTAGATATACATTAATTATAATTAAACTAAATTCCTGTTATGTAACAAAAGGCATTGTAACCAGTTCAAAACAAAATTCACCACTTCTACTACAAAATTTAGGTAAGCCGCAAAGTAACACAAATGCCCACACTTTGCACAGCCTGATTTATTAGTGTGCGGTGCCAGAAGGTAATACTGATTAACATTAAACCCAAGAAGGGGTGTCGCTTGTTCTCTCCATGTTTCTCAGAATGATAAAATTGTAAAAGAATTTAAAAATAAAATTGTGTCTGGGTCAGACAGTAGATGGGTCAGCCCATGCACATTCCATGAGCATAGTCTTAATTGCACATCTTTAACATCTGAAGCTAATAACATTCAAATCTAATCTTCTCTATGCACATCTTTAACATCTGAAGCTAATAACATTCAAATCTAATCTTCTCTATGCACATGTGCATGAGTAGCTGCAAGCCAAGACCAATCCTCCACATGCACGTTATTTTTAGGTAACCATTTAGGTAACCATTCACAGATACGCCCTCCTGTTTGAGTATTAGTAATCAGCAGGCGTGTGTTCTTTAATTGTTGGATCTGCTGCACCTCTAAGTACTGGATGTAACTTATTGCTTTCCACCTATATTCTTTCTTTCTCCACCTTTGGGGCCAATACCTCTAAGATCTGTATTTTAAAGGGGTCAAATTCTCAACCTTAATACCACATTCCATAAAATATACAATTGAATCTAAGATCTTAGTCACAATTTCATTAGTGATCCAAGTTCTTACAGTGGACTAACGAACAAGGTTAGGTCGTATTTATTTGAACTTCACAGAAAACATATTAGTGGTTTTAATAAATGATAAACCAGGAATGGCTGAGATCATTTTCAAAATTAAACTCTGATTAAGACTGTCATGAGTACCCCGCGATTCATATAGGGAAAGCAGTACCAATTTTCCCCTGTAATGGGTATTGTTATCCTGTATAGTGCGGAGAGATGGTAATGGGCGTAGTTTGCTATCTTTAGCTGGATAAATATTTTTAGATTCTTTTAGGGGTGTTAAACTCTGGGTGTCACTGGGCTTTATTTTATCAGCTGAACTTAATCTCTCCGGTATGAGGACTACTTGATCTTGGGACCGGAGCATAGTCCCTGGTTAATTATGAAAATTTTGCTCCCTACCAAAGGTCTGCTTAAACTCACTCAAAAATCTGGGGTTTGTATTCATTTGTATATGTGTGCATTTTTGTAAAATGGTACCTGTTTTTAAAAAACAAATTACAAAATAATACATTTGATAACATATTTAAAAAAATTTGAAAGTGTTAATATTTTTGTAAGTATGAAATAGTTTTTGTTTTACATTTTTTTATAAACATTTTTTTAAGGGGGACAGCATATATTTTTGCAACAAAATAGAAACATTTTATTAGTAATTTTTGATAATTCAGTAACATACTTTCAATACATATTAAATAATTTTATAGAAATAATAATATTATTTAATATGTATTTTACAATGTAAAATACTATTATACAGTCACGTTTGTAATGCATTTCTATTTATATTAAATAATATTATTTAATACATTTGTAAACAACATTTTGAAGTAATTATACATTGGTATATTTTTTCAGAGCATATATAAATATTACACATTAGTTATGTATTGTAAACTTTTTTTATTGTGTTTTACAATATAAGACATACAACATATTGAATATTAATATATATGATATGATAATATTTTTATATACATTTTAAATTTTTTATGCAATATACATTTTTTGTAACATTTTTAAAACATGCCTATTTTTACAAAAAAAGGAAGCATATTTTGCAAATTTCTATTTTTCCTTATTCGATTCTATGGGGAAAAAGTCGTTATTCTAGTTCAATTTAGTTAACATTTTTTTTTGCTTCTGTGTTTTTGTTGTCTATCTATATCTTTCTTTGGTTAGTTTTGCAGAGAGAAGCTTGCAGTTGCGAGCTGCGTCTCTTTGTTTAAGGGAAGTTTGTTTTAAACTATTTCTTCTGTCATTAATGGGTGGGGGAGTTAGTAGAGATGTGTTTAGAGTACATAGTTTGTTATTTTACATCTTATTGTGTAGTTTTGCATAGTTTTTGTGGTGTAGTATTTTGTTACTGGTGGATAGTGTAGTAGATTATTAATTATATGTTAATAATTATGTTATATTTTGTAATTTATGTTTTTGTATTAATTTACAATGTGGGAGGGAGTTGTGTTTATTTTTTGCAGGTTTACATTCTGGAGTTATGGTGGGGTTGAAGATGCTTTTTATTTTTAAAGGATCTCTTATACAGTTTTATTGAAACTATGAAATACATTTCCATTTATTTTTTGTGTTTTTTTTAAGTCTACTTTTCTGGTTTTTGAAAGGTTGACGACAGAGGTGATTTCAATGTTGGATCCCTAACTCTACAGTATTTTTTCATTTTTGGGGGGGATTTTGTGTTTTTATGGAATCTGATCTGGATCTTTATCATTTAGGATTTCTACCAGTTTAAACCTTTTGCTGCCAAGCTCCCCCCCACCCTGTGCTAAGCCTTTTTTTTGTCTTTTTGGGGTAGTTTACACTTAGGACCCTGTAACTTTTTGTCCACATAAGGTATCCGTGCCAAATGTGAATCCTTTTCTTCCAACATCATGGTGATTTTAAGGTTACTCAGGGTTTGTGGATTCCCCTAGACACCATGCTGAGTCCAAGGAGGTATGGCTGGCACAAATGTCCTACCACTAAGCATTCTCCTGAGTAAAATGATACCTCACAAGTGTGGGTGCGCCAAGGGCATGTGACTGGGAAGGGCCAAAAACATAGGGTTTAAGAGTATAGCACAGCAAATTCTAAGTTGAACATTCTTAAAAAAATATGTTTTAGCTGATTCTGCATGGTACAGCCACACAAGTGAGGTATCATTTTACTCTGGAGACCATGGGGAATGCTGGGTGGTAGGACATTTGTACCGGCACAGTGATCCCACACAAAAAATGTGTTGAAAAAGTGATTTCTGCTAAATTTGAGGTTTTCAGAGGATTCTGGGGAGGAAAATATTAAGGGATCCATGCAAGCCATACCTCAGTAGACTCCCCAGGGTGTCTAGTTTGCAGAAATGTGTGGGTATTGTTGGTTTCCCAAGATGGCCGCCGAGCCCAGGGCCAAAAGCCCCCCTTGTAAAACCAGGTAATTTTGTGATAGGTCATTTTTATGTCTCCACAATACATTTTGGGCCCTTGCCTGTCGCGGGTACTTGGACCACCTACACGAGTGAGGCAATATTTTTATCGGGAGACATGGTGGAACGTTGCGTGGTAGGAAAATTGTGTCTCCCTTGTGAGACTACAACTTTTCCACATAGAAATTTTAGAAATGTTTTTAAACAATCAGCTTAATTTGAGTTTTGCAGGTGCTTCTGGGGAGAAAAACAGTGTGGACTCCATACAAGCCATACCTCCCTGAACTACCCCAGATGTCTATTTTTCAAAGATATCTGGGTTTGGTAGGTTTCCCTAGATGGCCACCGAGCACGGGCCAAGACAAACAGGGGAGGCCCTTTGCAAACACAGCTCATTTTGTGATAGGTAGTTTTGATGACTCCACAATTTGTTTTGGGCTCTTCCCTGCCGCGGGCACTTGGCCCACCTACACAAGTGAGGTACCATTTTTATCAGGAGACTTGGTAGAATGCGGTTGGTTGGCAGTTTGTGAACCCCCATACATTCCAGAACTTTCCATCACCGAAATGCGGAAAAATGTCTTTGTTTTTATTTACAAAGTTTCTGCTTTGCAAGGGATTCTCTGTAACAGAACCTGGTGAGAGCCACACATGTAGCTTCATCCTGGATTTGCATGGGTGTCTAGTTTCCAAAAATGTATAGCTTTCCTAGGTTTTCCTAGATGCAGGCAGAGCTAAGGTTCAATATCCCCAAAAAAGGGTCAGTTTTTTTCTGTAAAAATGTGGTGTGTCTACATTGTGTTTTGGGTCGTTTCCTGTTGCGGGCACTAGGCCTACCCACACAAGTGAGGTGCCATTTTTATTGGGAGACTCTTGGGAATTCTCGGTCATGGAAGTTTGTAGATCCATGCAGACTCCAGAACATTCCGCCACAGAAATGTGAGGAAAATGTAATTTATGTTGGCAAAGTTTGAGGTTTGCAAGAGATTCTGGGTACCAGAATCTAGTGGAGGCACACAAGTCAACCCATCCTGGATTCTCCTTGGTGCCTAGTTTTGGGTTTCCCTAGGCGCTGGCTGCTCTAGAGCCCAATATCCACAGCTAGGCAATTTGCGGAAAAACGCCAGTGCCTAATGGCCTTCTGCCGTACTGTGACTATTTTTTTTTGGTGGGGGGAACATTGGTATGCCCATTTTGGGAATCCCCTCATGTACTAAAAAGCCAGCATAACTGCCTGGTGCCTAGTGGGTCCTCTGCCAGCCCCGGGCGGGCAGATCAGGGACTAATGCCCTCAACTGCCTCCTGGGGTGGCAAAAAGTCTGTGGCTTTTTCTGGGGGGAGCATCGGCATGCCCATTCTGGGCAGCACCCACTCCACTTATAAAAAAATAAAATCCTTGGTGCCTAGTGGGCTTTCTGCCCACCTGGGGTCCAAATAAGGGGGTATTGCCCCATCTACCTTCTGGGGGGGCAGAAAGACTGTCACAATTATTTTGTGGTGGGGGCATTGGCATACCCATTCTTGGCAACCCCCAACACTATATATTAAAGAAAATAAAATCCATGGTGGCTAGCGGACTTTCTGCCCCCCCCCCCCCGGGGGAGATAAGGAGTTATTGCCTCATCTGCCTATTGGTGGTGGCAGAAAGTATTTGCTTTATTCTGGGTAGCCCCCACTGCTGGTCTTCAGAAAGTAATCTCTGGCTTCTAGGGTATGTTCTGCCCTCCTAGGGGAGCAGATTGAGGGATAGTGCCCTCTTGGGCCCCTGAAAGTGGATGGAAGACTGGTTGTGGCAGAATTAAATGATAGGAGCAAAGGCCCTTGTCCAAGGGACCGCTGCCCCCTCCCTGTTGGCTAGTGGGTGGATCCCTGATTGGAGCTTGCCATCCTGGGGTAACCCGGCAGCAGGGATCCACTAGGGAGGGGTACCATTGGAAAGGGGAGATTCTCCCCTTTCCATCAATACCTTCCCATGTGTTTCAGTGCTAGGGGGCTGAGATTTGTGATTTGTGATTTGTGATTTGTGATTGTATTTGTAGAGCGCAATGTTTGCTCCGGAAGGAGCATCCTGGCACTGTTCCGATGGTATGCAGTCAGTTACAAAAGCAGGATTAGATGGCGGCCAAGACATAATCGTCTGGGAGATTAAAAATCCAGGTTTTCAGTTGCTTCCTGAACTGGAACTCTTGAGTTTGGGACCTGAGGATTTTAGGCATGGAGTTCCAGGCTCTAAAGGACAGATAAGTCAGGGTTTTGCCCCCTTTAGTTTTGAGGTTGAACCTAGCTATCTTTATTTGATTGTCGTTAGAGGATCGTTGAGCCCTGGAAGGGTTGTGGTGGGGGTAGCGCCTGGTGAGATATTTAGGGCCTGTACAGTGGAATGCCCGAAATGCGATGATTAGAATTTTAAAAAGTATTCTTTTATGCAGAGGCAGCCAATGGAGAGTTTTTAAGGCAGCAGATGCTGAGGATTTCCTGGGCAGTTTTAGAACTAATCTGGCTGCTGAGTATTGTACACTTTGAAGTTTTTTTAGTGTAGATTTTTTAACTCCTGCCATCAGACTATTGCAGTATTCTAGGCGGGCAAGGATTAGAGCCACTGCTACCGTCTTTCTTGATTCAGTGGGCAAGAAGTCGAAGAATTATTTAAGAGATTTTATGATGCCAAAGCAGCATCCAGCCACCTTCCTGACGTGTTGGTCAAAGGATAGCTCGGTGTCGAACAGGACTCCGAGATTTCTTGCTGTCGTTACGGTCTGGGGGGGAGCGGTGGAACCCTCTGGCCACCAAAGGCTGGGACAGAAATTGACATTTTTTCCCATTGGGGGATTTCAGTCTTGCTGGCGTTACATTTAAAGTGGTTTACTTCCATCCAGTGGAAAACGTCCTTCAGGCAATTTTTAAGATTTAGTTCGGCATTAGTGGAGTTTTCCTCTAATGGCACGATGAGTTGAGTGTCATCGGCATACGAAGTTACGAGTATGCCGAATGATTCAATCAGGGAGATGAGTGGGATTAGGTAGACGTTAAAAAGTAGAGGACTCAGAATGGATCTCTGAGGGACTCCAGAGCGATTTTTCTTCTCTTTGGAAAGGAAAGGGCCCAAGGCAATGGTTTGGGATCTGTCTGTTAGGAAGGATGTTATCCACGCGAGAGGCACGTCTGAGATACCAATGTCTTTTAATCTGCCCAACAGTATAGAGTGCGAGATGGTTTCGAACGCCGCTGTGAGGTCCAGAAGAATCAGCACGTGTTCTTTCTTTGATCCTGAAGCAGCTTTATGGAGTCAGTCAGTTCAATTTTTGCTGTTTCTGTGGAATGGTGAGGGCGAAACCCAGATTGTTGGGGGTGGAGGACGTTGTATGTTTCTATATGGCTTTTTAGTTCTCTGTAGACCAGCTGTTCAGTGATTTTTCCTAAAGCTGGGAGGAGTGATATTGGGCGTAGATTGGAGAGGTCTGAGGGTTATTTATTGTGTTTTTTCATTAGAGGTTTTACAATTCCTTGTTTCCATTCTCGTGGAACAATGCCTGTATTGAGGGAAGAGTTTACGATCTTATTTATAATTGGATTCACCACATCAATAAGCTGATGGAGGATTCTAGGGGGGCAGGGGTCCGAGGGTGCTCCTGATTTACAGCCTAGGATTACTTCACAAGTTTGGGATAAACTGACCGGATGGAAAATTTTCAGACTACCAATGGTGTTTTCTCCCTGATAAGAGAGGGTGGAAGCATGAGAGACTTGATGTATAGGAAAGTTTTCCTGTATTGAGTCAATTTTCTCCTCAAAGAAGTCCGCTATTTGATTGCAGAATTCTTGGGATGGAGGTATTTTGGGCTGTAACGCTCTGGGATGGGTAAAGGTCTTAACTATCGAAAACAGAGTTTTTTGTTTTTGTTTGAAAGCACCGAAATTGTAAAACTGAAACTAAGTTTCAGTTTTGTTTTCATTGTAATGATATCAGCTCGCCATGTGCGCAATCATCATTACAAGGAAAACCAAAAATATGCCTCGGGAGAATGGGGAACCTCTTCCCCAACTTCTGATGCAAAATAAAAATAGGAAATCCCTCTGCCGTTTACAGCAGAGGGATTTTTTAAAAGCGTTCTTATGATGAAATGGTTCCGGCATGAGCACAGAAGGGGTTAAGGATGATCTTCTGCAACAAAATTGTAAGTTATTTCATTTTTTTTAATTTCATTTTTTTATATGGATGGAACATTATATTTTTTCAATGAGTTTTGCTGGTAATACATTTTATGTACTAATGTATGTGCAAATAATTTATTATTACTGCTTGTTTATTAACTTTTTTAAATTCGTAGTCATTAAAAAAAATGCTAATAACATTATTATGTCAATTATTCGGGTTAAAATATTATTATTTTTTTGGCATAATAAATATATGAATATTTTAAAATTATATAATTTAATTATTGTGGTGGGTAGTTCTTGTGTAGGTAATAATTTTTCTAAGTGTTTTATTCTTTGGGTGATTGGGTACAGTCTTCTATATTTTACAAATGTTCATACATTGTTTTGGTTTGTTTGCTTAGTTTAGGGCCTATTTTAGTTACATATTGGACTAGTCAAAGGGCCTTATAATGGCTCAACACCAGTGCCGCTGCACCACACCCGTGCATGGACCACTGCCCGTATTACAAGTAGTAAAAGTAAAACTCGTAATAGGGTTTGCAGTCCTTTGGAATTTCCCATGGCGATGCTTTGAAAATAGGCACCACAATGAGAATGACTAAAAGGTTTGAGCATGGCATAGATCGTGATGTCCACGCCAATGTTGGAACTGCGGGGAATGCAGACAGGGGGGCACAGGCTGTGCCCTCATGAATGTATCTCCATGGCAGGGGGAACATGGTGACCCTGTAGATCCCCTTTTGTTTGCAAAATTACTATATGTTGCATATTATACACTTAATGTAAACTTTTGTAGATGGTGCCATATTCTTTTGTTAAAGCGATAGTAGCATACTTTAATTGCTGTGTGGGGGTGCTCTTTAAAATCCCTTGTATCATTGCTTGTTCGAAGTCAATGATAATATTTTGGAGTTAATTCTTATTAGTTTGTTCTTTAATTTGTGTTATCAGCTCTTTATAAGGTGTAGATTGTTTATAAGGTAGTAATGCGTATATAAAAGGAAGATTGGTGTTGTGGTATTTCCCATGGATGATGTATAGTTGGTAAAATGGACTGGGGTATTTTCTAAATATCCCATCCGTCATCCGTGCTGCACATTGTCCAAATTTTTGTATATTAGTAGGGGTGGCAAAGATAATAATTCTTTTTTCATTACTTTTGTTTTCAGAAAAACGGAATTCTTATTTTGTGTGTGGAATTGTGAATTCAAGTAGGATTTCTCCTTCGGAAAATGTTTTTGGGGCTAGTGGTGTTTGGATGGTGGATTTTTTGGTTTGGGCTATTCGGCGTTTCAGTGTTGGGATGGCAGATAACTAGACAGTTTTGTGCTCTGGAGCATGGTGGGTTAAGATATGTTTTAAACATTTCCCTACTTAGTTCTTGGTTGCTAGTGTTTGTTTTTTAAACGTTTTAAAATGTCTCTGACTTCCTTTTTAGTGATGGTTGGGGGGTTGTTATGTTCTTTTACATATCACTGTAGTTTCCCAAATTGCTGTGCTCCCATAGCAGGAATTAAAGTGGTATTTGGGACATTTCCAATGAATAGGGTCAGGTGATGTTCTTTCCTGGCTGTGAGTGTAGCCGATGCAACAGAGCAAAGTTTCTCTTTTTGAGAGGATGTCAATGTAGCCCCTTCTGCCATTTTCTGGGTTATACTGTAAATGTATATATAAATATAAATTAGTAAATGCAATTGCCATATTTTTTCTATTACATTTTTTTCTTTAAATACTTACCTATATGCTGTCTTTTTTTAATTTACTGTTGTTTGGAACTGTTGGGGGGTATATGTAATATTCAGAGTTAAATGCTGTCAGGTCAAGTTAATTTATAGTTAGTTGGCATTTATTGCTTTTTTTAAGTTTACTTCCCAACCATGCACAATGTGGCCGGCACTATGAGATGCCTGCAACAGGGTGCAAGGTTTTCCCCAACCATCCCTTTTTCAAATGTGAGCTTGTGTTCTAGGTCAGAACACAGGCTCCCAGTGGAATCAATACGAGTCCGACGGAACGATGTTGGGAAGCATTGTAATCAGTCGTCTGGACTAGCAGGACATGCATCCATAGAAAACGAGTCCAGAAACTAACGACATCGTAATCGGCCCCTTATTCAGGAAACCAGTTCAACAGACCCCCATCACACAGAAGAATAGGATGTGGGACAGAATAGTCAATAAGGAGAATGCTGAAGGACCTGTCCTGAACTCACTAGATAATATCAAGAGAAGGTGATACAATGTGAGTAGGAGGATAAAAAAACTGTGCGTTGAAGAACATGAGAACGCACACTGGACTGGTAGTGGCCCTCTTGCACTACCTGTGCACTTTACTTATGGGAGGAGAAGGTGCATGCCAACCTTCTGCTGGAGAGTTTGTATGGAATCACAGAAGGGACGGAGCTTGGTAAGTAAGTACTCCACATTCCACTCAAGTTACCAATTATACTTTTGAAGACATCTCTGTAATAAACACAGTTAACTAAATGACCATTTTTAAATTAAAAAAAACAATAGTCAACGAGCATCTGATGTATATGTAATACAGATAAACCACATACCTGCAATGAAAATAAAAAGGCTCAGAACTATTGCCATGTACACACTTTTCAAAAACTCACCCAAAGATTGTCCTACAAACACTAGTATTCAGTGTCAGACATTTTGCCAGAACATTTCCAATCACTTTCATGAAAGCCACATAGGCTGGTTGGGATGGATGGGAATGTGTGTGTAGGACAGAGTCTGATGGAAATTGTAGTAATTGCAAATGCTCCTCCTCCCACCCAGCCCAACAAGCCCACCTGGAACTGTATTTCTCTGACATTGAGTTCAAATTTACTGCCAGTACTCTTCGCTCTTCTTCAACTCATATGGCAAGGGTCTCTCGAATTAACCGTCTCTGGATGGGTGACAGATCCTTTGCATATATGGGTCCCCATGCCTGGAATAGTCTCCCTCCATACCTTAAGTTGATAGACAGTCTTGAACTGTTCAGGAAGAAACTCAAAACCATTCTTTTTAACTATTAGTACCCTTCTTTTGTCTGTCCTCCCTCTGCCAGCGCCGGGATACTCCGGTGAGTAGCCGCACACTTTAAAAATGTTTTAACATAACATAACTGGCAAGATGGCTGACACTGGGGACTGGTGTTTAGAGCACAAGGCCATGATGGGAGTTGTGGTCAAATCAGACAACAGTCACCAGTGTCAGAGATCTTGCAGTACATTTCCAATCACATTCAGGAAACCATTCTCCCTGATGGCCTTGTTGAGCAGGGTGGGAAGAGTGGGTGTAGCACAGGGCCTGACAGGAGATGTGGCCATTGCAAATACTCCTCCTTCCACACAGCACCAAAAGCCTACCTGAAATTATGCTTTACTGACAGTGAGTGGAAATGTCCCACCCAGCCCAGCTATCTCCTCATGGCCTATGGCTAACTGGCAGCTAGGGGAAGTGTACTAGCAAGATGACTGAAACTGGCGCGTCGTGTTTGGAGCACAATGCCTTGATGGAAGTTGTGGTCAAACAACAGGCACTAGTGACAAATATCTTGATAGTCCACCTCCACTCATTGTAAGGAAACCTTTCTGCCAGGTGGTCAGGTCTGTCTGGGTGGGAAGAGTGAGTGTAAGACAGGGCCTGATGGGAGATGGAGTATTTGGAAATACTCCTCACCCCACCCTGCACAAACTGTCCACTTGGAACTATGCGTCCATGACATTCAGTGGAAATGTACGCGCAAGATGGCATGACACTGGGGAATGGTGTTTGGCATGACCACAACTCACATCAAGCTCTTGTGCCACAAACACCAGGCACCAGTGACAGCCACCTTGCAAGTACTCTTCCCATCATTGTATAGACAACACTCTTCCTGATAGCCTGGTTTGGCTGGGTGGGAAGAAGAGTTCATGTTTCCCAAATAGTCCTTCATCATTCGAACCCCAATTATGAAATTAATTAGCTATAAATTAGAAAAAAGAAGTTTGAGATCTCATCTAAATATGGAGTCAAAATTTAAAATCCATGAGCTGTGTATGCACAAAGCTAAGCAGTCAAAAATTTGCCTCATTAGAGGTGTTCAATCAAGGATCATGAGCTGAGAACAATTAGCTCAGCTCATGATTACAAATTTCCTCGGAAAGCAACACTGTGAGTGTGTAGGCAGCCACACCTACTTTACTTGTGATAGATAGACTAAGGGCCACATGTACAAACATTTTTTGCAGTCGCAAAGGGGCATTTGTACTATTAGAGACAAAATAGGGCTAGCGAATCACTGTAGGGATGGGGCATGCCAAGGGCGTCCTTTCCTAATAGTGAGTCCATATCCTATGTATGATTGTTTTGCGACCGCAATTGCGATCACAAAACACTGAAAGTTTACCACCCTTCTCGCAAATGCCGCTCACAAATACGAAGGGGTCCCAAGTTTATGGTTGTCATTGTTAGCAACTCGCAAAATAGGGCTAGCGAATCACTATTGGGATGGGGCATGCCAAGGGAGTCCTTTCCTAATAGTGAGTCCATATCCTATGTATGATTGTTTTGCGACTGAAATTGCCATCACAAAACACTCACAGTTTACCCCCTTCTCGCAAATGCCGCTCGCAAATGGGAAAGGGTCCTAAGTTTATGTATGTCATTGTTATCTTACAGATGTGAAGCACAATAAGCTGCCAGTGTCATCTACAGAGTGTCAGGTACAAGTCAATGTCAGCACTAAACAGAATATGTCCATTTCTGCACGTAGGTGGAACTGCTTACTAATACACATATTCTCAAACTTGCTTTGTTCATCCCAAACATAGGTGACCATCATGGATAAAGGAGGCCAATCTATCAGCATAAACTGATTTCTTTTGTCTAGTCATTTACCTAATGGGTACCATTTCAGGTGCATTAGACATTCACATATCGAGTGTGCAATTTCTATACCCACAGGGCAAGCTGGGAACACCACCAGGCAAAATGATGACAGCAAGTCCCAGACTCCAGCTGACCAGGAGCTCTCTGGCATTGAAGACTCTCACACATCCTTGTACTAGCAGGCACAATCTGCCCCATCAGGCAGCACAGAGCACCAGGAGCTGCCCCAGCTAATGATACCCAGCTGACCCCTACCCTGACAGATACAGCAGCATGGGACAATGGAAATGACACAGCAACACAGAGCACTCTTTAGTTGACTGTTGAAAATGCTCCCATCAATGAGGAAGGAGATTCAGAGTTGACTATACCACCACAAAACGTGCATGCTCATGTGGGTAGGGGTGGTGGGATGGGTCGTGTGGATCCACACCATCAAGCAGCTGGCACTGCAGATGATCACCCAAACCTCTTATGCTAATCAATGCTTTTGAGGGTTACCAGCGAAAAATGGGCCAGGTAATAGAACTCTTCAGGAACATCAAGCACCTGCAGAGTGACAAAAACCAACGTCTGTACAGGTTTAACAACAAAATGGATGACATGACGGGTGCTGCATTATATTGGTACCAGCCTCCACCAGATTGTTAGTCACCTGACCACACCTCCCTGTGTGCCCACTTCTGCACAAGCCACAGGGAGGGATGTGGAGTCTGGCGGAGAGTTCCCAGTACTCCATGAGCCTGCAGTTAGGGGTCACCACACAAACATGGGAAGGGGAGTCTGAGGAAACATCACTGATAGTCAGATGGCAATGCACCACGCCAGGAAGTGAAAAGGTGCCATTGATGTCTTCAAAGTGGGCCAAGCGTTCACTTTGCTGACTGTCAAAAATAACTGGCCCATACTGATGGAGGGTCAAAGTTGCACTTTGGACTTCAATGACTGTGGCTTTTCTTTGGTGGATTTCATCTACAAGCAATTTAAACTCCAATCTGCATGTTATTTTTTTGTTGTGAACAAACCACCAATGTGTGACATTATTTTAACACTGTACGTAACAAAATATACCACTTTACACCACAATACTTGACCATGTTGTGACTTTGAATTCAAAATGTACATATTGTAATCACCCTCTAATTACATTGAAGAAAGTGTCCACAACATAGGTAACCAATTATTTGTAAGCAGTAAACCAAATTAACTTTTGCACAGCATTATATACACAGCCAGTGCATTAGACAGACTGTAGTACACATTACCTGTTCACACTATGTTAGTTGTCTACACAACAATCACTATTTGCCAGCCCTCAACAATCATTGTTAGCCAACGTGTTCATTATGGTCAAACTTTGATTAGAACATGTTTGGATTTGTGATATCAGACAAGGCACACCTCAATGTGGAACATATTTTCATTGTCCAGATACAACCTGGTGCCTGAACAAAAACTAAAATCACATCACACAGTACTGAAAGGCCCTAAAAACTAAATAACCAGACTATCATGTCTGAAGGAACTTCAAGACAGAGAGTTCTGCAACATTTCAATGAAAGTTTTTGTCACAGCATCATATGTCTGTGAGGTCACAACTTACAAGTCCACTTTGTACATGACAAGGCAAGGTACCCTGTTAAAAAACACGAAGACGAGAGTTAGGAAATCAGGAACAAGGTAGCACAAGACATCATATTAAAAGCACAAAAAATGTCATTGTGAATACTAACTAGGCTTAATGGTAACACTGTGCATGTTAATCTGACCATTTCAATGTCAGGACGCTTATCATACACTCACAAGCATACATAAACATTCTCCACCAGCAACACAACAACAAACAAATGTGGTTAGTCACCTCCTCTCATTGTGTATTAACAGTCATGTGAAAATGTTGAGGATAAGCTGTTGTCTCAAATCAACTCCATCGTCATCATCACCACAGTCATGATGCCCCAGTCCTGGATTCTCCATCGGTGGCCCCTGCTGGTCTACATCATCCAGTATCAGAGGTATACCACTATGGATTACTACTTTGTGTAGCATGCTGCAAACCGCGATTATCTGGTACACCTTTGCTGGGGCATATTGGAGGGCTACTCCTGTCTTATCGAAACACAAGAATATGGTATTCAGGAGGCCAAATGTCCACTCCACTATTAACCTGGCCCGGCCATGGGCTTCCTTAAAACGCACTTCAGCTGGGGTGCGCAGTGGTGTCAGTAACAATGGCAGGTAGGCGTATCCAGAGTCTCCTACATTGAACACAGAAAATACTTCAGTTGTCTGAAAACAGATTAATGTCTGACATACAATCAACACACACTACAACATACACATATAGCATCACCTACAAACAAGCTAGGCCCAGTCAGGTTGCAGTTGAGTTATCAAATGGGGGATGATGCTCTTACGTAGGATATAAGTATCATGGGCAGAGCCTAGAAAATGGGCAAAGACGTGTGAGTTGCACATCTCAAACACATCAACTGGACATTGATGGAGTGGTAATATTTGCTGTTGTGATACACCTATTCATTGGCCTATAGTGCTCTAGTGTTACTGACGCAACATGGGTGCCATCAATAGATCCAATTACATGGGGTCTCCGTCCTAATGCATAGAAATCACCTTTAATGTCAGACAACTCTCATGGTTTAGGAAACATTATGTAGTTGTCCAGGTAACGGATCAATGTCTGCAACACATCTCAAAGGACATTACTGAACATGGGCTGGGACATTCCAGCCGATGTTGCCACTGTGCACTGAAATGTCCCTATGGCAATTAAATGACATCACCATCACCTTTGAGGTTAGTGAAGTTGGATAATGGCGCTGCAGCTGCAAATGATGTGACAACTGCTGGCACAACTCATCAATTGTTGCCCTTGTGAAATGTTTTTTCCTGATGATGTCTCTTTCTTTCAATGTTTGTAGGTCTGGAGAGGGCCTGTACAGAGGAGACTGCCTGCTACATCCGCTATCCGATACCTATGTGTAGATTGTATACACAGCTGGTGTTAGTTCACAATGTATTAAGCAACATGCACTTAGACCAACAGCAAAGAGAAAACAACAACACCTAAAACTAGCTGCCAATGATAATATACAGTTAAATACATAATGTTGACCTTGGATACATATCACAGCATTCAGATCATTGCTAGACATGTTTTAAAGCTGTGGTGACGGAGCAATTAGTGTAAACTTCACTAGTGCCTGTGATTGTTCATGTAAAGTAAACAGGACATACTCCACAACTCACAATCAAAGAAACTTAGATTTAGGTCGGTAAGAACAATCATATGGCTCATGTGGATAATAGGATAATGTAATGCATCATATGTGGGACACCACATACACACAGTGCATCACAATGTGAATTATTGACACTGATGTCACAGGGAGGACACTGTCATGTTATCATTTCTGCATTACACAAACAATTACATACACAAACCATTTACTATGTAGAGGTTCCATAAAATGCAGTTGTCCAATTAAGGGTAGCACACAAAGATACATTAGATAATAACATATCGAAGCTAAGCGTATGTGCCTGTTTAATGTCATGGTGTAGTAATTCCTTAGAAAATCAGTCACTCATGGTCCAATTATATTTTTAAAACTGGGCGGTAGGCATGTCATCTTTAAGCAATGGAAAGCAGTGGACAGATTCAGAAAATGCAACAGACGTGGACCTATTGCTTTGGCCACATGGACTGAAGAGCATCTCTGTAGTTTAGATATAAGTCTCTTGGCCCCCTAGAGAATGCACTTGCCAGTACTAACTGCATGACTCCAGGACCTCACCATCTCTCTGCTGCTACATATGGTTTAGGAGTTGTCACAATACTGTTAAATGTGGATTGTGCTGGTTGTATCCAAGATATTTCATCTACTTGTTCGAGACAATGTTGGGTGCTGCTTGATCTTTGTGTTATTTATGTTTCATACATTCAGCCAAACTATTAATTACAAAGGGTGATTTTTTTGTACAGCAAATTGACAAGTTGGTAATGCTAGGCTATGTCAAGTCCTATTAGTACATTCTGAGTGAACGACTTTTGTATGTGCTTGGTCATCCAATGTCCCTTCTACCCCCCTAATGTGATGCAGCTGAAGGTATACCTATTGAGCATGACAATGCACAGCAACAATCTCCTTCTTGGCTTAGTACTGTTGTATGGCGTTTTAAGATCCGAGTGAATTTTCCCGGTTCATGCCATTATATAGGTACAATTCACATTGCCCTAATATAGGCATAGAAATCATTCCCTTATTTAGACATAGCCCATGCAGTTCAAATACAGGCATGGCTACCTCCACCCTTACAAAAACGATTTCTTGGAAAATCGGCTTAAGCAGTCACAGACCTCCCCTTGCTTGAATATTGATTTGTCCTAGAACTCATGGACTTTACAAAGAACTGCTATTCCCTTGGGGGTTCTCTTCCGACGTTATTATGCCCGACTTTATGTCAGACTAGGCACCTTCAAGGTATAAATATGCCTCCACTTCCTCTAGCAAGACACGGTGGTTCGGAGCAGCTCGACTATCTACTTGCCCGAAGCACCTTGCTACAGCAAGTGCCGGAGGTAGCTGACCCTCCAGCTGATGCACTGATTAAGAAGCTGCCCTTTCTCTCGCTGAGAATCCAGCTCCAGTGTTTCCAAGCTCCCCTTGCGGGGTGTTGGGAAATCGAGTCCCGAAACAGAGATACCAGACCTCCTTCATTCTAAACTAAAGGTTTGGTGCTGATTAGAACCTAAAAGAAATCTTGGATAGATTCTTGGCAAAGAAAACCAAACCTATGCTACACAATACTTACTCCCTCCTGCGTGCTAGACTTAGGTTAGGTACATTGGGGTAGGCGAATTTTAGAAGTTGAGTATTTTAGCCTGTGTATGTATGTATTTTTATATGGCTTTTATATACAATGCTTTTACAGTATTATTTTATAATACTATTCTCGCTGTACGCTTTAAACCTTGCAGCCTGCATTACGATTGTAGCAGTTCACTTTACGTGCATGAGAAAGAAGACTGTTCAATAAAACCTTTTTTTAATATCGCCTGTCTCTCTAGTTCTCTGCACCTCTGTTGAAATGAAGCATGCATGATTGACTGAGTGAAATATGTATCTATTGTTTCCGCGACTCCATAGATACAATTCTTATTCTTGGGAAACAAAGTTGTCATGTTTATGCGGTTGTCAGGATCAAATCCCTTCTTGTGTATTCGAGAAAGTTTCTAGTAACCTCTGAGTTAGCTGCCACACTCACTATTAAGTTTAATACATTTGATAGAGACCTATTCGACCTCAACCCTACCTCTAAACTATAGGATATATCATTCCAATGCGCAGAGCCTATTGGGAATATAGGAACTACACTACAGTACATGAAAGCATTCTGAACCTCAGTTGTTGGTAATAGGGGTGGAGCAGAGTGGATTTAGTTCAGGGTGGATGCTGTGTTCCAGTCCGGGCTGACACTGCCCTGGACAGTTGCCCAGGGACTCACAAATGCTAATGATCACAGACCCCAGCTATGGAGCACTGACTTTAGTAGCCTGTAACTTTACTAGCTACAGGTGGACCAACCCCTCCCTTGGGTTTACGTCCATTGTGAATCAGGCGGACGCACAATCAACGTACACCCCTGACCTGGACCTCCTAGGAATGAGCTGAGATGTCAATGTTTTTGGCACAAATAGCTCTTCAGTTTACAGACCTGAATGAGAATGTTAAATATGAGGGGCATATTTCCAAGCAAAAAGCAATAGCGATAAATATCGCTATTGCTTGGTTAGAGACAAAAAATTACCGCTGAGCTGCGGAGATTTTATCGCAGATAAACCTTGGTATTACTAAGGTTTATCGCAAATTTGATAAAAAACGGCCGCAATGCATGAATATTGCTAAAAAGTCAGCAATATTCATGCATTGCCAAGCTAATGCTCTTAGCCATGTTATCCACCTCCCATTGGATAACATGGCTAAGAACTGCTGAGGGCAGGTGTTAGCTTTTGGAGATATTCGCGCTTAGCGCAAATATCTCCAAAAGTTGAAAATAGGAGATAGCGATGTTAGCGACTGTTTCCAGTCGCTAACATCTTGGCACGCCCACTTTGCATGTCATTAGTGATAAATATCACTGACATGCAAAGCAGGGGCCCAAGATGATCGCTATCTCCTACTAGCTGTCGCTAACTGGTGTTAGCGACAGCTAGGTAATAGGGAGATAATTTTATCTCCGCTTTCTTGGCTTTTAAAGCCAAAAAAGCGGAGATAAACCCCTGAGTTTCTTTTCATGACACACTTTACTTGCTCTCACTCCTAAGTCAGCGTACACAATGCATCGTCATCATTACGGCATGCGGCCACCTCACTTGAGGGTGCTATGGATATGACTCCAACCTGCCCCTGCCTGGATAAACATTGGGGAAACCTATTATATGCCCACACAACTGAAGTCCGACAACCATCATGACATCGTAGCACAATAAGTACTGTCCATCAGAGATGAGGACCGAATGAGAAGAGTAGAGATTGGATCGGAGTTTGGATATTTTGCACACTTTACCACTGACATTGTTTTGCCTGTA
The DNA here is from genome assembly GCF_964263255.1 of Lissotriton vulgaris. Taxonomy (NCBI): domain Eukaryota; kingdom Metazoa; phylum Chordata; class Amphibia; order Caudata; family Salamandridae; genus Lissotriton; species Lissotriton vulgaris. The sequence continues at coordinate 461,735,403 of NC_141694.1, read as the reverse complement.
CCAGCTAGGACTATCCAATTTTACCCACACATCATTTGTAGTTGAGCATATGGTATGTGTGTATGTTGTCATTTTTATATAGATGACAATGGACTACGTTTGAGATATGCTTGATGCTGGGCATTGATCACACAGAGATAAACTTGTAGTGCTGCTATGTCTAGTGGATTGCCCTGTGCTAAGGGGTCATTATGATTGCGGTTTTTCCGCATCCTCGGGGCCGGCGGAAGCCACCGCCGGCCCCGAGGATGCGGAAAAACCGCAGCGGACTGACCAAAGACCCACCGCCACATTAGGATGGCTGGTGGGTCCTGGTTTCTGTCCGCAGCTTTTCCGCCGTGGTCGGATTACAACCGCGGCGGAAAAGCTCTAATATGGTGACGGTGTCTCTCAGACACCGTCCGCCATATTAGGATGGGCTATCAATTATGCTTTTCCGCGGCATACGGAACTTCACTGCGGGGGCCCGTTGCGGGCCCCCTAGGTGAAGGGGGGGTGGGGGGTGCCCATGGCGGGTACCTATGGTACCCCCCTGCATGTGCATGCAGAAAGCGGCAGGCACCGCGCAGTGCCTGCCTCTTTCTGCATGCACATGCAATGACTGCATTTTTAACATTGCCGGGGGTGCAGCTTGAAGCCGCACCCGCCGCAATGTTAAAAATAGAGGATGTGACTGCCAGGGTGGCGGTCACATCCTAATTGCACAGGAGGGAACTCCGCATGCCATGCGGAGGTTCCCTCCTGCTCTGGGGTCGCGGACGGACGCAAGTCCGTCCGCGATCCTAATCGACCCCCTAATGTGGTAAGGTGAGTAGACTGTGAGTGCACAGAAGTGTTGTGGGCCTGTCTGCTGTGCAGGTGCTACAGGAGCCTGTGTTACACCCATGCTCTCAATTGGCAGACAGGGGAGGAGGTGGATTTGGTATGTGAGGTTTAGCTGCACGTGTGTTTTGCAAGGTTGATGTTGCATGGGCTGAGCTGGCCTAACAAGGGGAGAGGTGAGAGAGACTTGTGATTTCATTTTGGAATTAGAGTGGTGTTATGAACCCTAATGTACCCCAATATAGGCCTAGGTAGTTACACAACTGTTTACCTACACCTGTCTTACAATTTTTCTACATAACGGGTCCTGCTCTGCCCTTTTACCTAGTAAGGTGCTAAATGACTTTTGTGTGTTTTTTTTTAAACTAACCTTGTGTTTTACGCATGAGGATTCTCATTATCACACCAGGATTCCCAACTCTGTATAACGGTCACCTCTATTGTCACCCTGGCCCGACATGTCCATAGTACTTTTCTAGGTAGAACCCCTGAGGGTACCTTTCAGGTATGTAAGCACTACATTTTCGCTGGGCAAACCAGAGGAGAAAAAGACTTCCATGCTGACACACTGATGCAAGACGCTGAGGTCCCTGCACGCAGACAGTCCAGCATGCAGTGGTCTGACATTCCTTGCGGGTTGCCCATCTTGAGTCCAAGATGGGGTCCTTTGCTTTACCACATTAGGTAATGAGGTTGGATCTATCCTAATGTGATTCATGGATACATGAACATAAGTGTACCTACATACATGCTAGGTACACTTAGGTACATCTAGTTAAGGTTGCATCGTAGAAACACATATTATGAGTGCCATGTATCTAAATGCCTGCATAAATCCATTGGTTTAGCACTATGGTAGAATTCTGCCTTTTCTTTACTCTGTTGGTGTTAATAACCATATATATCTATGTCTGTCTTATAATTGGCGCATTACACATATTTTATAGTAGAATGACGCTGGGTCAAAAAATGCTTATTGAAAAGGTCCACATAGTTTATTCTGTATATCTTTCTAAAACAAAGTGGTACAAAAGGGGGTGGTGATGGACGGAGCATCTGAATAAATCAAACACTCACACCCAGTCAAAAGATCTGGGTTTAATCCATCACCGTTCTTTAGCCCACTCTCCACCCCAGTTCAGACGTGGCTATATGCAAATCAGTCTGAACCTGTGCCTCATGGGAACAGTCCAGCCCGAACTGCCAAGCCATGTCTTCCCTGGACCGGAAACAAGCTTCTGAGGACCGGTTTCTTGCTTTCCAGCCGTCTTCAGCCCGGCTTGCTTGAATCCAGTGGCAAAGTGAGCAAGGGACTCACTTGTGGCGGCCAAAAGTGGTACAAAAGGGGGTGGTGATGGACGGAGCATCTGAATCCATCAAACACTCACACCCAGTCAAAAGATCTGGGTTTAATCCATCACCGTTCTTTAGCCCACTCTGCCACCCCAGTTAAGACATGGCTAAAACAAAGTGAGCACGAGTGACTGAGCGAAACGTACTATATGGTTTCCACAATCCCTGAGGGGTCAGGGTTGTCATGCTCAATAGTTGCCAGAGGCAATTCGCACCTTGGTGCTGGACTAACAGACTAACATATCTATTGAGGGTGTCTGGAATCAGTCTGGAGTCCAATCCCTAAGTTTAAGTTGTCTAAACATGCAGAATATATATATATATTTGTAGTACCTACATGACAGTGGAGACTAAGGCATAATAGGGGCTGAAAAAGTAAGATATTTTATGAGAGTGGAAGGGAGGAGTTATGGTCAAATGCTGTTCTTGGGTAGGATACGTGAAGTATCCTCATTGTTTCAAGGTGTTCTTCGGTAAAAGCTGGGGTATGGGAATCTGCTTGTGGGACTTTGTAAAACTGGTTGAAGTCTGGGTCAGTTATGCTAGAACTTGGGAGATGATATTGAGGTAGAACCAGCTAGACAAGGTTAGAGGCTGGTAGGAGATGAGAGCTGTAGCCTAAAGGAACTGCTGTGAGAGATGACTGTGATAGGGCAGTGTCATTGATAAAGGTAGTTGTTACTTTGCAGAAGTCAATGTGGGTATGGCTCATGGAACTGATATGTGGATGTCACAGAGCCACAATGAGACAAGGCTAAAGTGTTTAGGTGATAGGTAGATAGGTGAATGTCAAGGGTGAATACCAGATGTGTAAGTTAGTGTGTTGGATGGGGAGATGGGAGGTGTTTGCCAGTAGATCGATGTTGTGTTAGAATTTGTTGATGCATTAGTTTGTCAAATAACTATTAGTAGTATGTAAGTAGAGTAGGGTGTGTGAATGGTGAGAGGCAACTAAATGAGGAAAGATTCATTGAACAATGTGAGTGTAGGGATAAGAGATGTGGTAAGATGTTAAGTATGAATGTCAGACTTGGATGTGATGCTGCAACTTTTGGAAAAAGTACAGTCAAATAGTGAAGGTCTAAATGGGGATGAGAGGTGTACATTTGACATGATACGGTTATCGTATGCTGAGGAGGTAATGAATACAGTACATTGTATAAATAGCATGAATGGGAGAGGTGTTGTGTACATAGTGATAAAGAGTGGTACTGGGAATGTAAGTGTGGATGTCAGAGGTACAGCTCCAGAATGTGAATGTGAGAGTGTGGGCAGAAGAGTTAGAGTACAAGGGTGGAGCTTGGAGGAAAGAAATGGTTTTAAGGATGTCAGCAGCAGAGGGTGATTGTGAAGAACTTGTGCATGATGGATAGGTTGAGAGATGAGCATGTACTTTGAGGTGGATGTGAGAAGTGGCCGACCAGCACAAGTAGAGATTATGCAGGCCAAGACGCAATATGGAAATGTGAACATGGAGGACATAGGTGGTTGTGGGTACGGCAACACATGTGCCATATGAAAGTAGAGAAGGAGAAAGGATTGGAGCATGATTTAAATGTTATAATACCTTCTCTGAGAGCTGAGGTTAAATTTCCCCTCTAACGGTATATGTCAAAAAAATTGACCAAGATCTTCCTGGGCTTCTGCTTGGCCAGATTTCTCTTAAACGGGTTTATGATGCACCTGCTGTATCTCCTGTACAAGGTTAATACTGGGGGAGTTCTTCAACACTGTTTCTTTCAACAAAGATCTTACAAACCCCTTAATGGCTGTTTCCTAAAGCACGTCAGGTATATTAATAAGCCTCAGGTTGTTCTTCCCCGAGTAATTTTCTACACGCTCAAGGTAATCATTTAATTATTTATTCTGGGCCGCCAGCTTTGCCATATCGGCTGTGGAGCTAAGTAGGGCATCTTTAATTTTTGGGATCACCGACTCTGATACGTCCGTTCTTAAAGAGACTTCCTCCAGTTTTTGAGCTAGTACCGCACAGGATGTTTGTATCGCAGCCAGATTTGTCTCCAATAGGATGTCCGCCAAAGAACTAGACATAGCACCTGATTCACCGGACTCATGAATGGAATTTTGAGTGAGATTTTGTTGATCTTGTCGATCATCTTGAGATGCCAGGACGGAAAACCTATTAGTTAACCCAACTGCACGGTGAATGGCAGATAATGTGCCCTCAGAAATCACAGACTGATCCTTCTCATGGTCGGATGGCTGCATGTTGCTTTGCAAGATAGTTACCCCGAGTAGAATCTACTTGCTTCCTACTAGTGCTACATGTGTCGTCCTGAGAACTTTCTTGGAGGCCTCTTTTTTTAGGGTCTCAAGTTGTTGAAGAAGACATCACCTTGTAAAATGATTTGAATGAGGGGGTTATCTTTGCTTTTAACGACAGTACTTTCTTGCCCCTGCCTCTACCCCCTCTTTCCCCTTTGTAGCAATGTCAGGCTCTACGCTCTCCCCCTTATGTTTAGAATGTCTAGTTGAGACTCTAACTTCTGAGACAGGGGGAGAAACTCGAGAGGGCAAATGAACTGTGTAATATCGGTGTTAGAAGAGGAGTGAGCTGCCCTAGCTCGCAAAGTATATCTACTAGCTTTAGGAGGAACAATGCCCACATTCTGAACCTCACTTGTCTCCATTCAGTTAGAGCAGTAATAACAAGCCTCTTCCTTATCCTTGTTGAGCAAGTGAGAAATCACAGAAGTCTTATCTCAATAGCATAAGACACACAGTCAATAAAACAGTCCTTTAATACACCCAGCTTGCTCTTGCCTCCTCTCCAGGTGACTACAGCAGCCTTGTCGCAGAGATTAAAGTCGATACTCCCTACCTGAATAATAAATTCTGCATTCATTCCAACTTCACTGCTACCGCTGGTCCTGACGCTTGTGTAGTCACCGGTACTGACTATGCCTCCAGGCACCAGGAGCTGGAAGCAGGCAGTACCCCTGTGCTGCCACTCTTGTGTTACACCTTCTCACTGCAAGGTTTGTAGCGCCGTTAAGCCGCCTCTACGGTCTGGGCCATGCGGGAGCAGCAGCCCACCAAGCCGGCAGAATGCCAAGGAGACCGCTTGGAACACAAACGCAGAGAAAGAAGGTATAGCGCCTCAAGGTAGGAACCAGAGGGAGTTCCTTAATTAAATCATCTCCCGCGGCCCCTTTCCAGCAAAGACCAATAAGACCATTGAAGAGCCCGAGGGATTAGCGGGCATGACCGTGTAGCTTGTGGCCACCATGTTTTTTATATTTTAAATCATTAATATATATTTCATTTATTATAATATTTTAAACTTTTATCATTAATTTAAAAGAAAAGTGTATTATTTGTTTTAAAGTAATTATATGTATATATGTTATCATGTTTGAGTGTTTATCATATTTACTACGTGTAATTGTTATATTTTATTAAAATGTATATTACATTTATTTTATAATTGTTAAAATGATATTTAATATTTAATATATATATATTTTTATACTTATATAAAAGTCAATATTTTATACATTTCTATTTGTAAACGTTATTTTTGTTTTTGTCAATATTTTTTAACTTACCTACTTAAGTATAGGACTTGATATTTGTGTTGCCTATATTTTGTGAACCCAAGTGCCCAAGTCAAGTTTTTTAATAGACAGGTCACCCTATTTTAAATTGTGTATGGGGACTCGTCAGGCCTGTTGCTTTTCCCCACTGCTCTTTGCCCTGACAATCTAGCCGCTAGCTCAGCAAATTTGTCAGGGGTGTTAAGCATGGTGAGTTCCACTGGGCGATGAAGTACATGTAGTATCCATTGGTGCAGACTACATACAAAGTGTATCAAGTTTGTGTGTGATCTGGCCCAAGTGTTGTCTTTTTCCCCTCAGTGTGGAGTATCCTCCTAAAGCGGTGACGGCAGGTGAGCAGAGTGTGATGCATGAGCTTTGTGTTTTCTGGTACTTATGGATCTGTAACAGTCATGAGGAAACCTATCTCATTGTGTTAATCTTAGCAGGGTCATACCCTCATTACATCTACAGGTGTTTTTTTATTACTCTCCCAGTTTCAGGCCGAGGCTGTATTTCAATTTCTAAGAAGGTAATAGTCGCCTGCATCTTGAATTTTTGCCATAACCTAGCTTTGGCTCAGCCTTGTGTCATCTCCAGGGATTTGGACACCATGCTGCGATGGTTGGTCTGCAATAGTGGCATGATAAGTGTGGCTCTGTGGAGACTGCATCTGTCAGAGGGAAGGCTGTCCAGGCTGTGTATTTGGCATGACCACTGCAAATTCTGATGTGATGTTTGGCTTGGAGGCAACATGCAGGGCACAGGAGATGGAGGGATGAATGTTGCTCCCTGAAGCACAGCTCCGCTGTGGAGCTGACAGTCTGTTGAAAGTAACATTTTTGGTTAATAGGGCCAGTGGCTACTGAAGGACATGAGCCTGTGCTCTCCATCTGTTATTCTGGACTTCCTAACACTTTTCCATAGAGTCATTGTTAGGAAGGACTTACATCATGGAGAGACACTGGATTGATCTCAGTATGGGACCTATTCGGGTCTGGGAGCACATTACCTTTGCAGAAAGTTCCTGACATTCCAGGGGGCAATTTCCTGGGAATAGCACACTGATAGCTCAGAAGGGACACCTGTGGAGAGTAACAGACACTGAATCCGCGCATCGCCCCCTAACCCACACCCTGCACCTCATGGGTGGAGTTCGGGGACTGGTGACCTTATTTGTTGTTGTATTTGAACACATAACGAATGACCCACTGTTTACCTGCTCACTGGCTATGGGACACTGATATTTTACAAGCCCTCCACGGCCGAGGATTATGAATACACTAGGTAGTGATGTACAGTATCTTGTGTTGCCAAATTCCAGTCCATTAAATTTGACATCTGACAAAGGGCATGTCTCACCTTAGCTGTCTGACCCTGAAAGTTTGTGTCCTGCCCTTTGATCCCACAATGTAATGCACCTATTTTGCATATGATACAAATAATCGGGACAAGGCCGCATGATGCAAATCTGTGTAACAGAGTTACAAATGTACTTGGCCCAGTAATAGGTTGTTTTAACCTCCTTCCATTGGAGGGGATGCAGAGAGGGATATTCCTGCAGATTATGTTTTTTAAAGGTACCGAATGGAAGGATGGATTTGTAAATGCTCATCACATGTCAGGCCATTTGCATGCATTGTTAGGCCACTGCAGTCTCAACACTTGGGCACAGCAAATTGCCAAATTGCTAATGGTGTAGGGCTGAGGCTACTGCGCAGCACAGGGAGTGAGTCGTGTGCCTCTACATGATTGCAATAGCTTAGCTTCAGGACAACTTGTCACAGGACATACAGGATGCACAGGAAGAGCTACTAGATGAGTGCAGTATTTTTAATATTGAGTTTATTTAGTCAACATTTTGGAAGTAATGTTAGTGTGTCGACATTGTGTCAGTGAACGTTTTCTTGCCAAAAGTGTACCTCATTCTGAAAAAAACAAAGGTATAGTTAGGTGAAAATATCAGTTCCAAAATATAAATATATATTTTAAACTAAACAAAAACTGCAATTCACCAGTTATAGTTTACTGAGCTAACTAGAACCTATGTACCTGCCATGCGTTGCTTATGACTTCACCTATTAGATCATGACATGTTCAGTGACATAATGATGACATCGCTGATGACATCTCAATTGACATCATTGTCGATTTCAATGAGGATGTCATCCACCAGGGTGCAGTGGCCTAGATGAGGTTGACCTCACTGGATTGGTATCAGATAAGACCACAGGGAAGCAGCTGACTTTTTTTTAGCAAAATTCAAAATTTGCCCCAAGGAAGGCAATTCTCTAGCTGGATACTTTTTCCGCCTTTAGCCCTTGAAGATTTCTACGATCAGACTCAGTCACTTTTTTTTAATCTCGGAATCCATCAGTGGGGCAAGGCTAAAAGCTGTAGCTGTAAATGGCTCCATGAGGTCGGATAGATTCTCCATTACTTCCCACCGAAATTGATTTTCTGCTGTGGAATAGTTTTATGCAGGAGCAACCTGAATCTTTTTTTTATTTTTTGTCCTTATTCACCTCAGAAAAAGAGAAAAATATAATTTTTTTCTGCCTTTATCGTTTGTGAGGGTTACCACCGCCAACAGGCATACTCCAATTAACACCAACCTTTCTGCAGCTGTGTCTCACACCCGGTATTGTACCGGCTCTGCTTTATTTTCCAAAAATAACTGTGAAGGCCATAAAGCAGTCCAGGAGTGTTAACTGGTGTAATCATTGGACGTGAGCTAGAACTAATATCACAAATATAACCTCAACCGTTAATTCATTCACCTTCCAACCAAACAGTTAATAGTTTCCAGAAAGCTTTCTTTTTTGACATTTTCCCTGTCAGATCCATTCTAGATATATATATATAAGAGATTCTAGCCAATCCGAGTGCTGTGGAGTTATGTTGCTTATCCATTTTCAACAAATGTCCCTTCTGGCCAATAATACAGCATAAAACAACAAATCTCTGGGGGTTCCTGTTAACTCATCATCCACCCCAAAGATAACCAGAGAAAGGCTTACCTTTATTAACTGACCCAAAATACCTGTCATGGTTGTTTCTACTTTACTCCAGAACTTGGTGATTTCTGGACATAGGAAATACATGTGGACATCGGTTGCCTTTTCCAACCCACATTTCGAGCAGCTGGTTCGGCGTCCTTTCCCCATGTTAAAAATGCGGGTTTAACTGTATTGTAAAGAGTGCGCATAGATACTTGCCAAATTTTCTGCAACTGGTCGTCAGGCAAGCACTTTCCCCACTGCTCCTCCGCCAAAGTGAATTTTCCATCCATGCTGTCTTGAAGGTGCCAATACCAAAGAGATACTTCTTTACTTTCTGGTGGCTTACTTATCAGTTGGTCTTCCAGGGTGTTGCCAGAGCCCAATGCCTTGCTTTGCACCCAACTTTTTAATTGTAGGTACTTAAATTTTGAGAGGGAGCCCATCATCAAACTATTTAAGTCATGCCAAGGTAACAAATGTCCATCTCTAGACAGATCTCCCCAGATATTTAGGTTGGCTTCTCTAATTGGTAACGCCAATTTATCATTAAGACACTTGGGGGTCCCTGGGAAATCTCAGATCGGGGCAGAATGAAAATATTAATCTATTTTCTACAGGCGTTGTATCTGATACCACATTAATGCCATTGAGTGCAGTACGTTCAATTTAACATTTTTGAATAATTTAGGATCTCCAAATTTCAAAAGAAAGCCATCGGGTTTTATTTTATTCTCTTTTAGCATGGCTGAGAATATTGAGCCTATTATGGATCCATCAGCACTTTTGAGTTTTTTAATTGGAAGGCCCACGCATACAGCTGAATGTCGGGTAAAGATAGACCCCCTTCTCCCTTATTCTATGTAGCTTCTTCCCAGAAATCCTAATCCCTTTGTTAGCCCGAATAATAGAATTGATTGCTTGCTGGATACATTGTATGGTAGCTTTGTTAAAATGTAACGGTAGTGAATTAAATTTAAAAGTGATTTTCGGCAGGATACTCATTTATACCAGGCTGACTCTCCCTAGAATAGTTAATGGGAGATGCATCCAATTTTTCATTAATTGAGCTATCTCTTTGAACACTCTTCTTAAATTTATTTCAGCAATTCGATTGATGTCCTGGACTATTCTAAGACTGAGATATCAAACATCCGCTTTAATTAATGGATTGCAGCTGACTCGGTTCCATATCATGATTTCGGTCTTTGAGTCCATTTAGGGAATAACCCGATATTTATACCATGAGGTCATCAGCATATATTAGGCAACTTTTTTAAACCAATTTCACTGAAAAAATGGTGGAATGTCCATTGAATGTCTAATTTTAAAGGCCAAGGGTTCCATATATAAATTGAATAAAAGAGGGGAAAGGGGGCAGCCCTGTCTTGTGCCTCTAAGGATCTTGAAGGAAGAAGATAATCTGCCATTGACCAATACTCTTGCAACCGGATCTTTGTATATTAGCTTTATGGCCTGACCGAAATTATCACCCAAATTATAACTTTTTAATACAAAGAACAGGTAGGACCATCGGACCTTGTCGAATGCCTTAGAGGCGTCCAATGTTGTTATAGCTAACGGTGTACCAGAGCACGTTGCAAAAACAATAGCCCCGACAAGCTCATAAGAGAGCTTGTGTAGGTATCTCCCTTTTACAAAGCCTCTCTGGTCTTCGTGTATTATATACCCCACAATTTTGGCTAACCTGTCGAATAAAATGTTAGTAAAAAGTTTATAATCTGAATTTAAAAGTGATATTGATCTATAAGGCTCACAGGACACATGATTTTTACCCGGTTTCAAAATAAGGGTAATTGTAGCCTCGTTCCACGATTCTGGTAGTTGTATTCCTTGACCCAATATCTCATTTATCACTGATGTTAAGAGTAGGGATATCTCATCAACTAAGATCTTGTACATCTCTATTGGGATGCCGTCTGTCCCTGCCGCTCTACCCCCTGTACATGGCTCCATGAGGTCAGATAGATTCTCCATGACGTCCCACCAAAATGGATTTTCTGCTGTGGAATAGTTTTATGCACGAGCAATCTGAATCACTGATCCAGTGGCAATGCAACTTCATCAGATTGACTTAGTACGCTAGTCTTTTTTCAGGCAAAGGGTTTTGGAGTTCTTTGTAAGTTTACCCCTCATCAAGGGGGCTAGTTAGCTGCCAGATGGCAGTTGGAGCTCTTGCAAAAAGACTTCCAGAGACTTCAGGCAGTAAAACTGAGCCTTTCAGAAAAAACTTTTTCCTTGATAGTTTTCAGAAATTTGTTTTGTGCCATTACATTGGAATTGGAATAACGGTTAAAAATAATGTGTTAATTATAAAGCTAACTGTTTCTGGACAAAATTATCATTATTAAATGTAATTGTGCAATCTATTACTTTCCTATGGGAAACTAGCCTTAGTGCACAGGAAATAATCTTTGGGGCATTTTTCTGCAAAGACGTGTACAATTACATTTATAAATGTTTTATTTTTAGATACATTTCCCCCTTCCTTATAAGGCCTAGATAGGGGTGACATATTAATATTTAAAAGGCTGTTATTGAACTGTTAAAAGGATTTTGACAGGTCAAATTGCAGTTTTCAAACAAACTACCACAGAAAGACAGGCAGCCTGATTCATCAATCTCCCGTTTTGCGAGGCCCTAATAGCGATTCATAAGGAATCGCTATTAAGGACTTGCAAAACGGGATTCATGTAGGAATTGCTAAATAAATAGCGATTCCTACACAATCCTTATTTGCGAGTAGCAAATTGCTAATCGCAAATAAGGAATAACTCCCCATTCATTCCTATGGGCCAAAAGGCCCATAGGAATGAATGGGGAGTATTCCTTATTTGCGATTAGCAATTTGCTACTCGCAAATAAGATAGCGATTTAAAGGGTGCCAGGGTGTCCAAAGGACACCCTGTAGCACCCCTTAAATGCAAATTGAAACAGGTGTTGCGCACACACATGTCCAAAGGACATGTGTGTGTGCAACATGCAACTTAGAAAAATGCTTTTAAAAGCATTTTTCTAAGTTTTTGCTATTTACCGAGAGGTCTGACCTCTCGGTAAATAGCGGCCCGAAATTGCGAATTAGCAATTTAAAAATGGTTGATGAATTGCATTTAAGGAATCTCAAATAGAGATTCCTTAAATGTAATTCCTCGCAATTTAGCGAATTAGCAATTACCGATTTTTGCATTTGAGATGATGAATCCCAAATGCAAAAATAGCGCTCGCAAAGGGACAGATTCTCAGAATCTGACCCTTTGCGAGCCGATTTCGGCTTGATGAATCAGGCTGTTAGTGACACTGGAGCCTTGTTTCCTATTGTCACTGTAGTAGAGGCATAATAGGTGCTGTAGTTCACTAGTGGCATTTGGGTATGCAAGTGGCTATATGTGTGTGTATGTGGGTGTGTGAGTAGCTGTATGGATGAGTAACATGCTGAGTGAAAGGCAGTATTGGTGATTGAGTGGGTGTGTCAGTGGCTCTATGGGTGAGTGGCTCTATGGGTAGGTAAGTGGGTATGTAGTGACTGTATGAGTGAGGGAGTGGGTTTCTGATTGTCTATATCAGTGAGTGGTTGGGTGTGTAAGTGGTTGTTTGGGTGAGTGAGTGGCTATTTAAGTGGGTGTTTAGTGGGTTGGTGTATGAGTGGTTGTATTGGAGAGTACATGACTGTGTGAATGGCTGTATGAGTGAGTGAGCGGATGTGGGAATGCTTGTATGGATGTGTGAATCGGTATGTAAGTGGTTGTGTGAGTGTGTGAATGAGTGTGTGAGTGCTTGTATGGATACATGATTGGCTGTGTTGAAAGGCTGTATGGCTGAAAGAGTGAGTTTATCAGTGAAGTATATAAATACATGAGTGACTGAGTAGCTGTATGGGTAAGTGTGTGTGTCTATGTGACTGGCTGTACAGGTGAGTGACTGATTGTATGATTGGATGTATGAGTGAGTGCATGAGTGTGTAAGTGGCTTTACAAGTGAGTGAGTGGGTGTGTGAGTACCTCTATGGAGGAGTGAGTGGGTGTGTACCCCTAGATAAAAGGCAGTGGATCTTAATAAGGGTTGCCTTTATGTTGCATTTGTTGATTTAAAAGCAGCTTTTGAAATGGTTCCCATAGAAAGATTATGTTACAAACTGAGAGAGTTAGGGTTCCCAGATATTCTTATTGATATAATAGTCACCTATACACAGATAACTATGCACAATCAGATGGGGTACAAATGGAGAAAAAATGGAACAGATAAAACAGTCCAAGGAGATCCGGCAAGGATGTGTCCTTGCCCCAAAATTATTTCTTCTTTTTATCAATGGATGTGTTGATTTTCTATCGAATTGTAATAACGTTTTGCTAGACTTAGGAGGTACAGAAATCCCAGCCTTATTATTTGCGGAAAATACCCTATTAGTGTCCAAAACACCAAAAGGGATAGATACCTTCCTAAAGAGCTGTAAGTTACTTTGCAGTATTCATGGTTTGGCCATAGCACTAGCAAAACCATATTTATGGCAATATGTCTGTTTAGGCACCTCAAAGGGGTTTTCAGCCTAGAGGGTGTGGATCTTGAGAGAGTCTTTGATTTTGATTACTGGGAATCCAGATATCCAGTAGTAATTTATGGGGTAGCTTCTATTAAATCATAGAAACACAGCCACCATGAGGTTTGCAAAAGCCATCTCTCTCCATCCTGTATCCCCCTTGTGAGAAATATGGAGAACTCAAGCAGTAGTGGACGTAATCTATGCGGCTAACCTCTGGGGTCATTGTAACATCAATGCCCTAGGAGCGGTTAAAAAAACAATTTATGAGGGCAGCACTTAAACTCTCCTGAATCACCCCACCAGTCCTTAAACATGTTCTGAGTATGTAATCTATCATTCCTAAAACGACTAAAACTAGTGTTATATTGGTTAAGGATATGGTCGACTACTGAGCTGGAACCCTTTAGGGCTGGTTTAAAAGATATTATTAAATAGCCAAATTGACATGGTGAGGCTCCTATGGCAAAAGTACATTAAAAAGGTGTTAATCTCTTTGGCCCTATTTGATCTTTGGATTAATCCAGTATCTATCACCCCATCTTCACTCAATCAATCAATCAATCAGAGAATTGTAAGCAAGCTACTCACCCGTGAGGGTCTCAAGGCGCTGAGGCTGGGTTCGCAGATCTGTTTAGCCAAAGAGCCCAGTCTTGAGGGTCTCCCTGAAGGTGGTCAGGGTTGGGGCACATCTGATGTCTGCCGCTATGTTACAGGACTGGCCTGCAATGTGAGAGAAGTGCTCTGTGGATGCACAGGGTTTTTTGGCCAGTGCAAGGTTGGAAGATCAGAGGTTTCTGTTGGGTACGTGGAAGTTGATTATGTTGTTGAGGTATTTGGGTCCGTTGTTGTGTAGGCATTTGCAGGTGTGAGTGAGGGTTTTGAAAGTGATTCTTTTCTCCACCGGGAGCCAGTGGAGACTTTGTAGGTGTTGGCTGATGTGTTCATGTCTGGGGATGCCGAGGACGAGTCTGGCGGCTGTGTTCTGGAGTTTGCTGAGTAGTGACTTGTTGATGCCGGCGTAGAGTGCGTTTCCATAGTCCAGTCTGCTGGTGAAGAGTGCGTGGGTTACTATCTTCCTTGAAACGGGGGCGATCCACTTGAAGGTCTTGTGAAGGATGTGGAGGGTATTGAAGCAGCTTGATGTGACGGCGTTGACCTGTCAGTTCATGGTGAGTGATGAGTCGAGTATGATGCCGAGATTCTTGGTGTAGTCTGAGGGGGTAGGTGGGCTTCCAAAGGGTGGTCCGCCACCAAGTGCTCTCCCATACAGAAGCGGTGGTACCGAGGATGAGGACTTTTGTCTTCTTGGCATTGAGCTTCAGGCCGCTGTTTGCCATCCAGACTACGATGTCTTGCATTCCTTTCTGGAAGTTGAGTTTGGTGGGCTCTTTGGTATGGGAGAGGATTAGCTGGGTGTTGTCGGCGTAGGATACGATGTTGAGGCACTGTTGTTGGACGATGGCTGCAAGGGGGGCCATGTAGATGTTGAAGAGGGTGGGGCTCAGGGATGAACCCTGTGGGACTCTGCAGGTGATTTTCGTGGGGTCGGAGAGTAAGGGCGGGAGGCTGATCCTTTGGCTTCTTCCGGCGAGGAATGATCAGATCCAGTGTTTGGGTGCAAGGGGGTCGGTAGACGAGGGTTCCTCGGAGTGTGGCTTTGGGGGTGGTCTGGATCTGGAAGTGCAGGTGTTCGGCAGAGGGTAAGATTTCGCTGGAGGTGGTGAGGCGGAGGGGGCTCTTGTGAACGATGGCGAGGCGCCCTCCTGGGAGGTTGGGGCTGTCTTTCCTCTGGATCTTGTATCCCTCTGGAATAGCGGTGCTGATGTCGGGGGCGGTTGATGCATTGGTCCAGGTCTCTATGAAGAAGGCGATGTCAGGCGAGAGATAGTCGAGTAGGTTCCAGATTAGTGTACAGAGCGTACTTCGAGGAGGATGCATTTTAGGTTGTCGCTGGTGCTGGCATCGGCGGCGTTGGAGGCCGGGGTTGCAGTGAAGGTCTGGCAGCAGTGGAGGCAGGAGAACTGTGCTTGAGTCATGTTCGGTGAGGCGTGTTGGAATTCTCTAAGTCTTCCAGGGTTTTGTGTGAAGAGAGTGGAGAGGTCCATTGTTCCTGGCACTTGGTCGGGTCGCAGACATGGTCAGGCAGGCTTACCTTTGGCTCTCCTTCGGCGTTCCGGCAGCACGCCCGCTGGGCTCATCCACTGCATGACCACTCAGCAGCCGTCATTAGAGAGGGGAGGTGGGAGGGAGGAGAGGCTGGTAGGTGGGAGTGGGGGATTTCTGGGGGGAATTCCAGGGTGGAGGAGCCTAGGGGGTGCAGAGGTGAAAGGTGAAAGAATAAAAATAAAAAACAGTGGTGGAATTAGAGCAAGACACAGATGAGCACAATAACAGTGGCACAACAGGGAAAAAATTAAGAAATATAATAGCTGAGAAAGGTTACGGTGGTTGCAGTCAGGCTGTACCCAGTTTGATTGGGCAGTAGACACAGGAGCAGACAGCAGTCTCGAACTTCCAAGCGGCGCTGGTGGCCCGTGGCCTTTATCATTTATTTGGAGACTCAGTCCTCAGTAGTAGTGTCCGTGTCCCCAAATAAATGATAACGGCCGCCGCCACAGGCCGCCAGTGCTGCGCTGCCCCTGTGTTAACAGCAAGCCCTCGCACTGCTTGTTAAGCCTACCCAGTTTGTTGTTCAAGTTCCAGGGCCATCAATCATGTAGAGCGCGAAAGCGCTACCAATGACGGCCCTGGGTTTGGCCAGCCCTCGCGCTGAAAAGTAGCACAGCACCACGGCAGGAGTGACGCATCACACGTGACACCAGCACGACCATCAGTAAGTAGGTGGTGTTATTTTAATGCATAATGCATAACCTGTTCATTTTAAATTGAATTCTCGTTGACGTCTCGATCACATTAAATTCTGCCTTTTTTATGACGTACAATCTCTTGACACTTGAACTGCCAGTGGCTTTTCAGTATGTATGAAACTGAAGCTTGCGCTGCCATTTCCTCTGATGGGGCTCTTCTGGTTACAAATGTAGATATGACTGTGTCGCTGGCTATTCAGCTTTACTGTATTGGAGTGAAGTTTACTCCGCCATTGCCTCTTCTGTGATTGAAGCTTGTGTTGCCTGTTCTGCGTGTGTTTTGTATGGCATGCATATGTTGTGTGCACTGCCATCACAGAAGGCCTCTGTGCTCTTCGGGCAGGTCAGTCCACCTGTGCACAATGGCAGGCAAAGATCAGCACTGGAGCAGTCTCAGGGTGGGTAAGAATAGCTGCAGTTGCCGGGGCACAGTAAGGGAGGTACCACCGTGGCTTTATTTGCACAACTACATAGGTCCTGAGGCCGTCACTCAGTGACACGTCAATAGTGCTGTATAAATGAGAGTATGGGTAACATACCCATACTCTCATTTATACTGCATTATTGACGTGTCACTGTGGAGCATTAACCATCACTGAAGCAAAGTTTAGGTTAAACCATGTTAATTAAGTAAACTATTAGTGACTGTAAGCGTTTTCGTCCGTCATGCCGTCGTTAGACCATTGTTCCTGCTCTACACGGATCTCTCACTGCAAAACATTAAACAAGCTGCACTGTAGCCATTTTATCCGAATATGCACATCTTACAGGCCTGTGTGTGCTTATGTGAGACATGTTTTTCCACAGATGCACCTTACGGGAAAGAGCCCAGCCAGCCTCTCACTCAATCCAACTGAGCTACTTCAGTTGCTGCGGCTACCAAGTGGCTGTGCCGTCTTTTCATACTTTAAGCCAGTAGTATCAATAGTCCCAAAATGCAATCTGAAACCTTGGCAGCTATGCAGCACTGACTGACTGGAGGCCGAAGCTCGTTGCAGCCGTGGCGGGCTCTAGCACAGACAATTTCTTATTTCTAGGGATTGCATTTGCATTGCAATTTGCATGGCATACCAATAAAGTTATAAATAGTGTAACTGAAATCGGTTCGGCGTTCATTCAAAAATCAGTGTCAACTCCTCACTAATCTGTCTGTGTGACGACCTATGTTGGGCCCCCCTCCCAGCCTCACTCACACTAGTCCTCCAGGGCCGTCAATCAGTGGTAGCGTGAGCGAGCACAACCAATGACGGCCCTGTAAGGACATTTTTGGCCAGCCCTCGCCACACCGTAGCAGCGTGACGCGTTACGCGCTCACAGCTCCCTACGCTCGCCCCTCGTCGTGTCGAGCCAAACTGGAGTCTGAGTGCGTGGAGACCACACCATTCTTCTTGCCCAGCCAGCCTGCTTTCTTTTGTCTGTGTGGTGAGCGGCACGCACACAACTATAAAACAATTCAAGTGAAGGTGAGCTGGTGACCGTGAATTGTGCATTGTGCAGCTTGTGCTCCACCAAGCTAGAGCTACATCTCTAATGCTTGTGACAATGCTATTGCTCAACTTAGGCCCAAGCAGGCAAATGGAGAGGCTGGCGATGATTTCACTGAACAATTCCATTCATCTTGGGATCCAAGCCGGCTGGCTGCTGCCTGTCGTTGGCAAGTACTTATGGAATACATTTTGAAACTTACTCACCTGTCTGGGAGTTTCATTTAAAACACTTAGTTGTACCGATATTAGTATTTAGGGAATATTCTCCACCAGATAATCTAGTCTCACTTGGACCCACTCTTCGTTCTGTAAACCCTGGTACCCATTTCCATACTGATTGGAAATGGATGGAAATAGTAGATGATAGAAAACATTCCCTTTAGTAAATTACACTGCTGCTGTTTTTCCGTGATGCAGTTGAATTGCTGAGCTGCATTCTCCTGGTATTTTCACTCCTGGAATTCTATAGAAATCCCCGCCACTTTTATATATTACCAGCTTGCCAGTGGTTGCAATTAACATCCTGTGATTCTGGGAAAATCATTTGAGCTCACAGTGCCTATAAAAAACAAAACAACCATTGGCATAGCCAATAGGTCACATATTTCGCCAGAGCTATTGGCTTTGCCAATGACCGTGTCATGTATGGGCATGTAACTTGCATGATCAACGTAACTGTTAGCAGCAATACTAGGTGTCTCTCGGAGACTCGGACATCATTTAAGTGCTCACCGTCTTTTTTCCCCAGCAAAGGAGGGGGCGGCAATCTGAGGGGTAGCCCCGGGCGCCACAAGCTCTAGCTACGCCCCTGGTCTGGAGGCAAGAGATGGCACAGCGGAGCTGCAGGGAGACAGTGGACCTAGATGGAGGCTAGGAGGTCTTACTCAAAAGGGATATATCCATTTTTTTAGCAAACGTAGAGAGAATTTTGACCCAATCCCAAAATTATGGCTCATTGACAAGTATATTTATTGGGAAAAAACAATACTCAAATGTGAGTTTTATATGGATGAGATTGATCAACCCTTCACCAAAGCTCTCTCTATATTTGATTTAGGTTACATGCCTCACCACTTGCAACACAGTTAGCCACAGGCTGCATATCATATCCACACTCTCTTGACTGCTCAGATAAGAATTTTGGACAATGGTTGGGTAGATGGCCTCAGCATATACTTCCTCATCTCTGGACTTTTCTTCTTTTCCTTGAATATTCTTCAGAATATGCATGAGGCTTGCTGTGGTGTCCTGGGCTTATTTTCTTTCTAGCTTGATGTCTTAGTGCCCCTGCACCGTTTGCAGTTTTGGGATCCAAATCTTTCTTACATGACCTCTTCCCCTACACATGACTAAAGGGTCTCCTGTATGTATTTTTCATGGTCAGCCAGCTTCATAGTTTTCTATAGTTTGCTAGATGTGTGTTTGGTAGTTCCATCCAGCTTGGTTACTTCTGCTTTTAACTCTACAGAGGCTCAGGTTATTGGCTTATCTCTTAAAAGGGTTAGGCATTTAACTGTGTTGGCTTTTCTAAAATTAACACTTCTATGCAGGAATCTCACAGGTAGTTTACTTTGAAGGCTTAAGACCATCTTTGGGCCGTTTTCAGGACTGGTGCAATGTTGGGGGTAATTCCTAGAACTGAGAAAGGGGCCATTTTCTCCAAATTTATTAGATGAGTTTCAGGAGAATCTGCCAGTTTTGACTTGGAGATTTCCAATGATGATGCCTGCCTGTTAGCTAGGTGTTAATTTCGCTTAGTTGCCTCATCATCTGTGCTATCCATGTTCCTTTTGCATCTCCAGATAGGTGAGGACATGGTGTTGTCTTCTTTGCTCTTAGATTGAAGCAAAACACACAAGATGATAGACGGAATGTTGCACAATGGCAAAACATTCACCCCCAGTCACCGATCTGGGTTTAATCCATTGTTATTTTGCTCACCAAGCCACCTCTCTCTGTCTCAGACAGGAAGTTACAATCAAGCAAATCAACTGCTATTATGTCCATGTCTTTGTACTGGGGTGAATGTATAACATTGTTCTGCATTCTGTCCATCAACTGTTGTTTTTGCATTTGTCACCCCGAGTGGGATGGGTATGCTCAGACGTGAGTCCCATGCTCTCCACACCAGTGGAGTCAAGCTATCCTGGCTGAAGACGGCTGATAGCCAGAAGCCGGTCCTAGGATGCTTGATTCCGGTCCAGGAAAGACATGGCTTGGCAGTTCGGGCTTGACTGTTCCCATGAGGCACAGGGTCAAGACTGATTTGCATATGGCCATGTCTGAACTGGGGTGGCTTGGTGAGCAAAATAACGATGGATTAAACCCAGATCTGTGACTGGGGTGAATGTTTTACCATTGTGCAACATTCCTTCCATCATCTTGTGTGTTTAGTAGATCTTACGAACACAGGGGCATATTAGCAAGGAATAGCGATATTTATCGCAAAATGCGCTTATCACTTTTATCACTGCCTATCCCTGGATATGTAAGCGGAGAAAACAGGCTATTAGCAATATTTTTCTCCATTGTGCTACAATATCCAGCGATAGCGGCAAAATGCGTGAACATCGCTGGAAATCAAGCGATATTCACGCATTAACGGCAATGGGGACTTAACCTGAAAATCCACCTCCGATTGGATAAACAGGTAAGTCATGTTTTTAGCAAGCGTTAAAGTATAGCGATAATCGCACTTAGCAGGAATTTTTTTTATCGCTTTGCCTGCCTTGCTATTAGGCGATCGCTGTGTTAGCGGCTGCTTTCAGTCACTAATAGTTTGAGTACACCCACTTTGCATGTCATTAGCGATAAATATCACTGACATGCAAAGCGGGCCCCAAACCGGTTGCTATCATCTAAAAGCTGTCGCTCATGATATTTTATGTTATGTTAGGGTGCTCTTCTATAGCACTCTACTCACCCGGGGGCACCTTGTCGTGTTATCTAACCGAAACAGTAAGATCGGAAGGAGAGAAAGAGGATTAATAGATATCAGCTAAAACAGGGAAGTTTTCAGATAATTCCTGAAGTCCAAATAGGAAGTGCATTTGCGTAGGGCCAATGGCAGCTGATTCCAGTACTTTGGGGCAACGTATGAAAAGGCTCTACCACCGGTGCGTATGAGACGTATATGGGGAATCTTTAGTAGAGCTAGTGAGTTAGACCTAAGTTTACAACCCGAAAACTGTTTAACGAGCTTCTTTTGAAGGTACAGGAGACTGGAGTTCTGGACTTTTTGGTTCCGTCCAGAGGTGTCAGGGAACAACACCCAAAGACCCCGGAGTTCCACCTGCCTTGGTGCACAAATGAACAGAAACACGGGCTTCTCGATGGTGGCGTCAAAGACCAAAGGTTTATTACTGCAGGGACACAGAAGTCACAGAAACTACACATGGGCAGTATCTAGGAGCCTGTTCAAATTGTACAAAGAGGGTTGCTCCTTATATACTAAATTTTGGCCTTCAGGCGAATTCTTCACATGTTGGTACATTCCTAAAACTTTTGTGTCATAAACAATAAATATTTGGCGTACACAGGAACCGTTGATAAAATCTGATACAAAACATCTACGAAGAGGGGTTCCCACTAGTTCATCACAATCCCTTGTCAATATTGTATTCAAGAGCCGGACCGCCTCATCGTAAATTTCGTTACCTCCCCCTAATAAAGATTCAGAAAGAAAGGAACGGAGCCAGGTGTGGAAGATAGAAAAGTGGGATAAGAGATGTTTGTGGGTTGTAAATGGGCAAGGCTACCGGCTTCGGCCGCCTAATCATGATCGGGACAATGGACACGAGAACCAGTTCAGTTGGGCTGGCCTCGGGCAGAGGAGGCAGCCTTTGTCGAGTCATGTAGCTACAGCGTGATCTGGTTTAAGGTGCATGTGTCATGAAAGAGGTGAATCTCCGGCTAAGGCTACGTGTCCTTAATCGAAATGAAGTGATCAGAGGTTATTGCGTATGTGAGGGCAAGAAACACAAAATGGCTGCCATGATCTAAGATGGATGCCGTGGGTAGATCAGAAATGTGTTCATAACAGGAGTACTCTTGCTCGTATCGTAGCGAAAACACCAGGATATGCTAAATGGATCATTTGCGGTTCGCTGATACCAATATTATGTATTTACGACAACATTGAAAACACGGGTTCAAATCGTCACGGAACCTCAAGACCCTTACCCTGCAAGGCCTTAAATGTAAGCCAACAAATCTTAAAGAAGGATCGCTTTTTTACTGGCAACCAGTTGAGTTACCTTAGTAGCGGAAGTGAGGGGGAGCCCGGGGGATGATTTAATGTCATCCTTGCTGCGGTGTTTTGAATCACTTGTAGCTTGGCTAATAATGTCTCGCCCACTTCCGCCAGTATGGCGTTTCCGTATTCCAGACGGCTAGTACCCAATGCTTGGACCACGGTTCTATGATGGTTCTCCGGCAGAAAAGGTATTATCCTGTGCAGAAGGTGAAGGCTGTAATAACAGGAACTCACAGTAGCTGCAATGTAGTCCTTCATAGTAAGAGATTGGTCCAGTTTTAATCCAAAGTTTTTTACAAAGGGGGTTGGCGTGGGAGCAAATCCCAGATAGTCAGGCAACCAATCGTCCGCCCAAATGGCTGATGCTTTACCCAGAAGTATCAGCTCAGTTTTTCGAGCATTTAATTAGAGGCAGTTTTCCGTCATCCATTTTGAGATGGCCTGCATGCCTACGGAAAATCGTGTTTTCTCCTCCTCAGGATTCCAACCTATTGCAAACATAAGCTGAGTATCATCAGCATAAGAGATGATTTTGAACCCACGTGGGTCAAAAATTGTGGCTAAAGGGGCCATATAAACATTGAAGAGTGTAGGGCTTAAACAGGATCCCTGAGGGACGCCCTTATCTAAACAAGATTTTTGTGACAGATAAGGGCCAAGCATTATGAGAGCCATTTTAGGGCTTGCCCTCATATGCCACAGGCATGTAATATTTCCACAAGCAGTCGATGCGAGATAGTATCGAATGCTGCGGAGCGATCCAGGAGGATCAATATCATAGGTCCTTCTGTGTCCAAAGCCTGTCTCAGAGAGTCAGTGACTGCCAGGATGGCTGTATCCATGCTAAAACCTGGGTGAAAGCCCGCTTGAGATTGATGAAGATTCTTATTTGCTTCCAGATAGGAGCTTAATTGCCTGTTCACTAATGTTTCCAATAGCTTACCAAGCAGGGGCAGCAAAGATATAGGTCTATAGTTGCTAAGCACCTAACTTCTGTTAGCGACAGCTTGCTGATAGGGCGATAAAAATATCGCCGCTTTAGCGGCAAAAAGTGCCACTGAAGAGGCAATATGGCCCTTGCTAATATGCCCCACAGTTCGTCACTACTGGTCAACAATTATAGCAATTGCTTGGTTAGTGGGAGACACATCAGTAAGTGAGTTCAGGATGGAGCCACAGGTAGGAGCAAAGCGGCTGCCAGATATTTTTGGGCTGGGAGGCATGGGGTAGCAAGGACGCATGGATATCGCTAGTAATGTCACAATACATCTCCTTCAGCCAGGCTTTCACCAATGGCGGTGAGATCCCACCCCAGTGGAGAGAGACCTGCCTCTTGGCCAGCAGTAATTAAATAGCACGTGAGTTTGGTCTCGACAATTAGACAAAGATGTTCAAAAAGCGCTTCCCAAAGGGTCAATTCAATGGGGCAGTTCCACGCTAAATGGATAAAATCAGCATGCTCCAAAGCGCACCTCTGGCAAGCATCTGGCTTAGTGCAATTCATCTTGGTGACCAACATAGCACTGATATACATTCTATGCAAATACTTAAAATGCAAAGGTTTGTGTTTATAATCATTTGATTCGTAGGTCTACTCGCAACAAAAGGTCCACATTTTATCTGTTAAAGGGTGTTTTAGGTCTCCCTCCCAAGTCGTCTGCGCTCCCCTTTCCACCACCAGTCGGAGTGTCTGAAGAAGATGATACAGTCTGGAGACTAGGTGTGCACTGTCGGGTGTTGTAAATATTGTGGTGAGGGGCTTTAATACCGGGGGTTCTGTTGCTAGGGGGTGCACTACTGCAGCCAATGATGTGCGTGTTCTGTGTACCAGGAAGCGATCTAATATAGTAAAATCCCAGCTGAATCTGCCATGCAGTGCATTTGCCCATTTTCAAAGATATCGCTCACAGTCTGGAGGTGGCAACGAGTGAGTGCATGTTGCGTCAATGTCTCGATAGTAAGAGGCAGCCATGGGTTGTTCAGAAGAGGCAAATGTGAGGAGTACAATTGCTCTGCCCCTAAATATTTAGGAAGGTATGGATTTCAGTAGGAGTTCTAGTAAGCCGAGCTGGAGAAAAGTGGAGAGGGAATGATGGAAAGCCTGGGTAAATTCTGGTTTGAGAAAATGCAAGCGTGCATCTGGGAGATACCAGAAGTATGCATAGTGTGTCTGTGCCATTTAGTAATATAAAACAAATCGGGAACTCCGAACCCACCCCGCTCAAATGATTGAGTAAGTGACTGCCATTTCACCTGCTCCTGTCTCCCGCACCAACATGCCACTGAGTGTATTGAACAAAGTTACTGTGAGTGGAATTGGGATGTTCAGGAACAAATACAAAAAACGGGGCAATACCACCATTTTGATGATCGTAATGCGGCCAGCAGCAGACAATGGGAATGCTATCCAACAGTCTATCTGTCCCGCCAGGTGGTCAATGGCTGGGTTGTATTTGAAACGGAAGACCTCCAAAGCTGTGCAGTGTAGGACTACGCCAAAATATCTGGGAGGGTCATCGCACCAGCGTAAGAGAAAGTCCAATGAGAAGGGTAGGGTGATCTCCATTAATGGAAAGACTTCAGATTTGGACCAGTTTATGACCAGCCCTGAAAATACACCATAATCGGGGATACGTTTGTTGTGGGTTCCTGAACAAATAAAAGGATGTCGTCCGCATATAAAGAAGTTATAGGGGGCCCCGGTGGAACCCGATCCCTCGCTGGAGGTGGCGGTCCTGGAGATGGCGGACCAAAGGTTCCATTGTGATAATATATAATGGGGGCAATAGAGGGGATCCCTGCCTGGAGCTGTGTGATTGTGATGATTTGTATAATAATACCCCATTAACTCAAAGCAGTGTGAAAGGTTTGTTTATAACAGACGGACTAAGGAGTGGAAATTCTGCGGAAAAATGGGTTTGGTGGGCTCTGCCTGAAGAACGTCCCATTCCAGGGAATCAAACGCTATTTCAGCATCAAGTAATACTGCTTAAGCATGGGCGGAAAATCCGTTACGCTCGCGGATTTTGCGGATTTTCGGGAAATCCGCAATCCGCGAGATTTGCGAATTTCCCGCAAAATCCGCAAATCCGCGAGCAGCGGATTTTGCTCGCGCTGCTCGCACTGTTCGCGTGAGTTCGCGCCCCGCGAATAAGTGCAAAATTGCAGAAATACGATCTTAGCAAAACTGAAAGTAACTACTTACCAGGTTCAAAAGTTCAGGCACATCATTAGTAGCCATTTCCTGTAGTGCTTCCTGAGGGGCCCCTCCAGAGTTCAGTTGCCAGTTGAAACTATTATGTGACCCTGCTCTGAACCTCAGAATAGTTACACATATGCCACAAAGGTCCTGAATTACAGCTAAGGGAGACAAGCAGGAGCCAGGCTGGAAGTTAAAATCCATTAATCAGCCCCTAATTCATTATTGTCAGTTGGGGCAGGGCAGGTGTTGTAACTAATTTTGCAACAATGAAAGCACTTAGCAAGTGCAAAAGATCACTAATCAGGGCGCACTAAGGAAGCAGGTGCCAGCTAAAAAAATATTCTGTGACACATTAATCAGCCCCAAATTAATTCAGGTCACTTGAGGCAGGGAAGGTGTGCTTTGCTTTGCCGAAAATAATGTACACTGGACAACCAGAGGGTGTGGTGATGAAACAGAGGGTGGCATGGGTGGGCCAGAGGGTGGCATGAGTAGTCAGAGAGTGGCAGTGGTGACAGAGAGTGGCAGTGATGAAGAAGAGTGTCCCAAACAGGCTGGACACGTAGAAACAACAATTTCGCAAAACTTTCGACCCGACAGGTAAGTTCGCAAATTGCGAAATTGTAAAAACCCTCGCGAACTGGCAGAAACACGGGCGAACACAAAAAAAAAAATCCGCAAATTCGCGGGAATTCGCGGATTTTGCGGATTGCGAATCCGCAAATCCGCAAAATTCGCGGATTGCCAATCCGCAAAATCCGCTCATGCTTAACTGCTACATCAGGCAGAGTGCGATTAATCTGGTTTATGAGGGTGAACAGCATGCGTAGATTTACCAATGTGGAACGGCCCAGAATGAAGCCTGATTGGAGAGGAGAGATTATCTGATCAATTATGAGTGATATCTGTGTTGCAGGGACCTTTGCTAGTATTTTGTAATCTTGATTCAATAAGGATAGCATCCTGTAAGACATGCACCCATCAAGTGACGGCTAAAGGAGTAGTGCTACTATTGCCTCTCACATGATATTGGGCAGTTACCCAGACTGTAGCGCCTCCACATAGAGCTCTATAAGGTGCAGATCTAATAATGCTTTATACATTTTATAAAACATACCAGTGAGGCTGTCCGTGCCAGAGGCACAGGAGCCATCTAGCCTTTCAATGGCCTCCTCAATTTCTTCCACACCAATAGGTGAAGCTAAATGTAAAATGTAAATCCAGTATTTGTAAAGCGCACAGCTACTCATAGGCATCCCAGCTCTTGGGGTCGTCGGGAAGATTAAGCAAGCTATTGCCCAGAGTCACATGGTGCTGGGCCGAGCCACCGGTGCTGGGGATCGAACCGTGATCCCCAGCATCCGGCGTCAGTCGCCCTGGCTGCGGCACCACACCTCTTCCCTAAAAAGCTAAAAAGACCATCGGTATTTCATTTAAATAATTGGAGAGGGCAGTGCCAGTCGGCGGGGATCATGTAGTACATAGCTGAGTATAATAGGACAGGAAAGTGGAGAGATTGTCTGGTCTGCAGTCTGATGTCAGTGAATGTATGTAGTGTGTTGTTGGGGGTAAGTTGATGGGCCAAGTACACCCTGGCCACTCACCCTCCTTGTACATTTGAGCGCGTACATACTCCCCAGATAGGCAGTCTCTCGTAATGCGAGATCCTGGAAGTCACCTAGGAGTCTTCCATGATGATGCATTGGCGGAGGTGTTGTTCCAGCCAATGTTTGGGTGTTCAGATCCCGTAATGCTCGTTCGGTGTTGTCAATGTCCCATCAGAGTGTGCGCAGTACACCAGCCTGTTTAGCCTCACAAGGGGTGGCATAGCGTGATACAGACCCCGTATTAGTATGGAAATATTCTGCAATCGCATTATTGACTTCACTTTCAAAAACCGTGTCCAATAGGGCATCTGTTGGAAAGCGTCAGGGCCTGTAGGGGCGGACAATTGTGGGCAGGATTACCGATAGCAATACAGGCGAGTGATCCGAGAGGGCTTGAGGTAAGTGATCCGCCTCACGCAAAGTGACCATCTGTCTATACGGGACCATGTTTCATGTGGTGTAGAGTAAAACAAAAAACCCTTATCTGCAGGGTGTGAATGTCGCCACGCATGTTTAGCAGCAGAGCATGGTTTTGTGATGTGACCTGTGCCAGTGGTGTCTACATTTGGCTGCAGTGTGAGGTTGAGATATCCACCAAAGATAATTAAGTCTACCGGTTTTGCATTTATATGTGTGGAGATACTAGCAGAAAGACACAGGCATCTACATTGGGGGTATATACATTTATGATAATGTGGTAAAATCGATTACCAATACATAATTTATAATCAATAATCAATAAGAATAACTCAGAGAAATAAGAGGCAAAATCCGGGATATTGAGGTTAACTCAAAAGGGTTTTATTCCTGTAAAAGGAATTGGGTTATTGGCTCGAGCCAAGGTGGCATAACCATTCCATCACCACGCAGGTTCAGGAAGGGACAGACAGACAACATATTGTTTACAGAAGTACATATATATAGTCAATGCATTACAAGGTATGAGCATGTAGTAGGCGTAACAACTGGAAAAGAAGAGATAAAACATGGAAACGTCATGAAAAAAGGCATTACAATAGGCGTGTACTAGAAACGTCACCTATCATGAGGTCATAAGTAGGTCGATCCATAAGAAAATCCTGCAATGTCAGCAGAAATATATGGCAGAGATGCGCGCGCAGCAGCTTGACGTGAGTCTGACGTATAACTGGAGGGCGAAGGGGACTTGACATTTAGCACTACAGGGGTAGACATAAGTCTAGGATGTCAGATCAACCTAATCCCAAATCATATCTGATATCATATGTTTAAGGAACTGTAATATCTGGAAGGGAAAAGGTCTTTCGGGCAGAGACTACACTATACTGGTTGTGAGTGCGTGTACATGTGTCTACGTGTCGACCTGCTAGGTGAGGGGGCATGGGCCTACCATGGCAACGGAGTCTATGAATTACTTGCACGGAGACAGAAGGACCGGGCCCTCTGCTCCTGCAGCTGGGAGGATGTTTACTTGAGCTGCGAGACAGGAATGTATTTTCAAGGAGTGGAGCAGATAATTCGAAGGTTGAATGCAGTCTTGGCAGGCAGAGGCTAGGCTATGCGCCGGAGCCGCGCAAGGAGTAAGGTGGGGGTCACTGGTACAGAGGTAGCCTGGGCTGAGGCCCTCGGAGTCAGGAAGCAGGAAAGAACTCGAAAAAGGCTCAATGGCATAACCTGGGCCTACTTCGCCAGAGCTGAAAAACGTGTAAGGTGTACCACAAAAAGACGGTGGCACGGTATATATAGGAACTGAATATTCAATCCGTTCATGGCGGATCTGATAGAGGACATGTTAAAGATGGACGCAAATGTATTTGCGTCTTCGTAGCTGGCACAGGAGGGAAATTACATGCACTGTAAGCTAGTACATGGAGACGGTGGGGTACTCGCTGGGGAACATTACTCGATCAAAAATTATATTTCCTCAATAAGAATTTGTTTTGTGCCGATACCAGCAAATATCGTCCCTCTGGATCCACAGTAACAGACTGGGTCACAAGGAAGCAATTTGTGTATGAGCACACATACACCACGGGAATAAGTACTGTAACTAGCAAATAATCTGTTATTAACCCAGGAGGCAGGGAAGCGATAGTACGAGTTTGGGGCGTAATGTGTCTCGAGCAGAGTGATGTGTATTTTGTGTTGCATCAAGTAGGCTGATACCTGCTGTTCCTTGCGGGGATTCGATAGCCCCCTCACATTCCATGTTATACATTTATGTTCCAGTCCTTCCCACGCGTGTATAGTGCCTCTCATAACAAATGTAGGAATATAGAGAGAGACGCGTCTATACGATTGAGTGGGAATAGCTAGCCAGTGGATATATGAGTGACCTGCAGCATAGAACCAAATTGAACCCTATACAACTAACTTTCCAACACACCAACCACCTCTCACATTAGATAACCACCCAATTTAGATTGGGTGAATCCCAAACAATAGCAACAAAAAAAACAATAAAATATTACAAGAATTAAGAGATCTCCTGAGGGGTAGCAATGCCCTGGGTGGACCACTGAACATGAAAATTATAGGTAACAGATTTATCTGTAACTACCCTCATAAGCAATCGGCAGAGCAGTTATCTCAGTCATCAAGTGGTTAGAATTGGGTGTCTTACATCGTGTTTTAAATGCCTGTGGAATCAACATTAATTGCGTTCATCACACACGCCAAGACCGCCTTTCCACTGAAAGCAAACCATTATGGACAACTGTGGGTCATTTTACAGGGAAGGGACCTTTATGCAATTTGTGGCATTTCCAGAAGTCAGACGCCTCAGCATGAGTGTCACAAATAGAGGGTACAGCATTGCATAGCAGATGTTTGTAGTTCTCAGAGTCCGCTTAATGTCCTGGAACTTGCGCCTGGCCTCCTGCACCACTTGCGTAAAGTCAGGGTAAATGGACATTGACTTTCCCTGGAATTGTTGGTCTCCCACTTCTCTGGTCCTGCACAAGGCAGCGGTGCAGTCACAGTAATTAATCAGATGCGCTAATATGAGGTTCAGAGGTGTTCTAAATAGGTGCCCCTCAGAAAATGTAGTGGAGAAACAGTCCCTGCCAAATAGTTTGGTTAATAAACTCTTGATGTTTAGCTCCATAGGGCCTGTATTTGTCGTCTCAGCCACTCCTGCTATGCAGAGATTGTTGCGGCACGATCTCGCCTCCAGATCTTCTGCCTTCGCCGCCGTCGTTTTGAGGAGAAAATTACAAAAAACAATTTGATGGACAGAATGTAGATCAATGTCTTACATTCACCCCAGTACAAGGATCTGGGCCTAAATCCATCGTTTTTTGCACTCCACACCACCCCGGGTTAGATAATGGCTTTATGCAAATCAGCTCTGACCCTGTGCCCCATGGGAACAGTCCAGTCCGAACTACACAGCCATATCTTTCCCAGACCCGTCGTTTTGAGGAGGCGCTCCATGCGATCAAGGCATTTAGCCATAGCTGCTTGTGCATCTTCGACATCCGACATCCTTTTTTCTGCCGTGTCTATTCGGGCCTCATGCTGCCTCACTCGATTACGTATAGTGTCAATGCACTTACCCAGGTCATCAAAGCACGCATTGATAACCTTGAAACCCACCCGCCCTCCTGCACAGGTTGCTCTTAGTCCGGCAGATCGCCATGCTCCGTCGATTCTCCCCGCCTAGGGGTCTTGGTGACTTTGAATGAGATCTGCCACTGCTTGGAGTCTCCACGCCCCATAATGTTTGGGTAGGTAACCAAACTCATATGTGACAGCAAAAGCACAGGCACAAAATAGGACTTCTAAGTTGCAAGAAGCTGCTGTAGTATGATACTTCCAGTATGAGGCCGGGGAGTGGGTAGTAGGAATCTTGGGCCCTCCACCTCAGGGCCTCTTTTCGGCTGGTCAGGCCCAGTAGCAGGAGATTTATTGAGCCCGGGGGATTGTCCTCCACTTAAATCATTCCTGGGTAGAGATTATAGAGCGCACGGAGCGTGTGGGGGTTCCTCACTCCAATGTCCTCCCTGCCACCTGCGTTTCGCTGTTGTTTGCTCCGGCTATTTAAAATGCACTTGCGTTGCTCATTGCTGCGTGTATGCAGTACGTGGTATTCCCGTCATTGGGGGAGCTTGGGACAATGGTCATGACTCCCCCTCCATCAAAATCAGGCTCTCCATGCCTCAGTTGTCATTACTGATCCTCGTCTATGGACTCCAAGCAGCAGCCTCGATTTTGCTGTAGCTGGGCTCCGCAGTGGCAGCCCCGCCTTCAGGCCAGCTTGCAATCCATATCATCACGGGGTCCTCCGAGGACCGCGTCAGGCCGCCACCACGGCCACGGCATCCCTGGGTATTGGGAGACCTCCCGGGCTCCGCATCACTTTGTACTCGTTCTGGTGTGTCAATGGGCCGTGACAGCACTCAGGGGCGTGAATCCCAGCGAGAAAGCATTGCAGAGCAGTTAATTTGGAGCAACCGCCTGGAGCTCCTGAATCAAGCCACCTACTTAGTGCCTGGTTAGGCCACACCCCCAAAAAAATATATGAACTGTTAAAAAGAATGTTGCACAGCTTGAAATCTTGGGGAAAATGCTACAAAAGTTTGGCCGACTGAAGAGTGGGACAATGTCCTAATTCGGTATTTACTTTCTGGTGCCAATCTTTATTTTGCACTGATAAGTCATCTTTTTAGTGCAGAATGGGGTAGGCTGCTTTGTACTCCTTTGCCTCAAATAGCTGTTTTATAGGTGGTATTGGGCTTTCTAGAGCAAAGTGCTATGTACTAAAATTGTTCAAAATATTTTTAAGTCTGTCTAGGAAGTGGATTTTGTACTACAACAATAACCTTTCAGTACAAACCCTGATAGACTTCATACACACACACACAAACACACACACATACACATGCACAAACACACGTTTGCACCTTTGTTAAAAATGCATGTGTGGCTCTGACAAGCCTCTTTGTGTGCTAGAGCAGGACAAGCAAGCAGATGTGCCCCTCTCTCCCCCTAGGGCAACGCAGTTCAGCGCAGCAGTGCATTAATATTTAGTAAATCTGCCCCTTGAAGTATGAAAAATGTTTAACAAAAATGCCTGCAGTTTTGCAGCACGCTTGCTTTAAGCTGATATTTTTAAACAAACATGGCTAATATACATTCCGACTGTTTTGCAACATCCATGTCAAAGGACAGGGTATTTGAGATGGGCCTCAACACCTCATAGAAATTAATAATTATGGAAATGTTTTTAAAATATTGGTGAGCTTTGCTCTATAGTAGCAATTGCCTATTATTTGCATACATTAAATAACAACTTTGTTACATGTTCTGAGAATTGCTGAAGCAGACAGTAAGCTCCTTTAACCATCCATGCATTTTAATGAGAGAGGCAGCTTATTTTGCTGTTCATGCATTAAAAAAAGTAATTGTATTTTGACAGTGATGAAAACATTAATAACAATTGATCAAAAGAGCCACAGCTCCATAAAATTCATATGATAATGGAATATAATGGCGTCTACTAATATGTGAATACCAACCATGCAGATTTTAAACCGTATTGTTAAGTTGTATTGATGCTTGACTTTCTTTTTTCTGTGAAGAGGTTTATTGGGCTCTGCCATTGCACCATGATAAGATATTTAAATACGTTGCCCATTTTTTTAAGAAGTCCTTCCCTATGTACAACGAATGTACAATGCAATAACCCATTTACTAAAATGGCATAGTTATTGATAATGCAAACTTGCAAAGGAAAAGAGCAGATTACATTCCTGGAGTAGTGTTACGGTTAGCGACTAGTTACCAGTGGGTACGTTTTCTGCCTTAAATTCTTGCCACCTCGCCGTTACAGATGCACAATTCCTAAGACAGAGTTATTAAACCTTAAATATGGGATAATGGGGAATAAATGCAGAAGTGTGTTTCTGCTCTTATTCCAACAATATTTGCCCCATTTTTAGCCATATTTGTTTGCATCAGGTGATGTGTCCAGGTGAAGAAATCCAGGCCTGCAAAGTACTTGTATTACTAGGAATCCAGATGGAAATGGATGCTACTTTTACCAGCCCCCTCAGGATTTCCAGTAGACTCATAATGATGACTTTGGGGTATATGTACAAGAATTGCCGCTAACGCTAGTTTGCGGCAATTTTCTTACCGCCTCGTACTGCTGAAAACAATCACCATGTTACTGACATATTCACAATATGTCGCTACATGACGATAGTTTCTCACCATGGTGGGAATTGTTGTCATTAAGACCAGCATTGTGTCTATAAAAATGTTGACACTATAGTAAAAAAAATTATGGCCGGACAGTCAGTGGGCAGAAGATGCACGCTAATCAGCATGACACCACTTTTTTGAAAGCCCGCGAAATACCCCAAAAAAACAAGCCCTGAAGAAACACGGAGCAAGCTGGACCCATTAATGCAGGCTTACTAGCTTAGTGTATCCAACCAGGGCTCTATTGCAGTTGCCCTCAAACTTTGACTTTCGCAAAGTGGCACTACAGGTTTTTAAGCACTAGAAGGTGTTTATTCTTTAAAAGTTCATATCTCTGGTTCCCTACTTTGAATTTTTTTCTTTTTGGTTTCTATTTGTTCATATAAATATGGTCTATTTTGTATTGCGTCTTTTTTATCTAATGTATTTACTATTTAATGTATTTGTGTTTTTAAATGCTTTGCACACCTGTCTCCTAAGTTAAGCCTTCCTGCTTTTTGCAAGCTACCAAGGGTTGAGCAAGGGAATAACTTTTAAATGTTTTTGGGGAGGGGATTTGCAAATAGAAAGATTACATTTGAGCAAGGGATTAACTTATTAAGTCCTTGAGTGAGGCTTTTATTGTGAATGTGGTCGTATTACTAGTGATAAGTCCCTACTTATCCCTACCAATAATCCACTTTTACAACAATTGTGATACAAGGCCATATAAGCAACTGATTCAAGAGTGAAAACATTGAAATTACTAGGTATTTTGCCAAGCACCTTCCCAGTGTCCCAGAAACTCACAGGAAATCTTCTGTACTAATTCTGCACTAAATGCCCGGGATGTTCCGCCACTAACCTGAAACTTTGTCTATGTTATTTTTTTATGTTGGTTTCCATATTACCATGTCTTTTAAGGTCAGAAAATATTTTTTAAATATTGTGTTCCTAAAGTATCATAGCACAAATACCAGTGTCTATAATGTCAATAAAGTAACAATTGAAAGCTAACTCCACATTTATGTGCCTTAAAGATATACATATGGTCAATATACATATAAGTGGAGTTAAACATAGTACACAAATACTTACCAATATATACTTACCTTGTTGATATGCTGGTGGTCAGTACTTTTGCTATAATATTTAGATAGTAATGAAGCAGGACTTCATGTATCTCAATCTTCGGTGTAGTCATTGTAACCCCCTAATTGGTCGTACGGACATTTGATGGTTAAAGAAGAGAAATGAGGAGCAATCTTCTACGTAAACAATTCATCGTTAAAGATTCATATTGAGTCAATAGGGAGAGTTATTGTGAGTTAAAAGGTTTTATTTTCATGTCTTTTATGTTTTCATCTATTTATTTATTAGACATTAATCTTTAGCTGTCATCATTAAACGTTAATATAATTGATCAACTAATATTAGATAAGAAAACTGAACTGGAATGTTCGTCAAGATCACAGTCAAAATAGTAATAATACAAGTGTGTTCTATAAAGGAAACTATTCTAAATAGAATTTGGATTAAGAGAAGAAAGGTGTCAGTTCAGCTATCCATAAAAAGTTCTGATGAGAGGAAGATCAATGTGAAAGCATAAACACGTTTCATTATAGCAAGAAAGTATTCTCAGCTCAAAATATTATCGGACACTTTGAAAGAATAATCTAATAAACTAGCCTCACATGAAGAAAGGCACGTGAAAGTCAAAAAGTGAGCATCCGATCAGAGAGTCAGGAAAGAAATCCATAAGATCTGCCTTACCTGTTCTACAAACACACATTATTATAGACACACACATTCTATGTGGCAACATTATTTTCTTTTGTCTTCTTCACCCACCAATAGACTATCAGCATACTCCTGGGAACAGGCTCACTCCCCATGCTCCCACCAGAGCATAATGGACTTTCGGACATTAGGCTTAGGAAGGTTCCAAAGTTGTCTCCTTTCGGTTCAAAATGTCTTCCTATGAATCAGTCTTCCCGTTATCTTCTCCTCCTGATGAGAACCTCACTATGAGTTGTCTAATGTTGAACATATGTCTATCCACTACCTGAAAGTAGACTTCTGAAGTTGCAACATCTGCAGCAAAGGGAAGAAAAACATAGTGCACAAACAACTAACCAATTAGAAAACCCGGCCTTTAATTTTTAATCCAGTTTTTTCTAGTTAACGAGGAAATAACAGTGAAGCTAACTTAGTTCAGCACTTTATTTGCTTGTAGGCCAATATTATTCAAGTAATGTTACCTACTACAATTTTTTTACATTTTAGCATGTATTATGAAGTACTGATTTACAGAGCCTACATGCCTGGCCTCCTCTGACCTTATATTCAGTTCTAAAGCTTGGATAGGTATGAGAATCTACTGCATCTGGTGTTTTTACTTCTCATGCGTCCTTCCTTTTCCTGGTATCACGTTCTTACATTTACCCTGATAAACATTAGGCATAGTGAAGAACCAGACACCAAGCAAATGCCAAATGTTCTAAGAAACTGACAGACATATGCCTTTTGCAAACTTGGCCACAACCCAAATTGCAAAGAATAAAGACCTATATTTAAAGTCCTTTGCCTCTAACATATCCATAAATGTGACATGGCTCCAATTACTAAAAAGAAGCAATGCTCACAATAATTGAAGACCGTGCATGTGTCACAATTATATCTGCTGAATTGGAAATTTTAACTCGCCTAATTTTAAAGGGGGTACGGTGTACTCTCTGTACCTCAGTGGACCAGTTCCAGCTGGACAGTTCGGGAAATGCCTGTTCAAAGAGCTTGATGATATACGCCCTAATATCAGACTCCTCGACTCCCTCCGGGATTCCCAGAACCCTCAGATTATTCAGGCGAAGCCTGTTCTCCATTTCCTCGAGCTTCCACTGTATATCCACCACCTGGGAACAATGTGCATTAACCTTAGTGACAGCCTCAGCAACCTCGGCCTCCGTTGATACCACCCTATCTTCCAAATTTGAGACTCTGTCCCCAGTGTTGGCACAGGCCTTGGATAGCTTCCTAACCACGCCCTGCATCTTCCTCATTGCAGCCTGGGATTTACGATTGTCTTGACGTGTTTCCTCCCTATGCACAATTATCTCTTGGTGGATTGTTTCCAAGAGCAACATTTGGGTAAGTTCCAAACAGGGACTGCCCTGCAAAGGCATAGAAGATGAATGATCCCAGCTCAGTTCGCATTGGGGGCTGGCCTGACCCTTTGCTGCTGCTAGGGGCCTTAGTGCTGTTGCAGGCTGATCAGTCTCGGGGTCACTCTTAGAGTACAGATAGGAGCTGCCTTCCTCATCCTCCTTAGACCACCCGACCCCCTATGAAGACAAAAAAAAAGCTTCACTTGGAGCATTCTCTTTTCCATTCCCGACTCCATGGACCGCCATACCTCCCAGTTCTAATGGCTACACCATGTCGGTGTCAGAGGTGACTTGTGCCAGCAATTGGCGGCCGGCCGCATTTAAACCTGAAACGAAAGGCATTAGAGGCCCACCATTTTTCCCCAATAATGAGGCTGTTTCTCAGGGGGTCACTACCTCTAGAGAACCCTCTGCTTAGCCCTGAGATTCCTCTCCCAACATCGTGGTCATTTGTGTTGAAGGAGGGGCCGGATTTGGGGGAGCCCTACTACCATCAGTTGTTGACTCTTGATGGGCCTCCACCACTATGGATATTCCGCCCCCCTACTCCTTGGTCGGCTCCTTAATCTCCTTCTCCTTACCGACCTTAGAGAACAAATCCACGATTGACGCTGTAGCCGAACAAGTCCGTGCTTCAGTCTGCTGCCTCTTCTTCTGTTGTTCCACTGGGGTCGTTTGAGCTATCCGAGTGTCCTCGGCTGCCTCTGCATCTGCTCCTTTGCGCAAGATTTTTTTTTCCCAAACCAGATTTTGACCCCAGATTTACTTTGGGGGCCATTGCTTCCTTCCTTGCACCTCCCCGCTGACTGGACAGGTTTGGACTTTTTCAGCAGGTACACCCGCTGGTGAGCTCCACTCTAGGCTCCGCTCCGCTGCCGCCTTCAAACCTGTCTTCGCCCACCTGAGCACCAGAGGCATTTCCGTTCCGGGGAGAGAGCTGCTACCGCAATCACCAGTGCTCGCAGCAGTTGTTTAGCACATCCGCGGCAGAAAAGCGCTGTCAACATGCCGCCCAAATTGCCCTTCGGTTATGGTTTTTTCCTTAAAACAGGGCCGGGTAGCTCCTGGCGATGGGACTACGTCTCCATTAGGCTCTTTCTGCTACGAGTCCTCACTGCTCCACCACTACAGCCACAACTACGCAGCCACCATCTTGCTCTGCCTTGTCCCTAAAAGTAAAAGGATTGCTAAGGAGAGCGATAAACCCAGAGCTGTCCTAATTTTCCTTGGAAATTTCATCCTGAGACAGGCCATCTGGGAACTGGCTAGGCCAGATGCTAGAAGAAGCAGTGAGGGGGTCTCATTCTTTGTCCGGCCGGACTTCTATCACGCGACCATAGAGAGACCCTGGCGATTAAGAGGAATGATTAAG
The DNA here is from genome assembly GCF_964263255.1 of Lissotriton vulgaris. Classification (NCBI taxonomy): domain Eukaryota; kingdom Metazoa; phylum Chordata; class Amphibia; order Caudata; family Salamandridae; genus Lissotriton; species Lissotriton vulgaris. The sequence continues at coordinate 461,697,995 of NC_141694.1, read as the reverse complement.
CCATTTCAGGATAAAAAGATGCAAGCCTTCCTGATAAACCTGGCACAGCTAAAAATTATCAACGAAGGCAGGACACTGTACTTCTCTTCAGAAATTAAGGCAAAGGAGTACCTTGACTCTCTAGGCAAATAGGCTGGAATTGTCAGCAACCGGGGTGATCGCTCTAAAGATTTAAGTCTTCAGTTGCTGATTAAGATGGGTCGGGTCAACCTGTTTTGCTGTGGACTTTTGGACTTTCGGACTATGTTCAAGGGTGTAAGGGCTTTTGTGGGAATTTGTTTATGTCACTGCTGTCACCGCGTGACCATCACATGCACAGACTAGGTCTGAGCGCTTCACAGATTAGAGTGGGGAGGGATTTCAGGGGGGTCTGGGCTGAGAGTGGGAGGGGTGGGGGGATAGAGGGGTGGCAGAGGGGGGAGGGTGGCTTTGGGGGAAAATCTGAAAAAAGGGAAAAATGGTGCATGATTGGTCAAGGCATAAGCTCAGAAAAGAAGAGGCTGTCCAAGGCTCAGTTTGTATAGCTGGCTGTTTGGTACATCAGGATGGTGAACATTAGAATCTGTACAATAAATGTGGGAGGTATGAATGATTGGAGGAAGCGGCAAAGGTTGGCGTATTTTGTAAAATATAATCAAATAAATGTTCTGTGCCTTCAAGAGACACATCTCCCGTGGGCTAAGAGAAAATTGTTGCTCCTTGGCTTTGAGTTGGTGGCATGCTCAACGCAATCGTCAACATTAGGGTGGTTTCTATCTTAGCAAGAACGTCTTGGGGGGGCTAGACGTGTTAAAGTGGATAGCCATGGCAGATGGGTAATAGCCGGGATGGAAATGGGTTTCACATTATGTGTAGTTTATGGATCCAACAAGGAGTACCCTGAGATTTTTGATCTCCTTGAAGTAGAATTAGTTAGTTGGCCAACCCACACAGTATTAAGTGGAGATCTAAATATCTCAGTGGATTGGTTCAATGGAACCTTCTACGCTGGGTGGAAACCTAGAGATCTTAGGGCAATACAGGCCCTTATTAGTTCACATGGGCTGAAGGATGTGTGGGGCGTTAAAGAGCCCCAAAACTCTGGCTTTACTTACTTCTCAAACCCCTATCAGAAGTATACCAAGCTGGACTACTTTTTTATTTCTTCCTCCGAAATAAACAGGGTAGGTATTACAAAACTCCCAAGACAAATATCGGACCACAACCCCTTGGTATTATTGTATGAGATTAGTAAGGTGGAAAGGAAAATGACAAGCTGGACCTTCGAAAGGAGATTATTAGTGGAGCACCTCAATAAATGGTCGGGCAAATTTTTTGCAGCCAATAGATACAGTACCTCCCGCAATGGGGTTTAGGAGGCATTTAAAGCGGCCTTAAGTGGGGAATCTATAAGTTGTTCTGCCAGGCTGAGAAGAGAGGATAGGTGTGAGGTGGAGAGACTAATGGGGAAACTAGCCATCACAGACAAACGACACACCAAAGATATTGCCTTGGGGGAGATAGTAATGAAATCCAAAGCGCACCTCTAGGGCCAAACGCTATGAAACAGGGGAGCAAGCAGGTAGAGCCCTAGCTTTATGAAAAGGAAGGGAAAGAATACACTGAGGCCAAGGATATACTAAAGGTTTTCGAGAACTTCTATCAGAGGCTCTATGATGAGGATGATCATGATAGAAACCAGGGGGAGGAGTGTGTGGATAAGAGCCCCCGTCTGGATGAAGCTGCAAGAGAAGAACTGGATAGAGACATTACTGGGAGTGAGGTCACAGCTGAGCTACGGGAATTAGCATCAGGTAAGGCGGTAGGCTCAGATGGGATCCCCCTGGAGGTTTATAAGTCTATCGAAGCCGAGATCACACAGAGGCTTGTGGATCTTTTTAATGGGGTTCTGTGTTCAGGGGTGGCCCGGAGCCTTGGAGGGAAACCAATATAATAATCTTCCACAAGAAGGGAAAGCCAAGTGAGAAACCAGTGTCCTATCGCCCTATTTAGCTGATCAACGCGGACACTAAGTTGTATTCGAAAATATGGGCCAAAAGGTTGGGCAGGATCATTGGCAGTCTTGTCTCCCCTTGACAGCACAGGTTCGTCCCTGGTCGCGGTACGACAGATCATACTAGCAGAGCAATAGCCTTGTTCAATGCCCAGGCTGCCATAGGGGGAGAGATGGGCATGATCCTGCTCGACGCGAAGAAAGCTTTCAATCGTGTTGTTTGGAGCTTTCTTTGGAGTATTCTTCCGGGGAGAGGGTTTGGTGAAAAAATCATTAGAGCTCTCAAAGCTATGTATCTGGACTCGGAAACGTGAGTAGTGGTCATGGGCGAGAGATCGGACAAAATTGACATTAAGAGAGGGACGCATCAAGGGTGCCCCTTTTCCCCTATCCTCTTCTCTCTTTATATCGACCCCCTCATTCAGGAAATATTAGGGTGCCCTAGGATAAGTCCAGTTGTATGCAATGGCCACATGCATAACATTTTAGCATATGCTGATGACCTGGCGGTTATCACTACCAATCCCCAGCAGGCGCTGCCAGTTTTGGCCCAGATGGCAAAGGCCTTTGGTTGTCGATCTGGATACCTATTAAACGAATCAAAAACACAGATAATCTGTTCTAAAAATACTGTTAAAACTGATCCAAGATTTGTGGATTCAACTACCTACTTAGGGGTGAAAATTAATGCTTCTGTGGACAGAATTGTAGAGGAAAATTATCCCCCCCTTATCAAGGCTATAGAAGCTGAGTTAAAAAGAATAGATGTGCTGCATCTTTCATTGATAGGGAGGGTAAACGTATTAAAAATGTTAATGTTTCCCAAAGTGTTGTACTTGTTTTGGGCCATACCTCTATTCATTGAAGAAAAGATAATGAAAAATGTGGAATCTGTTTTTATAAGATTCATCTGGCAGTATGGCAAAGTCATGCTTTCCACCAGCCTTATGTCACTTCCTTGGGAAAGGGGTGGGTTGGCACTCCCAAATTTAAGGCTTTATCACTACTCCTGCCTTTTGATACAAATGTCTGTCCTTTTTCACTCTGAGGGGGACTCGGAGGCGGAAAATTCCGATTTGCAGAGTCCACCCTCCATGTTTGAGATGTTGTTGGGAAAAAAGGCAATTGGCTTACTGCTGTGTAAAGTTGATAGGAGATTTTATAAGAAGGCTCGACTTAAGACTCTTTATGGGGCCTGGCTGGTCTGGAAATGTATCCTGAAGTTTTTTAATGCTCCGAAGCTAAATTCATATTTACATCTGTGTAATTCTAGTCTTTTCCCCCAGCTGGGAAAGGATTGGAATCTTAAGGTTTGGAAGGGATTGGGAGTTAAGACCTTAGGGGATATCATGGAGGAAGATAGGATGGTGGGGTTTGATGTCTTACAAGGCAGGTTTGGTATCCCATCTAACCATTGGTTATTGTATGGCCAAATTGCCCGAGCCCTTAAGGCTCTTAGACCAAAGATGCCGCCTCCAGTTGATCTCCCCTTGGTAGAGTTATTAGCTAAAGGGTGCAAGATGATAAAACTAGTGTATAATTTTCTTGTAACGAGGATCCAAGACGATATAGAGAAAACTGAATGTACCTGGGCCACAAAACTGGGTAACCCCGATGTCAACCTGGATCTTGCCTTGTGTTTGAACAAAAAGCTATTCCGGGCATCTAATTTGCGGGCCCAGCACTACAAAACAGTGTTTAACCTTTACCACACGCCGGCAAAATTATTTGCATGGGGGTCAGAGAAGACGATAAGTGCCCCAGATGCAATGTCGGTCAAGCAGACTTACTGTATATGTTTTTCCATTGTAGTATGCTGGGCGCGATCAGGGATGAGATAGAGAAATTTTGGGAGGGGTTGCTAGGTCATAAGATCGATCCATCCCCTACCCTGATGCTATTGGGCACTGACTCTAAGCTTAACCTGGGAAAGGACGAGGAAGCTTTGGTTTTATGTCAGTTGATGTACTCCGGATCTTACTATCGGCAGGTTGGAAAGATGCCATGGCTCCCTCCTACCAGATGTGGCTCTCCAGATTACTAGGTATACATAATATAGAGACTAGCCTATATGAATTGAGGGTGCAAAAAACCGGGAGATGGGAAGACGCCTATGGGCTCCTAGTACAAAGTGGAGGGAGGCAAGATTGTGATGTAGGATGCAGTATACCCTTCCTACTTTTGTATGGCCAGCCGGGTTAGTCTCCGTTAAATGGATTTTATCATTAATGCTGTTTTATCATCAATTCTGTATTTATTCTTGGACTGAAATTGCTAATTGTTTTTGCCAATATTTGTACAGATCCAATGCTGGGCGGAAGCCCTGTTTACTGTATGTTTACGCAAAATTATTTGTAGCCTTTTATACTGTGTGCTTATGCTAAATTATTTGAAATGTCTTTTATAATGTACCAGATAATCCCAATAAAATATTTTAAATAAAAAATGAATGAAAAAAACCAAAAAAAAAGGAAATTTTAACTCGCCTGTTTTAGAACATATTTGCAAATCCTTCCAGTTATTAGGGCAACATTATAAAAAGATTTTAAAGATAGAGCCTGATGTACAGAGGTTTTTTTTTTCTATCCCGCAGAAAATTTGATTTATTCTGAGATACAAGTACAGCGTATTAAATCACATACTACCTGCAATTAAAAAAAGACTAGAGTGTTTACCATAAGAAACCTCAGAAATTTCTATTACTATTATTTTTACAAGAATATTAGGCAGCCTCCTCATTATTATGACATGAATAGATGGATATGGAGATATATATATACAACAAAAACGTAAAAGGGCCTAGACACAACCTTGCCTTCACACATTTTTCACTTGAGTTTTCTCTGTTAGATTTCCCAACCCATTTAGATCAACCCTTCCCCGATTTTTCTCATGAAGCACCAGAATAATGGTTAATAGGTCCTTGGAAATATTCGAGCTTGTACATTTTTCCCCTAGGATCCTGCAATCCATTTTATCAAATGCAGTTTTAAAGTCAGCAAAGCAACAGCCTATTGTGCTTATCGCCATCTTGGCAACACTGCAGAGTACAAAACAGCGATCAACGGTGGAGTATTTAGAATGAAACACTCCTTGATCTGTTGGAACTCTACCATTGTTAAACACCCATGACTCGTGAATTTTACAAACAGTCTGAGCATAGATTTTAGATGCTACACCCAATAAAGAGATTAAACTATAATTTTCTGAATCACTCTAGGAACCCTTTTTAGGATCAAGCCTGCAAATGCATCCCTAGCACATGCTTCTCGCTGCGAGACTCTGCTGTATTCAGTAAAAGGCTTGGAGCCCACCTTTGAATTAAGATGTGTTGTCTTCACGTCACTCTTCCATACTGGCTCTGTAATTGGCCAGTCTAGCTGAAATGTCACTTCCGACGCTGGTTGTGCATCAGTGACTAAGTACAGAATAATTCAAGTTTAATGCATGCTTATCTGCTGCTTCGATAGTAATTGAGGTACTATTTGATGCATCCTCCTACTTCCCCTACCTGCTGCACCATCCATAGTGCATGCATGCGTTTCAGGTCACTTCCCTCACTCCTGTGTATTTTTTTAGCCAAAGGACTGCACAGTGTCCATGGTGGTGGAGGCCAGAGCAAGTGTCTCCTTTTCTCGTCCTTGCATCGCATCTGCAGGAAGTGCAGCCGGGCAGTTGCGACATCATTAACAGGCCGTGATCGTGGGAAGTAGTTTAGGGTCTGGCAAAGGTTGTGAACATATCTGATAATCAGGGTGGAAGACATTTTATTTTCTGTATGCCACCTTAACAAATAACGCCAGGAGACTTCACAGTAATTATTGGCAATGTTTGGCAATCCCTAAAAGCAACTTGTGAGCAGATACCAAATATACCGCGGACAGCTGGTTCAAATATCCCAGGAAAAATGGCCGTCTAAAGTACCCCAAAGAAAGACTGACATTTGGTGGAACCAGTGTTAAATGGGCAAAAAATTCCAAAATGGTAAAAAATGCTTCAACATTTTCAGCTCGCTTGAGGCTGTCTGTAGTGAAGTGTTTCCGCCTTGTGTTTCAAAATTTAAGAGGGGGTAAAAGTACGTCAGAGGTATCATGTCAGATTTGGCACACAATATGCCATCAAATGTGCAACGATTAATCACTTGCACCCCAGTTCCTGTGATTGTCAGCGCAGTTGTGGCCTTGAATGAAAGAGTCTGCCCTACTGGCCATGACTGAACATCTCCGGACGATTCTCGACGCCGGTCAGAGTGCCGCGCTGATTTTGTTAGATCTCAGCGCGGCCTTTCACACGGTATCGCATGACATCCTGTTATATCGTCTGGAGACAGCTGGGATCACTAGTCTCACCCTGGAATGGTTTGTTCATTTTTAAAGGACTGATCCTCCCGGGTGTCGGCATCTTTCTCAGTTCCCATCACATCGGTCAGGGAGTCTCTCAGGGCTCTGCACTCAGCCCGTCCCTTTTTAAGCTCTATGTGCTGCCGTTTGCGGCAGTAGCTAAGGAGTGGGACCTTACGCTGATATCATATGCAGATGATACTCAGCTGGTCATCACTCTTACTGAAGGGCCATCTACATCAGCCACGAGATTTAGGGACGGGATGGCTGCAGTAGCCCAATGGATGACTGAAAACTGCCTGCAGCTTAATGCAGGCAAAATGGAGGTGCTGCTTGTAGGGAAGAACACCACCCACTGGAATGAGCACTGGTGGCCATCCTCTTTGGGCACCATGCCAGCATCTAAGTCATTAGTCAAAAACTTGGGAGTCTGGATGGACTCCTCGCTCAGCTTCCAGACCCACACCAAGAGAGTGGCAGCTACCTGTGTGTGTCTGTTGAGGGGCCTTAATCCGATACTGAAGTTCTTTGACTCTAAAGTACGGCAGCTTATTGTCCAAGTTACTATTCTTTCATGCCTGGACTACGCCAGTGTGCTGTTTTTTGGGCACTAACAGAGCCGAGATAGCACGTCTGCAGATAGTTCAGAACTCGGCAGCAAGGACCTTGGTAGGTCTTCCCCTTAGATGTTCTGCCAGAGCCACGATCAGAAAGCCGCACTGGCTTCCAATTGATTACCGAATCCAGTTCAAAGCTTTCTGTCTGGCGTTCAAGATTCTTAAATCCAGGTGCCCAGATCTCCTGTGTCCACTTCTGACTCCATATGTGCCCCAGCGTAGTTTGCGCTCACTGGGTCAACATCAAGTGATCGTACCTCGTACCAAACTATGCTGCTTTGGTGGTCGCTCCTTCCGAGTGTTGGGAGCCAAGCTATGGCATCCGTGGTATGGAGAACTTGTCTGCCTTACGGAAAGCCGTCAAAACCTTTCTGCTTCCTCCTCCTTAGGGTTGCTTGTCCCTGCTTGGCCTGCCTCTATCGGTACTGCATTTTTTGATCTACCAGCGCCGGAACGCCTCTTTGCTGGGGCAGCTGTCGCGCTTACACAAACTACTAACATAACATAACAAAGACAAACACTGGTTTGAATGAATTAGCTGATTTCCCCTCATTATCCAGGCAGTTCATTATGGAGCTGGGTGCCTTCGTGTTCAGTTAATATGAAATCAAAAGCCAAAGTTAATAAAGTTGCTGACTACAGTGGTAGGGGAGGGGGTGGCAGATGGAGCCGGCCACAGGGAGAACTTACCTGCCTTCTGAGCAGCATCCCTGTAAGGTTAAAACAAGCGGCTGCTGGTCCCTCTTTAAATTACTCATTTACGGTAATGAGCAGCAGGCAGCTGACTGGAAGACTTTGAAATGATGGGAACACCCCGAAACTGTAGAGGAAATGTTAAATTTTGTTGTCAGTCTCTTGCGGTGATGTTTTGTAGATGTGTGCGTTTCATAGATGCGACTAACGCAATTACTGGCCAGTTCTACTTTTCATGCAAACGTTTACTGCTGTACATTTGACTTTTTAAATCGTGTTTTTAATTTGAAAAGCCAACGCCAGAACAGATTGTGCCACCCCCTTTTATTTTTAAAACCGAAAATTAACATCTGAGTATATTTATTTTTATATATTCAGATCTTGCAATCAAGTGAGCTTTGAACAAAGGGTAGTTGAATACTTTGTTGGGATTAAGCTTTCCATGAATATATGAGGTGTTACATCACTCAGGTACTGTGTGGCCTGTCTTTACAACAATGAGAGTACAAGAGAAAAATCATATGTTTTATTTCAAGGCAAAATCAGTGAGATAAACATTTTTATGTACATTTTTTACATTCTCTGTTAAAGTTTAAATAAAACAAATATGTCATCACAGCATCCACTCACCAACCACAGTCACACTTACCTTAATTGCCTATAGACATATTAACATTTAACTTAAATACTATACATACAGCTCCCTGCCGCAGGACCATTTTCAGATACTTGTAGGAGTTAAGTATGCCCTCTGTGTAACAGAAAAGGTTTAGTGAAGAGAGAGCAATTAAGAAACAAAGCATAAAAGAAGCATTTACCACCCAAGTTGGTCTGGTTTTATTTTCATTAGTAAGTTAGACCTGTTTGCCTTGCTAAAGCTGTCAGACATGCTCTCCCACATCTTTTGTCTTTTTTGGTAAGCGACAACTGAGCCGGTATCATGTAGCCTGCCAGTCTTGCTCCAGACTTATTTATCCTTCTCTCCCCCTCTCTCTCTCTCTCTCTGTCTCACACACACAATTCAAGCTAGCCCATATCACATTAATCACTACACAATGCCACGTTTTCCACTCTGTGCCCTTCCATTCAACACCATTCCACTCTCCACCACTCTACGGCCTCCACTGTATAACAGTCGACTATATAACACTCTACTCCACTCTATACAACTCCCCTCTATGAGATTTTAATTCACTCTACACCACTTCACTCTAAAGCTGGCACTTGCAACCGAATTGGCTGTGCTCTGCCTCTACCAAATGACTTGTCATCTCAGCATTGTTAATGTAGCCGGCTGGAAGCACTTCAAAGGGAATTCTCTAGATATGTCTTATAATGCAAAGAAGGTACCATGTGCAAAAAGACTAACTCTTTTGTTATCTTTCTGTGGATGGACTCTCAGGAGCCTTCCTGATGCTGTGGCCTGCTCTGAACTCCACAAGACTGCTTTGCTGTATCTAGGACTGCTTGTTTTGCCTGGAGTCTGATTTTACACCTCAGAGAACTGTCCTGCTGCTTGAGCCCTGCTTCTACAATTGAACCCAGGACTACCAAAGTGAGTCCAATAGCTAGTTTGTTGGCCTCCTGATCAGAGCTACAAGGGACATAAAAGGCTCCATCCATCCTGAACTGGCACCTGGACCCAACCTGAGTGGATCCTAACCCTCCTAGTGGTGTCCCCTGTCCTGGACACTTGTTGAACATGCTAAAGGTGCCTAAATAGCCAGAATCCAAAACTTGGAACTTGGAAAACCATAGGCGCTGAAAACTGCTCTGAGAACCGAGAGAAAACTGAGACCAGCCTACATGTCTGCCCACTGAAGGAGCATCACCAATCATCCTGACTTTAACTTAGCTCCTTCTACATTCTACTCCGGAGCAGCCACACTGTTCAGTGTCCCCTCCGAAAAGGGGAATTCAGCCTCATGGAACTATAGCCAGCTACAGCCTCCAGTCTTGTGTCACTGGAGATTTTCAACTTTCAAAAAGAATCCAAATGAAGAAATCTTCACCACACCTCCGTCCAGCAGCACCCCTAACAAGATACTCCCTCCTTGGACACTACCTGCAGCCTTGCACACAGAACTTTTCCTTCTCAGACCTCTTCTCTTAGAAATGTCTTCTAAGATTGAAGATAATCTCCAACCCGGGCGCCACCCATTTAAGACCTGTCTGACATTATTAAATGTCCCCAGGTAGCGCTTTGATCTTTGAGGTGTTAGAATTTTCCTTAAGATTAAAAAATGATGGGGCATATTATCAAGAATGGGCCTTACATTATTGCCGCTTTTATCGGCAGGAAACTGCCGATAAAGCGGCGATAATGGTCTTGATATTTTTCTAGTATTGTTGTTTCACTTTTTCACTGTTTGTGTGTTTCATACTTTACAATTTGCCTTTAAGTTAACCCTGACTGCTTTTGTGCCAAAAATACCTGAGGTTTAAACACCGTTTAATTTAGTGACTTTATGATGCACCCTGACTAGGATCGTGTTTGGTTCTTGATTAGGGTTTACATCCCAGTACACCAACAGTTAATTTACTCACACCTAGAAACAATACATTCTGTATCAAACAGGGGTACAGTCATCTTTATGAAAATAGGATGCTACACTATGGACAAGTGTCAGAAAGATATTCATTCATTAGAACCTTTTAAGTGGCTTGATAAAAGTGTTAGGTGGGAAATGCCAGTTAATTCTCATTTACAAGATAAAGGAAATACTAATGCATTCTGACGAGATTATTCTGACTCTCTCATACATTTTTGAATCTCTGTAACCTCTGTACATTCAAGAACAGGTCGATTAAAGAATCAGCAATTGCACCTCACTGTCTATTGTGATATGGGATCAAGAAGGATGTGAGAACTGTGCTGCAGCTACAACACCAGCGTGGAATACAGGAATGGGAATGAGAGAAAAAGTCAGGGGCGGTGCCATCAGCTACACTTCTAAGGTATTTCATCTGTTAGATCATAAATGCTCAACTTTCATGTGACACAATATAGCAACCTGATGACCAAACACATTTGATGAGTGTTGTAATAATTCTCTGACAAAAATATTAGCCCCTACTGCCACTCCCCAGTGTGACTCTCATCAGCCTTTGGTTTTATCTCCATCCTCCTTTTTGGAAGGCCTAGATACCTAAGTGCCCCATCTGCCACCCAGTCTCCCACTTTAAAATTGTATTTCCCTCCTGTTCTTGAAATATTGTATCCCTCACACTATGTTATAGCAATCCATTGCTTTGTGGGTACATGTTAACATCTAATTGCACTTGCATTTTTTATAAAAGTTTTTACTTAAGTTATCACCATAGTCTCCTGTGAGGTAGGAAGATGTAAGGATAAAAGTCTTGAAGGATGGAAGAATGGACGTCCTCAAATATTTCTACAGCTGTTTCACAACCTTTCCCTTTGTCCTTGGAGAAACCCTGTAAGCCTATTGGGACTTAAACATTGCAAAAGGTAAACATATCTGAAGATACAATTCACTCCTTAGTCACAAAGGCAAGATCAGACAGGTTTTAATAATAAAATCCCACTTGTCGACTTGTCAAACAGTTACCTTTGGACTTAGAAAGGTTTTAAGAATGTAGAATCCTCATCAGGGCAAGGTTGCAGGCTGGATCCATAGATAAGGTCATCAACAATAGGTTAGAGTAGGACGAGGTCTCAGTGAAGCCATGAATGGAAGGAAAAACTCAGAGCAAGAAAAGTCTGGGACTCACACCTAGGAAGTCATCAACGTCGATTGGGATTTTCAGTGTCCAACTCAGTGAAGATTTTTACCTTTAGGTTCAGTCTTTTTTCCCAAAGTTAGATTACTTTAGCAGAGCAAGGCTGCAACTTGTAGCTGGACATGATTCAACGTTGTTGAGTGTCGCTCTGTGTCAGGCCCACTAAATCATATTTACTGCTGTGGAAGGGAATGTTGTTGGAGCTGTAGCAAAGGCAGGCCCATAGGTGATGCAACCTCAGCAGATTGACTTGGCATATAATGATCCTGGTCTTCTCTATGTTCTCCAGGCAAAAATTGTTGAGAAATGTTCCAAGTATCAGGTTGGTTTGGCAGAGTAGTAGTCTCAACAGGTCAACAGGACCTTTGGGACACCACTTAGAGGTCAGGAATCTCTCCAGTATAAGCAACCAGCAGGGTCCACACTTAGCTTGGGGATTGAGGAAAGGGGCCTTCTTGCAGCTTTTGCGACCCTATAGCTTAACAGGTGGTCAGCCAACTGACCTTTGGAGGCTACTTCTCAGTCCTGGGTACAAGTGCGAGCAGGTCTAGCTCTTAGGGTTCTCCTCAGAGAGCACAACAGCAGGTGATGTCCTTATTCTGTCTTACACAGGATGATTGGTGTTCTGATCATGGGGTGGTGCCACATTTATGCTCACTGACACACAGTGCCTGGGTGGAGCTCCTGGTCACTACATATTCAATGGAGTTACATTTTCCAGGGGTGACTCTACCATCTTTTGCAGCACTTCCTATGTAATTAACCATAAAACATGACACAGAGCCCTTTCCTAACTAAAACCAATACGGTGGAACCGTTCTTTCCCTGTGCATTGCTCCCCGTGCCCCAGGGTGTGGATATGATAATGGACAAATCCTCCCTTGTTAGCACTGAAAACCAGTTTTGGGTGCAGCTCCTTACCCACCGGAAATAGTGCCTGGCTTACTAGCAGGAAAATTGAGCGGAGGCCCAGGTATGAGCTCATCTGCGTGTGACATGGTAGGCCTTGCTTAATGTTATTCAAGCTCCTCTGCACTGCCCAGAGACATCTTGTCAAGGGAAAGTCACACCTTCTCCCTGTGTCTCAGCCCTGGCAGCCATTTCACACCTAATCAAGACGTTATTCAGCTCCTGTGTGACAGTAAACACTGGCAGAAAGGCTCATTTGGCTCAGGCAAATGTAATTTTCAAGTAATATAATATGTGATTTAGGCATTACGCTTGAATTTAAATTATTATTAAAATAAGCATTATAAGGTACTATAATGTAACTGATGATTTCCTATAGGACAGCCAGCCTTTCCATGCCAGGCCATGTGAAACATAAAATACATTTTACCCTCCTCTATGGCCATTTAGTGCCTACCTGAGGGTTGGCTTAAAGGTTTTAACATGGAAGATTTACATCTGACAAAATGTTTAATTTGCGAGGTAAAATTGGCAGTTTTGAATATGCATACTCAGGCTGCAGTGGCAGGGTTGGAGACAGGCTTTGCATTTTCACTTTAGTGGGGTGCGATATGTGCTGCAGTCCGCAAGTCACATGTAACTTATGGGCCCTGGATACACGTTTGTACCATATACTAGAGATGTATAAGTAAGTTAAATATTTCAATGAGGAATGTACCTAAATTTGACATTTATATGGTCAGAGCACATACGTTAGGCCTGGTTAGCAGCGTTTCAGCGTGCAAAAGTCAAAATACAAATAGTAGCATCACCGTGACCATAAAAAAGAGTCATTTTTTAACATAAAGATGTAACATTCATCTTGTGTGCATATGTTTCTAAGTTGAGAAACCTACATAAGTCATAGCTGCTATCCCCAGAGAGGTATGCATTCCAAGTGAGGTGAATCTGCACCAACTCTTAAACTTCTACAGCAAAATTTCTGGATACACATCGCAAACACATTTACATTTCTGGACATATAAATAAATAATGGCAGTCTAAAGCAGCACAGAAAATATTTTCCACATGAAGGATAGAAGGCTATCATTACAACACATGGAGAAATTCAATCTTGCAGAAATTCCAAACACTCAATGAAGCAACACTTTGCAAAAAGAAACTCCCAGGTAACTGAAAAAGTGGGTGGAACAGAAAATCTTCCTTAACAATTTTCAGGCTGGTTAACATTCATCTCATCTCAGTTCACAGCCTTGGTGCTTGCTAACATCAAAGTAGACAGAGGAGATCACTTTATTACTCTTGATGAAGAACATAAAATGGCTCTGACCCCTGTTGAACTCTTTTATTTATTTATTTTATGTATTTATTTATAAAGTTTTATATAGCGTGAACCTGATCCCGAGGGATATCAGAGCACTTTACCAAGGAAGGAAGGAAGGACATAAATCCAGTATTGGCAACAAGTAAGAAAATACAACAGGAATATTTGCATATATCCCAGACAAATAAACACTGAGGGCCCCATTAGGATGGCAGGCGTATCACCCCGCCAGGCTGGCAGTAGTCACCATCCGGCCCAGCGGGGTCAATCTGCCTGCCTTCCATGCAGCAAAGACCCCCCGCCACATTACTATGGATGGGGGGGTCCGCCGCTTTTCCGCCCGGTCGACAAGTTGACGGGGCAGAAAAGGGTTAAATATGGTTGCGGTGTCTGTTAGACACCGCCAGTTATAATATAATGGGGGTGGAAACATGCCTTTCCATGGCGGCAAAGGCATGCAGTGTTTGCTTGCAGAGGTCCGTTGTTGGCACCCAGGGACTCTGGCGGTTGGGGGGTGCACATACTGGGTACCTCTGGTACCCCCCCTGCATTTCAATGTACAATGTACAATGTGACAGGAACCGCGCGGTGCCTGTCACGTTGTGCATTGAAAGGCAGAACTTGGCTTTGTGGCATTGCGGCGGGCGTTGCTTTCAGCACCGCCCACCGCAATATGACAAAAGCGCCATGAGCCCGCCAGTGTGGTGGGCGCATCCTAATTGAGTGTGCGGGACTGCCACAAGCATAGCGGGGGTCCCGATTCCCAGGGGTATGGCGGGCGGACAAAGTCCACCCGCCATACTAATGACCCCAATAGTTTCCAGACAAATGAAACAAGGAGAATAGTGCAATAAACAAGTATGTAGCAGTCCAAGAAAGGGGGTTTGTAATGCGGAAAAAAGAGCATTGATCCCGTATGGACATCAGGTATGACTATATAAAAGTAATACTCGCATGTCTCCCAGACATGTGAATCACGGAGAGTAATATGATAAATCTGAATAAAGCAGGCAATGAAGGGGTACACAGAATGCAGTAAAGGAGAGCAGCATCACATGAGGGTACAATGGTTGTCGGAAACAGTGATTTCGAACAAGTGATCCAATCACAAATTAGGGTAAAAATGTGTTCATTAGGAATCTTTTGCCTTCAAGTTTGAAAGCAGTTGTTGAAGAGATTCTGAGTACTTCCAGTGGAAGAAAGTTCCAAATCATTGGAGCAGTGCCGGAGAAGGCTCGGCAAGTGATTTTCTTTTTCTTAAGGATGGGCGCTTTCAGGAGCAGAGTGATAGCGCTTCTTGATGCTCTCCCACCACAGAATAATGCAAGCTTTTGCGCAGGGTACCTGGGAGTTTTGAAATGCAGGGCTTTGTGCACTATAACGGCAATCTTTAACTGAATTTGAGCTTAATAAGGCAACTATTTAAGAGATTTTAGGATTGGAGATATGTGCTTACTTCATTTGGTACCTGTGACCAGTCTGGCCGCAGCGTTCAATGATGCCCTTAGTGGTGCCAGCGTGTATTTGGGCAGACCGCAGACCGTCTCAGTGTCATAGTCCAGCCTCGGCAGGACCATAGCTTGAACCACCTGCTTGAAGTTCTTTTGTGGAAGGAATGGTTTGATGTTTTTCTGCGTGTTTAGCTCCCTTACACACTTTGCTAATATGATTTTTCATATTCAGGTGTTTTTCCAGGGTAATTCTGAGAGATTTGGCTGAATCTATAATCAGCGGGGTGCAATTGAAGGCAGTAAGGCGATTTTGATCGATCATTTCCTCAACAAATGCAAGAAATAGTCACAGGTATCAGGAATAGCCCTTAAATGGATTTACTTGTTTCTTAAAACAGATTTAAACCAGCATGTCTACGTCCCTTTGTTCGTCCCACCATCCATTAGATTTAAATCAGAATTGTAGAATGATTCGCACTCTCCTCAATTCTTTTCAATATTTATATGATTCCCTTAGCCCAGGCACTTGTCCACTACAAGGTAAAATTCAAGATGTGCATTCAGGACACTCAGATGCACATCATTTAAAAGAAAATTGCACTGTAGAATTCTAGAATTACAGGGTTAATAGAATTTCTTTCTTTGTCTGATTAAATAAAAGAAGGAAAATATTCTGGGAGTCGAGGTGGACTCATAGTCTTCTTTTGTCAATTGGATCTCCATCCTAGATAGCGTTTCCACTTTTTCCCAGCCAGCAGAAGACCCCAACTTCACCCAACAATCAATGTAGTTTTCAGGAGAATTAATTTCCAGCCAACCATCCTCTGTAATGTTCCTCTTTCCTCTTGTACAACTACAGGAAGATTATATTTTCTTTGGACATGGCCCCATTGTAATATTGTAATGTTGTCTTCACTATCCGCCACCCCATTGTTGTCTACAGTATTTTCCATACAAAAAACGAATTCCTGGCCTGCAAACTCATGCACATCAAGATAGCGCTGAAATCTTTCACATGGCTTAAGTCAAAATGAAGTTCAGAACAGTGGCTATAATCATATTGCATATTGTTACCTTCTGAGCCTGGTATAATACTATTTTCCAACATGTGACCTTCCAATGGATTGCTTAACCTAACAAACTTTAGGGTCAAAGGTAGAGTGAAACATCCTCAGATGTCCATATTCTAATTCTTTTGAATGACCTCAGGCCTTAATAAATATGGAATACTGTTATCTCCAACTCAGGAAACTCCTAAGAAGCATGTTTCAAACAGTTGTCTAATAAGTCTAATAAGTCCACTATTGCTTTGGGAGTGACAAAAGGTGTCAAATAGGTACACCCGATTTTTTTAGCTGCCTAGTTTTCTTTCCTGTTGCACCACCCTGAAGTGTCCTAAGCAATAGCTAGCACAACCAAGCGACAGATTTGAATGAATAGCATACGTATACACATGCGAATTCTGAATGTCAACACATGAGAAAATTGTGTATGTTCTTGAATTGTGTACAGTCTTACATTTCTGTGTCTGCCTCCGCCTGCAGAAATGTGCAACTGTTCTCTTTATCCTTATAAATAATTGTAGCTAACATTAAACAAAGAATAGAAAACATAACCCATAAAGAAGTTATCATAAGGCGGCGTATAAGAAAGGAAATATTTACCATGCCCGTATGCACCTTGCTAAACAGAAATGACCCAACAAAGTCAACTGCACCAAAATACAGGTGACTGCAATTTATCTCACATTGGATTTTTTAGGCGGATGCTTTGGCCGTGCTCTCCAACAGCTTTGGTTTACAATGAAAGCAATTTCCCTGCCTTCTGTATTTCAGAATCTAGTTGGAACTTTTTCCTGTAACTAAAGAATTTGTGGGACTTAAGTGAAGCACGAGCATTTACTTTGGTTATATAATGTCTATAAAGGAATATTGTAGGAAATGGACCTTACTGCCGGGTCATCCCCAAAGATTTTGCTTTCCTCCTCCCCTTTCTACTGAATTTGTTTAGGTTGTCTTAAGGACTCTCTGCACTTTACTACTGATAACCAGTGCTAAAGTGATTGTGCTCCCTAGTGTAATTGACTTTTAACCACTTGGCACGTTTAATTTATTTATTTATTTATTTATTTATTTATTTATTTATTGTAAAGTTTTGTATAGCGCGAACAAGACCCGTGGGTATCAGAGCGCTTAACATAGAGGTATATGAGAATGACATATATATACGACAGTTATACGGACAACAAATATGAGGTAGATGATAAATATACAATATACAATATACGTGTGCAGTTCGCGTTGATAGTCAATGGTAGGTGTACTTCTATCTTAGGTAAAATGTAGAAGCAAGTCTGACAGTTAGGTCATGCTCAGATCGTGAGTGTTCTATTCTAGGTAGTGTATTTCTTCAACAGAAAGCTCTTTACTTCTCGCTTAAATGATGCCACATTTTGGATCTTCCTGATGTTAGGAGGGAGTGAGTTCCATATTCTGGGGGCAGCTCCGGAGAACGCTCTGTCATAAGTTTTTTTCTTGTGGAACAGGGCTGGCCGTAATAGGAATTCCTCAGTACTCCTCGCTGGTCGATTACTTCCCGATAGCTGGATTTTCTTCGCTAGGTATCTTGGGGTGTTGTGGTGTAGCGCTTTATGGGTGACACATGACATCTTCATTTGGATTCTCGCTTCGTAAGGTAACCAGCTTAAGGCTTTCAAGTGTGGCGATATATGATCGTATTTTCTTGATCCGGTGATAATTCTTGCTGCAGCGTTTAGGCAAGCTTTCAATGGCGCTATGGACAATTTTGGTAGTCCTGCTAAGGTGGTGCAGCCATATTCGATCCTAGGATTGGATTGCTAATTTGAGATCCGCTTCTGAAATGAATGGTTTCAATTTTCTTAAGTAGTTCAGGTGGAACCGAGCATTTTTTGCCATTGAGTTGATATGTGCTTTCATGTCCAGATTCTCGTCCAGAGTGATTCCTAGCGATTTCGCTGACTTGATTAGTGTTGGGGTGCAGTTTAGCGCAGTCACCACTTTCGTCCATTCCTTTATTTCTGTATGGCTCCTAGCTGGTGAGATTAGTAGGAACTCTGTTTTGTGAGCGTTCAACTTCAGCTGGTTGGTGGTTAGCCATTGTAGAGCCATTTTTAGAGTCTCGTTCATTAGCTCCATGTCTTTTAGGGAAGAGATCTTTAAGTATATTTGCGTGTCATCTGCATACATGTGATAGGATATCTGTGATTTTTGGAGGATTTCTGTGAGCGGTTCGACGTAGAGGTTAAACAGATCTGGGGATAATGATGATCCTTGAGGGACTCCAATTGAAATAGGGCATGGAGGAGAAATAGACTGGTTGACCAGGAATCGCTGTGTTCTGTTCTGTAGAAAAGAGATAAACCATTCCAGCACAGTTCCTGACAGGCCCATCCTGTCCCGTAACCTGGTCAATAGAGCTTTGTGATTTACCATGTCGAAGGCCGAGGACAGATCTAGGAGAATCAGTAGACATGCTTTGTTTTGGTCAAGTGCCTGTAGAGCATCATCGACAATATGGAGGATCGCTGTTTCAGTGCTGTGTCCTGCTCTGAATCCTGATTGGCATTCATCAAGCAATGAAAATTTGGTGATGTGTCGGCTTAGTTGGTTCTGAACGCATTTCTCAATTAGTTTGGCCAGAAGCGGGATGTTGGTCACTGGGCGAAAGTTGTTTGGGTCTGATCTATCTGCTGAGGGATTTTTGATTATGGGAGCAACTTGACCTGTTTTCAGGCAGTCTGGGAGGATCCCTTGTGATAGTGAAGCATTTATAATTTCAGTCCATATTGGAACCAAAACGTGATTGATTTCTCTTACACATTTTGCAGGTAGTGGGTCTTGGTAGTGGTTGTTTGGCTTTATTTCGGACAGCGTTTTGGCGATACTGTGCTGGTCATAAAGATCAAACGAATCCCACCTTGCTTCATTCGTCGTGGTACTCTCCGTTGTCGCAGCAGTAATTCTCGTAGGCATTGAATCTGTGGGAAGGATTGCCACGGCGTTTTTGAGCTCCATTTCTAGCGATTTCGCCTTCTCTGTGAAAAATGTAGAGAATTCTTCGCAATTTAGGGGTGTTTTGGAGTTCTCATGGACTGATTTGGCTAGTTTGTTTGATTGTTGCTTTAGGATTTCAAAGAGTTTACGTGGTCTGTTTTTGGCACTGTCCAGTTCTGACCGTATGAATTCTTGTTTTGAGTTGATGATCTTTTTGTTATATTGGGCTCTAATTTTTCTGAGTGCTTTCAGCTCTGGGGATGAAGGGTGTTGTCTCCATTTTCTTTCGGCCATTCTCAATTTGCGCCTTTCTTCATTTAGTGATTCGTTAAACCATGGATTTTTTGTCTTCTCCGAGATATTTTTCAGTTTTAGGGGCATGGTGTTGTTGACAATATTACCGACCGTAGTTATGTAGTGGTCGGTCAGCTCGTTCACATTATGCAGGTTGTTATGCGGTTTTAGGTCTCTTTCACAGCTTTCAACTAATATCTTTAAGTTTGCATCACTTGTGTCTCTAACCCATTTTTTAGTCCTGAGGGGTTGTCTGGTCATGCCTTTTACCATTATAGGTATTACGAATGTTATGGCATGATGATCTGACCAGTCACATGGTGTTATAGAGAGGATTGATGTCTCTTTGTTTCGTGAGATAATCCAGTCTAACGTCCCTCCTTTCGAGTGAGTGGGTTGTGTGCATATTTGAGTAAGGTTCAAATCATCAAGGAAGTCTTTCAGAGATTTGACAAGTTTGTCGTTGTGGTCCTCCCAATGTAAGTTGAAATCACCAAGAAATATGTTGTTAATGCCGTCGTTAGAGTTGGTCGTTATGATCTCCATTAACTCCTCTGTAAACTTTGCGCTGTCTCCTGGTGGATGGTAAAAAGAGTGCAGGTTGCATCTTTGGTTGTTGGTTGTTCTTATATTAAGACCTAGGTATTCGCTGGATTCTAGAGGGTCGGTTAGGATTTGTTTGACCTCAATATCAGATTTGTGAATGCAGGCTATACCTCCTCCTACCTTTATGGGTCTATCGAGTCTCAAAATGTTATATTGGGGTGGTACTAGGAGATCCATGGAAGGGGATGAGGATTCCGTGAGCCATGTTTCAGTGAGGACTGCTATATCGATGTCCTTGTTAATGATGAGGTCAGCTATATCCGAGGAATGTTTGGTTGCCGACCGACAGTTGAGTAGAAGACATGTCAAGGGTTTTTCTTTGTTGATAAGGTCGCCAGTCTTATTCTCTGTTGCTATGAACTGTATCTGTTGTAGATTGTGAGGGTTAGCTGTTCTATCATTCTTTCTAGATGTTCTGTTAGGGTCGAGTGGTACTGTTTTGATTCTTTCCCCTTTCAAGAAACCCTTAACAAGTTGGAGTACATTGTATTGTACTGTAATTGCATTTGCATAGCACTTACTAACCATGACGAGGCGTCAAAGTGCTTTTCGGTGAGTAGCGCGCTACTCCGGGACCCATAGAGGATTAGTGTTGAATTAGTATAGTGAAACATGCAAGTACATTTTAAGTGGTGGATATGTTAGTAAGATATTTGGATTTGGATTTGGATTTGGATAGAAGAGGAAAAAAGGTTTGTATTTATATAGTGGTTCTTACACCTGATGGGGTGTTGAAGCACTTTGTTTGGTGAGTAGCACGCTACTCCGGATACCCATAAAGGCTTAGTGGTGAATTAGTATGGTAAAATATGAAAGTAATTTGAGTGGTGGATATTAGTCAGTTATTTGGAGTGAGAAGGGTTGCGGAGGGATAGAAGAGGAAGAAAGGTTTGCATTCATATAGCATCTGTTTTCCCTGATGGGGTATTGAAGCGCTTTTCTGGCGAGGAGCAGGCTTCTTCAGAGCCCATAAAGGATTAGTGTTGAAAATTAGTGTAGTGAAGTAGTTTGAGTGGTGGATATGTTAGTCAGGTTTTTGGATTGAGAAGAGTTGGGGAGGGGTAAATAAGGGAAAAAGGTTTGCATTTATATAGCGTTTGTATCACTGATGAGGTATTGAAACGATTTGTTGGCGAGTAGCACACTACTCTGGAACCCATAAAGGATTAGGGGTGAATTAGTATAGTGGAATATGGAATTAGAGAAGTGAACATGTTAGTCTGTTATCTTGTTTGAAAAGGCCAGTGGAGAGATAGAAGAGTGAAGAATTATTTTTTTGAGGGCATAGCAGTAGAATGAGGCCTTTGGATGAGTACAAGGGGTTTTTGGAGGGGAAGAGTCAGAGTTTAGAAAGGTTTGTTTAGGGCACAGTTCTTCAAACTGTGGGGCGCGCCCCCCTGGGGGGCCGTGGATGGGTTCCCAGGGGGGCGCAAAGGCCTCTCCAAACACATGTAAAAATGAAGACGCCTGGAAGTGAAGTGATGTTTATTTGCTGCATTTCCAGGCTGTCTTCATTTACTCTGGAGGCCTCAGAGTGCCCCGGGGCCAGAGATCAGTGGGTGTGCTGCTGGGGGCTCAGCTTAGCAGTGTCTGGAGTCCTATTATTTTTCACGGGTCTTTAAAGACCATTTCCATACATTTGGAAACTGGTTACCTAAGCTTAGTTTTTTTTTCTTTTTCCAGTACCCCCTGTGCCCCGACTCTGCCTATTCCTTACATTTGCATTTTAAACTTACTGCTGTAGTGTGAAAATGCATTTCATGAAAAGTAATACAAAAAAGGGTTGCCAATAGAAAAAATGCCAGCCATGTATGTTTAAAGAGCCTGCAAAGACCTTGCTTTGACACTAAATAGGGTCTTAAATAAAAAAGTATGTATTCATTTGTAATGTGACTTTCTGTCCCTTTTATTTTCAGTCATGAATCATTCAGGCAGCCCTAGAACACATTTAAAAGTACTTTATATTTGCTTTACGAAGAACGCACAGAAAAGTGCTGAAAATAGGGCTTTAGGTGACTGTTTATTTTTGTGCCATCTGCAACATCAAAATAATGAGCTGGCAACCCTAATCATAAGACTGGAAGTTTGTTGCAGGATCAGCACATTATTTATTTCCTTCACCCTAAATTCCCTGATTAATTCCATAATAGCAATAGCAATAGTTTAACTTATATCTGAAACCCTGCGCCCCGCCAATAACATGCTGATTAACTTAAAGTGTCTGGGAATTCACCCTGCATTCAGACAACTCAGTCCTCATTCTCACCCTTCACTTCCACGCTCACCCTGAACTTACAGGGCATAGTTATGGTTTTCCCGCATTTGCCACATAATCCATCGTCTGTTGCATAATTTGCAGAATAAAAAATGCAGCAAAACATGTTACCTCACAGTGGAAGGCCCTTTCTAAAGGTTGACTAGTCACCTTTCTGTTGTTTATTGCTATATGCGGGTGTTAATGTGGTACTTATGAGAGGTAATAAAGGCCAGCACAATGTTAACAAGTGTAAAAATAGCAAAATAGTGCAATAATGCTATCAGAAAATATGCAGCATAATTCGCCTTTGCTTGCTGCAGAATTTAGTCAACCATGCTGCATAGTTTGGCCTTCTCCTGCCGCATAATTCCAATGGCCCTGTTTATAGTGCTAAGAGGTCCCAGCCTGTGGCAGAAAGCACTGTGAATATGTAAGTCATTATTTTAAAACAGTATTTACATACTCTACATTATATTATCTATATTACATACAGCTAGACGGCTGCAAAATGATGCAGTGATTGAGATAAAAACAAGTTCTTACAAAATATACTTTTTAGTAGTAAGTAATCAAACTGTATCTAATGCAGACATTTTTGTAAGTGTCTCCACTATTCCAGCTGATAACTCTGTTACATTACATCTTAAAAAGAATAGTTATTTGCCACCATAAGGTTTTAAGCAAATCCACTGGAATTATTCAGCAGAAGGGAACACAATTATGCGGCAGGTTTGACTAAATTATCCAGCAGAAAAGGTAAATTATGCGGCACAATGCGCCACATTTTGTAGTTAGCATTACTTCAATATTTTGTCATTTTAACTCACGGTAACGCTGTCAAGGGAAATATTTCACCTCATTAGTACCAGTTTAACACCCATATACAGCAGTAAGCAACTACAAGATTACCAGTCTTTGCAAAGGGGCTTCCACTGCTCCAGAACACTTTGTCACGCTTTAAGTAACTTTTGTTCCGTTTGAGCTAGAATCAAGTTTTTTGTCATTGAAATCTGGAGATTATGTAGCAAATGCGGTAAACTGATAATTATGTGGAAAAGCGCTGCTGCTGCAGAAACACATAATTCCAGTGGCCCTGGCTTTAAGTGACTCAATCAATTAATGGCTGGCAAGAAGGCCGGTTTCTTTTTTAACTTTCTGCTTTACCACCACCCACTTCAATTTCAGACACAGGCATGTCAACGTCAGTATTAACCATTCAGGGGAAGTTTTGTGTGTGAAAGCTGAGTCCATGGGGTAGCTGGTAGAAGGCCAGTAGTGTTGCATTCAGATGCAGAGCCCTAATCCTCTCGATCCTTGGGGCCTCACAGAAATGGTCTAGGAGACAGAGGAAAGGATAGCGATTCATAGATATTGTCAAACAGAAGGCCCAAAATAGTGAGCACTCTATGCAAATGTTTACAAATGGCCAGAGACCGCTTCTTTAGAGAGACACCCCAAAGAAGGGGACAATTAAGGTTAGTTTTTTAAAGGGACATTAGTGAAGCTGGTACTGCTGCCAAGTGCGTAAGTGGCCACTGCTGGTTATCATAAAGTAGTAGATGCAGATGCAGAAGGATTTGGGCCCAGGAATTTGGGGGGCCCACTCCATCACAATAATGACTGTCTACCTTTAAAAAAAAGGGCATCCGAGCGTATTGTCCTTTCAAGCATAGGACAGAGGTGATGATCCGTCATGGTGGGGAAGAGGTAAAAGAGGTAGAGGAGGTAGCCTGCTACTCAGGACTGCAGTTATCATTAGTGCAGCAAGTATAGTTCCATTGGGGTCAAAGAGTGTGAGGGGCTCACAACACCCCAATTATGGGGAGCAGTTTGTTTGGGATATCTGTTTTTGTTTGATGCATTTGCGGTTTTATAAGTTTCATGTTTGGTGTGGTTCATAAGCTATAGAAAAAGTTATACTGAAATCATCTCATAAGCCCCGCTCCCTGCACACAGCCATGTCCCTCCCGCTCCCCCAATCCTTGCCATAAAGTTTTGGAGGGGGGCCCGACCTCAAAATATTTTGCTTAGGGGGGGCTCAGAGTAAAAAAGTTTGAAGACCTCTGGTTTAGGGGGATCTGTATAGTAAAAGAGGTGTCAGATGACGCAAGGAGGGGTAGAGTAGGAGAGGGTCAAGAAAGGGTTATTTTGGGGAACATAGTAGTGGCATGGGGTTTGGGATAAATGAGAGAGTGGATGTAGAGTATATAATGATAGATGTATAGGGTGAGAGATATGGTTGTGTATTGGAAAGAGTGGTGGAATGAAGTTTGAGATGAGTCAGAAAGTCAGGCTAGAAGTTATATTGAGAGAAGTATAGGCTGAGAAATAGGGTAGTGCATTGGAAATGCTAAATTAGAAGACAGTGATAAATATATAGATCCATAAGTACATTGAAAGTATATAGATGCATAAAGGAGGTAAGTATATGCAGATTAAATATATTGATAGAGGTACAGGATGAGAAATAGGACAGTGCATTGGATATGCTTTTTTTCAGGAGAAAAATAACAGACACACAGATCTAAGTACATGGAGATACATAGATGCACAATGGAAGCAAGTACATGTAAACCAAAGATGATATTTTTTTACAACATAATTATATTTCATGTATATACAAATCAATACATAAAGATAGGTGTATATATATATATAGTGCAATTAAATGCTTATATACAGAGGGACACATACATAGGGTGGGAATTAGGGAATGGGAAAATGGGCAGCATTATTGGCAGAGGTCCCGACCAGTCTCGAACAGGCTCAAACAGGCACTCATCCTTGTCTTCTCTATCCTTAGCCTCGATGCCCGGGCTGAGACACCCTAAGCCTTGGCCGTTTATAGCCCTAGTAGTCAGGTGACCCTTTCACCAATGGGAACCCTAGCCCTAACACTATCCAATCACAATGCTATCCCTAAAATCTAGAAACAATAGGAGACCAGGACCTTACAGCCAATCAAAGCCATAGTCCAAGCACCCAATCAGTTTCAAAAAACCCTGATCTCTAAGTCCAATAGAGACCCTAGCCCTACCAGTAGTCCCAGCCCTAGTCCAAGCAACCAATGTCACAGGAAGCCCTATTCCCTACTTCCAATAGAAAGCCTAACCCTACTTTTAGTTCTACACCTAGTCAAGCAACCAATAACACCGGAAGCCCTATTCGCTACTTCCAATCAAACGATGAACCCTAGCCCTAGTCCCAACCCTACATTTAATCACAGACCCAGAAACCAACCAGAACACTCGATTACCCACAAATGAGGACACTAACCCTGATCTAATAGACACATCAGATACAACCACCAATCAGTGTACACAGGTTCCAAACAATATCAGACTATATAAGGTCCCAGCTACCACAGACAAGGTTTGCTGGCAAGGGAGTTGGAAGCTGTTCCTCTATTCAGAAATCTCCTAGGAAACAGGCATGCTCAATCCACACTTTCGACTTCTGCTGATAAGGTCCTAACAAACTTGTCCTCTAACAACGCTATTTGTATAAAGCTATACTCCCTCTCCTGGCCAAAAAACAAAGTGCACAGTCCCTAGTAAACGCAGTTTAAACAGCTTACAGCAGATTATTGCTGTCTCAGGGGGGAGGGGGGCTAGTTTCACTGACTTGTTAACACAACATGGTTGCTGGGGGTGCACTGCTTAACATACAGGTCTTAGCACAAAGCAAAGGAGACATTTGGAGGGAAAACTGATAGTCACGGGGAATGAGAGGGAAAAACTACAGACTTTGGATTGCAAATCACACAATTCATTAGGTTAAATGGAAGCAGTCACGGGCAGGAAAAAGCACAAATTTAAACACAAAAACATATGATAAATTATGCAATAACTGGCAGGTTCAAACTACAATTCTAAACTGTAACAACCACAGGCAAAGACAGGTAAAGAAAAAAAAAAGATTATGCAATCACAGATAGGGAAAATCATTTTTTAAACGTTTTTAGGAACAATACAGCACTAGTCTGCCTCCTTACCACTTCTTGGACTCTTCTCACTGCAATCTGGGCACAGGTAGGCTGCAACTAACAAGATGGAGGAAAATGTGCCCAGAGCCTGTAAATCAAATGCTACTGGTGGGCCTGCAGCACTGATTGTGCCACCCACACAAGTAGCCCTTTAAATATCTCAGGTCTACCACTGCAAAACACATGTGTGCAGTTTTAAACTGCCATTTTAACCTGGCAGAGTAAACATGTTTCAAGTCCCAAACCTTCCTTTTTTATACATATGTCACATCAACGATAGATACTGAACATTCCAGAGGGCAGGGTACAGTGTACCTAAAAGGTATTGTCATATGGTTACTGCGTTTCTATATATTGTGTTAAGTTAGCATGAGTTTATTAAATGTTTAAACAACATATTTTCCTTCGGCTTCAGTTTGCACACGACACCTAATTGTTATTGTAGCTTTCAACCTAGACGAAAGATGTGATTTATTTGAGAATAACATGTTATTGCTCTGATATCAGTCGTGCTTGGTACAACTGTCTGCACACTGAGAACTGCACCCTCTAAGAATAACCTAACACAAGGTTGCTGAAAGCCTGATCCTCGCACTACATTAGACATAACACAAATAATGTTGCTGCCAACATTGGGCTCTACGCGGGTTTAAGATAGAGTTACAGGGAATGAATCAACACACTTGATGCTTTGCATGCAGAGAGCTGGTAGCTGTTGATGTGATCTACTCCTACTGAAATGTAGAGGTATGGGCCCGCACTGCTAGAACCCAAATGAGACCTTCTTAGATATAATATAGTATGCTAAATAGGGTGCGCGAAATATAGGTGATACAGATTTCTATAGATTTTGCATTATAATATGCTATCACCGTTCGCTTATTGTGGACTAGTGACTATGCTGCTAACTCTGGTTTTTATAATATGTATGTTGATATTATATAAGATACTGCGTTTGAGAACTTTGCATTGAAAAATAAACATTTCAAACTTGCACGTGTGTTCTTTGCCTCCCAGTTTCGGTTTGTAATGATTATATAACGAAAGAGTGTTCATGTGTTCCACGATACCTGAGGTTCCCTAAGTTCATGTTCTGGATTGTCTAAGTCATTGGTAAGTTGTTATGACCGATGAGACACTGTAGCTAGCTTGGTAAGGGGATTTCTGAAACCAAGGTGAGTTTTGGGTCACCCTAACTCACACAGGTTCTAGATCTCTGTGCACAGTTCTGTGGGATAACGGAAACCCTGCAACAGTATGGTATGTACTTTTAAGTTTTACATGTCCTGGAAGTGAAAAGCTCTTAAATTAATTTTTCACTACTAGAATGCCTATCTCTCCCATATGATAACATTGGCGTTGCCTTATTATTTTTTGTAAGTTTAATTTTCAAATTGGAAAAGATAATTGGTTCATGTTTGGTGTCCCTGGAATCCTAATTTAAAATCATTCTGAGAATGCCACATTTAGAAAGACAAACACAACAGGTGATGGACCGAATGTGGATCAATGTCACACACTCACCCCAGTCCAAAGATCTGGGCCCAAATCCATCGTTTTTTGCACTTCACACCACCCTGGGTTAGACAATGGCGATATGCAAATCAGCTCTGACCCTGTGCCCCATGGGAACAGTCCAGTCCGAACTACAAAAGCCATGTCCTTCCCAGAACGGAATCAAGCATCCGAGGACCGGACCGGTTTCGAGGTAACATCTCTCATCAGCCCGGCTAGCTTGACTCCAGTGGTGTGGAGTGCCTGGGACCCACGTCTGGGCATCCCCAGCGCACTTAGGGCGGAATATGCAAACACAACAGGTGATGGACCGAATGTGGATCAATGTCACACACTCACCCCAGTCCAAAGATCTGGGCCAAAATCCATCGTTTTTTTGCACTCCACACCACCCTGGGTTAGACAATGGCGATATGCAAATCAGCTCTGACCCTGTGCCCCATGGGAACAGTCCAGTCCGAACTACAAAAGCCATGTCCTTCCCAGAACGGAATCAAGCATCCGAGGACCGGACCGGTTTCGAGGTAACACCTCTCATCAGCCCGGCTAGCTTGACTCCGGCAATTGCCGCCATAAGTGCGCTGGGGATGTTCAGACGTGGGTCCCAGGCACTCCACACCACTGGAGTCAAGCTAGCCGGGCTGATGAGAGGTGTTACCTCGAAACCGGTCCGGTCCTCGGATGCTTGATTCCGTTCTGGGAAGGACATGGCTTT
This sequence comes from Lissotriton vulgaris, assembly GCF_964263255.1. Lineage (NCBI taxonomy): Eukaryota > Metazoa > Chordata > Amphibia > Caudata > Salamandridae > Lissotriton > Lissotriton vulgaris. Next base: position 461,669,518 of record NC_141694.1, on the reverse strand, counting down.
TGTAGTTCGGACTGGACTGTTCCCATGGGGCACAGGGTCAGAGCTGATTTGCATATCGCCATTTTCTAACCCAGGGTGGTGTGGAGTGCAAAAAAACGATGGATTTGGGCCCAGATCTTTGGACTGGGGTGAATGTGTGACATTGATCCACATTCTGTCCATCACCTGTCTTGTTTACATTTAGAAAGACTGCATTTTCTTACTTTAGCCATTTGGTGCCCGGTATGATTGAACAGATGACTTGGTGTAGTTGGCAGTTGGCTTTGTGTCTTCCTCCTAGACAGCCACATACAATGGCATTCATTCATGGACATACATTGATGAATATAACTGATTTATTGGTATTGGACTTTTGCAAAGGACTGGCTGACCTAGTGCATTCTGTCTCTCACCAGGTTGGAGAAGACGCAGTTGCCAGGCAGCCAACACAGGCACATGATATGAACCCTGGAGACTGGGTGGTAGTGAAGAAACATGCCAGAATGCCAGAAAGTCGTGCCTAGTACCCAGATGGGATACACCATGTCAAGTCATACTGGTCACTACCACAACAGTGAAGTGTGCAGGTTTACCCAATTGAATACATGTGAGCCATACTAAACGTGTTCCAGGCCCTACTGAAGACCAACAACTGAGTGAACCAGTTGAACCAGTTGAAGGTTGTGAAGTCGAAGAATCTAGAGGGATAGATTCTGAAGTGATAAACAAGGAACAACCAAGCACAAGTCAGGAGCGTTGGATACCAGTGATTGACATACCTAAAGTTGCTGTTCAGACAAGGAGAAGAACCAGATTAGAGAGACAGGAAAATAGTGAGGATCAGATAGGTGTAGAAGAACACGGTCAGGAAGAAGTAAACAAAGATACTTGAGACCCTGAGCAGGACCAGACAGGGAAAGAAGAAGATACTCATGCAGAACGAGGACTTGAGCAGGGACAGACAGGAAAAGAAGAATACGTTCAGGCAGCAGAAGAACACATTGTAGTAAGACCTGAACAGAACTAGTTAGGAGAAGAAGAACTAGTTAGGGAAGAAGAAGATCAATTTTAAATAAGACATGAAGAGGACCAGATAGAGGTAGAAGAACAAGTTTAAGCGGATGAAGTGACAATATTAAGACCCGAACAGGAACATGTAGAGAGTGATTCAGAACAAGAACAGACTGTGCCTATACATACCGAAAATAAAATATCTCTAGAAAGAGACGAAGAAGGTGAAAGTGCAGTTCAAGTCAAAAGGGTCAGAAAAGGTGATAACTGGCCAGGTGGAGGGAAAAGACTAAGATACTATCTAAGAAAAACAAGCAAAAGACCAGAGCAAGTGAATGAGGTTACTAGTCAAACTCAGTCTAAACAGGCAAATGTGGGAAATCCACAAAGAAGCCCAAGACTGAGAATTCTGAATAATAAATACAAGGCCCCTGAGTGGACATATGTAATTTTAGAAGAATTTGAGAATTTAGATATGAATGAGGAATCCGAAGAAGTAGATGCTACACAGATTGATGAAAGAGAATTGAGACCATCTTAACTCCTTCGCTGCTCATGACGAGCTCAGCTCGTCATGCAGTACACTGGTTGTGTGCTTATGACGAGCTGAGCTCGTCATGAACAATGGGATCCTGCATTCCTTAGCACACAGCGAGAATTGCCTTAGCAGTCAAGGTGTTAAAGCAAGAGTCTGAATTTGTCTGGTGGAGAAGCGTGGCTCAGTGGTTAGAGGCGGCAGACCCGGAAGCTGAGATCGGCCGTGGACCAGGGTTCGATTCCCCGCCTCGGCGGGTCTCGGGCTCAAAAATTCCATGGAGTCAACAATTCTTGCTCCGGTGCCTACTCGACTCACGGGGTCACACTCTGCGACTCTGGGCAATAGCTTGCTTAATCTCCACTACGGCCCCTCGCGGCGGGATGCCTGGCTTTCACCTTGTGGATACCCGGCTGGGATATCTCACAGGAGAATACCAGGACGGGTTCCCAAAGCAAGCGCCTTGGGTCCCCTGGGTTAAAGTGCGCTATATAAATCGAAACACATTTACATTTGCAAGTGAAAAAAGAAAGAGGAGAAATTATCTTCTCAGATTAAGATGGCGAAAAATAGAGTCTCTGAGCAACCGAACGAAATTGCACCCAAAGATGTTGTAGAGCTTGCATATGTAGCATTTTTTAGCGATTACAGTATGGAAATTTCTAACAGTAGCAGTGCCTTATTCGATGATAACAAATATAAAGAATGATATGGCTAGTAGAGGAAAGATAGCTACAATAAAAGGAGATAGAGTAGAATTTGAAGCAGCATATGATATAGACTAACATAACACAGTGTCAGATAATAATACGTCTTTAAATGTCTTCACAAATTTGTTATTTCTATATGTAGATACAATGGGGATTAGATTGCTATGTTTGTATGAAATTATCAGTATCAGAAGGAGTTAAATTTCACCACTTACCTTTAACAAATGGTATATCACGTAGTGTTTTAGCAAGTCTGTTTTATGCAAAGGGAAAACTTCAATATTATTATTTAAACTTAGATGTAGTATTTTCCGAACTTCCTATTCGAAGGAATATGAATCTATTACTTAGTAGTCAAGATGCACAGTTTATTGGTGATTTTTTCTTAACAATGAAATCGATAGGTTTAGCCAAGGCACACAAGTATAATCTAACATGTAAAATCTAACCTGTAAACTTATTACGTGAAGAAGAGAAAGTGTTTTTGAATTTAGTTGAGGAAAGGGGACAGGATTTCCAAAAGAAAGCTGCTGAACAGAAAACCCATGTATGTAAATGGGCTGGGAAAGGGGGAATTTATGTAACTGGCAAGGCTCATGCTGCAATATTCCTGGACTTTGAGAAGAAAGGGAAAACCTGCCTCCATAGGTTAAAGACAGATTATAATAACACATTTATTGGTTCCAGTGAATGTGAACAAAACTTCCTAATTTTGGGCGGTTGGGGACTGAAAGGGGGAACTGATCCAGTATTTCATGGGGTTTACTACGAGTGTGGGAGCGATGCTTATTATAAGCTGCCTGCATGGTGGTATGGAAGCGGCTACTTTGGGATGGTATTTCTGAAGATAGATCATGTAAAAAGAATCACTGGAAGCAGGGAAAACACTAATGAACTAACACAAAGAAAGAGAGCTAGTTTTTCAGAAATAGTAGGTAATATATTTGGTGCATTGATATCTTCAGTGGGAATCATTTTGAATTCACATGGAATTTGTAAATTGTCCACAGTAGTTGATCGTCTTTCGACTGATACTGCTGGGGGTTTCTTGATGATAAACACAGAAATGGTTGCAATTAAGTCTATGGGTTTACAAAATTGACTTGCACTTGATATTTTATTGGCAAATATTTTGAAAGGTGTTTTTGGACTGTTCCAATTATTACTTTGAAATCACAGTAGTGGATTTGTTAGCTTTTCTCTGATAAATTCCTTACATTCATGTTTGTCCTCATCTCTTTCTATTCACTTTGCCAACACCAGATAAAGTAGAGGCACTATTTTATACTATAACATTTCTCAAACATATGTTGTTCTATCTGATTACAATTATTGTGATCCATACCTTGAATTTCTAAAAATAAATACAGTTGTTACACAATTCAACAGCATTAGAAAAGTCAAAAGCATGTGCTGTGCCAGAGCAAGGTAGCAAGTGGCAGCTCAAAGCAATAATGCTGGCAGGGCTCCATCCTGCACTGGTGTTATAATGGGTGGTATGCAGAAACAGCAAGGAGTAACAGTGGGGAATTTTCTACAGTGATCTACATAAAGTTCCTTTTATTAAGTACTGTGGCATTATTGTCTATCTATATTGTACCAGATAGTAAAATTGAGGTGTCAAATAAACAGATGCTTGTAGGTGAGATATAAAAAGAACACTTGAATTGAGCCAGAGCCTTAATTACATTATCCGCTTTGTACAAACTATACTTAGTCTCACATCTGCTATCTTAATCAAGGCAGCTGTTGAACAAGAGTTTCCCCATATTAATACATACTTCACATTTTTGCAGACCTGACAAAAATCTGAACTTCCTACCAAATTTTAGATGATAATTATATTAAGATACCCATCTTTTAACTTTGTTTGCTATATCATCCTTAAATCGTTTTTTTATTGTGTGTATACAAAGCCAGTAAAGTGGTGAAATCAACCTTTGAATCTAGTACACCACCCAACACTAAATATGAATATTTTGGCTTGACATACTCTCTTTTTACCTATGTCCTACAAATTTTATATGAATACATGCTTATTTTTGTGGTTCCAGTTAATTTTGGAGTAAAGACCAAATAAAGAGGACTAGGAGGCACATTAGTAAAAAAAGTCCGCCCTCCATACCAGTGGGAAATGGGACCGCCCACTAAGGGTGCGACGGTCCGGTACATCCCATTAGGATGCACCTGCCACATTGGTGGGTGCATCCCGCATTTTTAACATTGCAGCGGGTGGTGCCAAAAATGCATGTTATGCTTTTCAATGCATAACGTGACAGGCACCTCGCGGTGCCTGCCACGTTGTACATTGAAATGCAAATGGGTCCCATAGGTACCCCCCATGTGCACCCCCCACCACCCCAGAGTCCCTGGTGGCCCGCATCGGGCCCCCAAGCAGACTCTGCATGCCTCTCCGTGATGGCATTTCAAAACCCACATTCTAATATGGCTGGTAATGTCTTTTAGACACTGCCTCCTTATTGAACCCTTTCTTTCCATCCACCGTGGACCCCCTAGCCATTGTAATATGGCGGGGGCAATTTCTGAAAGGATGGCGGGCGGATCGCCCCCGCCAGGCCGGCAGTGCCTACCCGCCCGCCATCCTAATGGGACCATAGGTATTTTCAACTGCATTTTCCTAAGTAATTTTGAAGAAATTAACAAAAATTCAGAAAATAAATACCAATATTCCGACATGCAACCAGGACGTGTGTTGATTTTGTTGTGCCTGTCAAGCAGTGCCATTTGCACAATCCTGCATACAGAAAAGAAGCTTGAAGTTCTTTTTATTTTGAAATGAAAAATGAGACAGTGGAAATTTCTTTGTCAACATCTTTTCCCAGTTATTCACAGAATATGCTTGACAAGGTTTCCTAGCATCGGACCTATTGAGAAGGGTAGACTTTTGGACTCTACCTATAAATCCAACCTTTTCCATGTTGTCATTGAAAGTAGGTTGTTAGTTGAGATGGATTGGTATTTACCACAAGTAATAAAGTTACTATCTTGCTAGGTCCAATCAAAGGGTTCAGTCATTTAAACCTGAGCTCAACCCCTTGTACCTGTGGCAAAGAGCAGACATGTCTAATTTAGAGAAAAAGAATAAATCATTTAGAAGTGACAAAACAGTTAAAAAGCTAAAAAGACAACATAATAAAAATACCACTCCTGTTTCGAAACATAGAGTAAAATGTAATACACTAAATGACACAAAAACAACAAAACTCCATTAGGGGGTAATAGATATATGATTGTGTAAAGATTTAAGTTAAAATATTGCAAAAAGCACAAACTTCAAATATCGGACACTATACCTATTTGTTTTATTTTTAATTTGGGTGGTCTTAAGAGTTAGTACCATTTTCCTGATTTTTTACTTACCACTATTGCGGCTTGGCGATCCCTCACCTCCCCGGTCCACCTCAACACTGCTTGCACTGTTTCAGTGGAGGGAGGGTTGACAGACGACTCCCCTTGGGCGCTTAGTCTAAGAGGCTATCTTTGTGAGGTTGGCAGTGTAGTTGTGTTTTTGTACCACTCCCTCAAAGATTTAAGCACACATGGTCACTGGCAGAAAGTGGATGAGCGAAGCATACGCGCCGCTGGTGCGGGAAGGCACACCAAAGGCAAGTCCATCTGCGCCCGCCTGGGCCCTTGGGACGGTCTCCCTGGTCCTGTTATTACATTTCAATTTGAAAAACAATGATTCTGCCTGTTCAAGATTCAGTCCTATGGGCCTACTACAGGCAGCAGTGTTGGACTTACAAAACCATTCTTAAGGTGAACTTACCTGAGGAGGAGATTGCTGGCATAGCACCTATCATTCGCACCGACTCGGAAGGCTCTACCTTCCATGGCACCCTCCTTAACTAGAGATCCTTAGTTAAACATCATCTTGAGATCTCAGAACTAATTATAAATCAGCTCTTAGACCTGGAAATATGGGCAGATGATAGGCCTGCCGCGAGATCATCCAGTGGGATATAGAGTACTGCATATCAATAGACCTGTGAGGGGGGAGTGCCTGCCAATTTTCTTTTGGGAGGAGCAGTAGACTATTGTCACTTCAATAAACCTGGATGAAACTGAGGCACACTGTGTTTGTCATCAAAGTATCTCATACTCAATCATTTAACAGCCTGCTAATTTACCGGCCACCAGGTTTAAAAGTGCAATTTGTTGAAACAATCAGCACAGTTCTAGAATCCTATCTATTAAAAAGTGATTTCACGAGTCTGGGAGATTTTAACTATGTCCTAGAAAATCAGGACTCCTAACAGATATGCTGTCAGGATTTGGTCTAGCCCAAATTGTGGAAGGACCAACACACATTGCCGGCAATCTATTGGATGGAATGTTTACCAATAATCCCGATATTAGTTTTCTAGGTACCCTGCCACTTTCCTGGGCAGATCATTTCGCAGTAGGATGGAATCTCTAATACTCCTCCCACTCCCCCAGCAGGACACTGAATCCCTACCTTAAATTATGGGCTAGAATCCAGCATCCCTCTCACATTCAGGAACTTAGTGCTGATTAGATGGGAGAGGATTATCACAATTGGCTTCTCTCTGCCTTTAACGTAGTGACTCCAGCTAGAAGCATGAAAGTAAAATTTAGAAAGCTTTCTAAGCCACCATGGTTTACTGCCGCACTCAAAGCAGCCATGTCCCGTGCAGGTAAGAGTGGTGGGGCCGGGTGGGAGGGTATTTCAACATACGACAGAGAGGGAAAATGCAATAAATAATACCTTTTCCCTTGTGGTTGTGTATCAAAATACCCCCCCTCCCACCAGGCCTCAACGCTCTTACCAGCACAGACTGCGGCTGACTCAAAGCCAAATACGCCACAATGCTGGAGACAAGAACCCCACAAATGATGAACTAATTATAATTTTGAGGACAGAGAGAAATATAAATTCTGTCTTGCTAGCTACAAAGAATCAATTTAAAAAGCTAAAACTAATTATTACAGTATACAGATAAAGTCAGCCACTAATGTCGCTAAATCCCTTTTTCAAACAATAAAACAACTAATTGTACCCAAGAGAGCTGATATTGCCACCACCAATCCTGAATTCTGTAAGTCCCTAGCCAGGACTTTTCAGGCGAAAGTCCTGAAGATTTTTAATAACGTTAACAATAATGGCATAAGATTATTTTCTCCCTATCCAATTTAAAGCCTTTAAGCTAGGGCAATTTGCTGCCCCTTCCCCAGCGCACAATGCTTGGCTCATACCCTAGATTAAGTTGGGGTCTCCCTATGACCCTTGTCCCGCTAGGGTGGTTCATCAGGCTCCTGAAGCTATATCTTGTTACCTTGCAGCTATCTTTTCCATCATGTTGAAAATGGGAGTATTTCCCAACATTTGAAATGCTGTGTTGGTGCTCCCCCTTTTGAAAAAACCCACCCTTGACCCTTTGGATCCCAACAATTATTAACTTATCACACAGCTTTCCTTTCCAGCTAAGTTAGCTGAGAAAACCATGAACACCCACATTTTCTCCTATTTGGAGGTCAATCATCTCCTAGAAGACACACAGTTTGGCTTCAGTGAGAACCACAGCACGGAATCTGCGTTGCTTACGGCCAGGGAGGAAATTAGATCATCTCTAGACATGAGAGGTAATGCAGTGTTAATTTTGCTCAGTCTCTCTGCGGCCTTTCATACAGTCAGTCATGAGATACTTATTGACCAGTTGCACAACGTAGGCTTGCACGACGTAGCCTTGATTTTGATTAAATCATACCTATTAGGGCACCAAAAAGTTGTGTCAAACAAATCTTCCAATTCAGGGATCTTCTGTCTGCCGTACCTCAGGGTTCCCCTCTTTCCTCTACCCTTTTTATTCTTTATGTCACCCCATTCTCTGTTCTGATTAGATCTTTTGAATTCTTCCTAGCATTCTATGACGATGATACTCACCTCTTTGTATCAGTGGCAAAGGATGAAAGTGGTGTTAGGGATGCATTAAGGGAGTGAATGAGTACAGTGATGACCAGTTACTGTTTAAAGCTAAATTCCATGAAAACTAAAGTTATTCAATTTGGTAAAATCCAGCAATCTGGTCAGGCACCCGTTCCAATCTCCAAAGTTAAAAACCTGGGGTTTTCACTGGATAGTGATTTGAATTTTAATAATCAAATGTATCTAACTACCTCCTAATTTTTTTACTGCCTTTTAATGATTAAGAAAATTGAGAGAGTGTTGCCAGCTGATCTATTAAAATCAGTAGTCAGCCTTAGTGAGCCTTGCTAAAGGCTCACTTAGAAAACTTCAGACTATCCAAAATGCTGCTGCTCAGTTTCTTATCAAAATTCCACAATTTCAATCAGCCAAGGCTGCCATTAGACAACTAAACTGGCTGCCGGTCCACCACCGTATCTCTTTCAAGGCTCTTTGCTTGGCGTAGGAGTCAATCTATGGAATTGCCCCAGCATGCTATAAGGCTAATTTGACATGGTATAATCATGGCAGATGTCTTCAGTCAATCACAGCTAACCTACTGAAGGTGGCTTCTTTAGGCCGACCTCTTGGGGAGGCAGAAGCTTTTTTAGAACCACAGCTTTACTGTGGAATCGCCTGCCTCCAGAAGTCAAAGTTGCTCCCACACTCTTGACGTTTAGGAAGAATCTTAAAACCTGGTTGTTCAACCGGTGATCCCTAAGGACTTGTCCCTCATCTGCTTTTTCTTAACTTCTCAGCACCTAGACACCTCCGGGTATTCTTGCATTTTATAAGATTTGTCATTTATTCATTCATTCAGATTGAAGAGGGTATCCAAGACCAATAGATTATTCATTTACCTTAACAATAGTTTGCATTTCACTTTTGTGCGACGGGAAAGGTAATTACCAGCCATTCATTCTTTGGGTCCCATCATTAGGAGTAAATGATTTGCTAAAAACTCTTAGGGGCTAATTTAGAGTTTGGCAAATAACTGAAGATTTGCCTGCCAGCAACAGAGATTACTTTGTCTCCATCGCTGAAAAACCTGGTGGTAAGGGGCACTGAAAACTGCACAATTACCCCACATCTTTGGAGACAACTCCTATGGTGCAGAGGTCACTAGTTTCTGTATTTTCAAAAACAAAATCTCCTTTGGAATATTGTTTTTTAAAACACAAAAACAGATTGAAAGATTAATGAAGGCCACTCTCCGTCAAACATTTTCTGTGCCGGCAGACATTTCTAATTTTAGTTGGCTGAGGACCCTCGGTATGGAGACAGTAAAGTATGCCCCCATACTGATTGATAACCCTTTTTCTGACAATGCAGGCCCTTGGTACCTTATGCATAATCAGAGATACATATTATGTGTAACCATTATCATGACATAAGAATTCTTTCTGTTTCTTCACAGAATCACACTCCAAGATTAAATGCAACAGCTCCTAAAGTCTTTAACAATGCTGCATGTCAAATGCTCAAAGTCATTCAAAGTTTGTTCCCAACACAACTTGATTTTTAGAATACCGGCAATAAACTCTTGAAGAAAAATAGATTCCGTACTCAATGATCCCGGATGACTGTGGCATCTCTAAACAACTTGAGAGTTAAAATACTGCGGGAGAATGTAGCTTTTCATTGGGGCATTGTTGTTAGTGCATTTTACACTCAGTAAGACCCTCACATCAGGCAGCACCTATAATAATAATAATAAAGGAGCTTGTAGAGCGCATGGTGACGCCGTCCCGGCGTGTCCCCGCGCTGTGGAGAGAGCAGCAAGATGGAGTGAAGAGCTAAAGGGTAAACAAATAGGTTTTTAAAAGTTTCCTAAAAGTGGTTTCCGATTCAGCGATTCAGACCTACAGTCTGTGGATATCTCCAGGCTTTCCTTTCTATGAAATATGGTGCCCTCATGCCATAAACCGAAAGTCATGCTTCTTGAGAGCTAGTGACTGTCAAGATTATAAGTTAAACATGGTGAGAAGATCGGTCTTCTATTTTTTATTTGCAGATTTAACACTCCTACCAATTTGCATCTCCTCTACTCCGGTTTGCAAGAAACTAATTACTGTCCAACAAACTCAAACTCCAGAGGGTCATTACTCATTTCACTTAAACAGAATGCTGGAGGGAAAATGATTTTTATTATTGCTATTTAGTAGCATTTAGGAGATAGACCTTTAGTGATTGGAGACATGATTATAGAGGGGGGAGAAGCTCTGCTGTTGAGCTCCGGGCTGATTTCACCTGGCACCTCTATGCCCTTGGATCCCATGCAATGGGCATTGCACACTAAGGTACGTCATCTGTTCAGCCTTCAAATCAGAGATCTGTGCTGCCAACCACAACTAAGGGCACCAGGGACATCGCCAGAGCCTGTCCCAGGATGCTTGGAGATTTTGTGGAGATCAAATTGTCTTTGAGGTAGATGAGCTTTAGAGAGTTTTAGGGGAATAGATAAGTGTGGAGGCACAGGGAAGATGGGAGTCAGAATCAGCTTGCTACCTCAGGATTGCTTTACAATAACATACTTTCTGTTAGCTGTAAAGGGGCGAAAAATGCCAGGGACCTGATGAAGAACATGCAGGTGCAGCTCCCTTTTTGTGCAGTATAGGAGTGGATGCCAGCAGGTCAATCATGACCCTCTGCCTGAGAATGGTTGATGAGTCAGGAGATGGATGGCTGCCATTTCCTATGCCTTAATTTGGATTACCTAAGTAGAAGAGGATGTCCATCTTTCCTGCTGGAAACAATTCAGGACTAGACCTTGAGTTCACCAACAGAAAGTGCCTGAATCCAGCAACCCTTTCAAATTCAGAACATGAGAGAGAAGGAGCAGCCATATAGAGTGAAGGATTTCAGATAAACACAGAACTATGCTGCCCAGAGTCTTTGTTAGATAAGATCAAGTCAATGTTGTTTGTATTAGCACCCTTTACAGAAAGAAAATGTAAACACACTTCCCACATATGCCCTGATTGTATTATACACTTTGTACTTCAAAGTGTAACTTCTTTAAGTGTCAAAATTTTCTGGGTAAATCACAAAATTAATACCATTATGTAAATTAGAATAATTTGCCCATGTACATGTTCAGCATAGCCTCTTGACTTGAGTCTTGTTTGACCTATAGCTACTGTCTGTGTATTTGAGAATGAGACATTTTGAGTATGCTCCTTATCCTAATACTATTCCAAGGAAACTTTCTTAACCCTTTTGACTTTAAGCAAAGTAAGCTGGTAAAGGGGGTCTCATGGTTGTCGATCAACGGGTCACAACTTTCAGGCAAGATGCTTTCAGGCAAGATGCTCCTAAAAGCCTTGCCCTTGATGCCAGGATCATCCATTTGGCTAGGCAAGATTCCAGAAGTGTCAGTTAAGTGGGTTGGTATCTGGCTCTTTTCTGGAGGCATGCTGCATGCCTTTTTTAGACAGTTAGATTTCAGATGGGCTGGGCACCAGAATATGGCATTCAGTTCTTGGCCTTGCCACTAGGTTGATGAGTTGTCCTAAATCCAATGCCATGAGGCAGCTGGAACATATTACCCATGTATAATCATAACTATACCATCACAACTCTGGTCATGAAGGTGCTGATTGCTTCAATTTTTCTGAGAGGCTAGGGATAGTATGTTTTTGTGTTTCATGTTCTAAGATCATCAAGAGACAAATGCCTGACATTAGACTTGCATGGAAAGAACAGGACTACGCCATTTATTTGTAGATATAACCCAAATATGCTGTACCCAGCTCAGGCAATGCAGTGCAGCACAGTAACTTCCCTTACTGCCCTGTGTTGCAATAGCGCTAAGTAAATCTCGGCCTTAGTGCTTTGCACAAGAATCAGGGCATCAAGACGAATGTGTGAAATAGAAGTAGAGCGACCAATTGTGTGATCATTTTCAAGGATAATGCCTATCTTTGCATGTTCTTGTTATTCCTTGAGAAATCGCCATTTCTCAAAGATTGTTGCTGCAGGATGAAGAGTATTTCTGGAATGACACAATTGACCAGTTCACCCTTTTTTGATGCTCGCAAAAATATAGAGAACATATCTTAATTGAACTTATTTGATCTGGGAAGGGTAGCCGATGGGCATGTCGAGGATGGATGCTGTCATCATACATTTGGAGACCACTAACTACACTTATGGCCACACAAAGATGGCTTTCGGTAGGTGAGTGTAGAGTCAATAAGCTCACTGAGGAAGGCAGAACCCCATAAATGAAAGAGGGTACTAGTGATGGACTGGACTGTGAATGGGAAGGTGTTATGTAGGAGTCAACTTTTTGGTCTGTGGAGTAGGATGAGTTGCTACTAATTGTCATTAATTTACTAGAGAAGTGTGGCTCAAATGGGTAGAGTGGCAGACCGTAATGCAGAGGTCTGGTCCGGGACCAGGGTTCAATACCTTCCTCGGCGGGTCTTGGGCTCAATTTCCTCGGACCTGATAATTCTCGCCTCAGTGCCTATTCTAATCATGGGTCCAACTCTGCAACTCTGGGCAATAGCTTGCTTAATCTCCACAACGGCCCCAACAGCGCAGGGATGCCTGGCTTCACCTTGGGGGTGCCCAGGAGTGGACATTCCACAGGGAAAAAAAAGGGAGGGTTCCTCAGCGGTATACGGACAGCGCCGGGACACATCCGTTGGAGGTAGCTGTGTGCTATACTAATGGCATTTACATTACATTTACATTACATATTCATAGACTAATCTTCCCAAGCATAAAGAGGAAAAGTCAGTAGTCCATGGATAACTATACATACACTTTTACTAGTTGGTGTATTGGATAAATTACACTTGATAGTTTTTAGGCAAATGATCACTTTAAAATTGTTTATGGCGCCCTTTTATTGCCCCATGAGTAGTAAATGGGCCTACAACTTACTGACAAGTTTCTTCTAGTTTTCTTGATGGACACACTAGGAAAAGCTAACAGACTATGAGGCACTCAGCCACATGCATCATTGTAGGAATTTGCGATTCCTAAATTGCGAAAATTAAGGAATCGCAATTTAGGAATCGCAAATTCCTATGCATCAAGAAATCGCAAAAGATTTAGTGATTTCTTAATTTTCCTTATTTGCGATTCCTTAATTGCGAATCACAAATAAGGAATCGCTTTACATTGATTCCTATGGGCCTAGAGGCCCATAGGAATCAATGGGAAGGCATTCTCATTTTGCGAATTCGCAATTAAGGAATCGCAAAACGAGAATGCAATTTCAAGGGTGCAGTGGGGGGGTCCAAAGGCAAACTTTGCGATTTCTTAAATGCTATCGCAATTTGAGAAATAGCAAAAAAGTGCGATTTCCTAAATTGCGATAAATGAAAAATAAATGATGAATCCCAAAAAGTGATTTTGGAATTTCAACCGGCCGAATTTTGCGATTCGCACCGTTTGCGATTCCAAAATCGCTTGATGCATGTGCCCACATATGTATTAAAAAAGAGTTTTGCCATTCTCAAATTGCGATTTTTTGCTAATCTCAATTAGAGAATCGCAAAATGCAATGCATGTAGGATTTGCTGAAAATGTTGGGAATCCTACATATTCCTTATTTGCGAATTGCAAATTGAGATTCGCAAATAAAGAATACCTTCCCATTCATTCCTATAAGCTAGGAGGCCTATAGGAATGATAGGGAAGACATTCTCAATTTACGATTACCAATTAGAGAATTGCAAATTGAGAATGCAATTTTAAGGTAACAAGGGTGCCAAAAGAACACACTGTGCACCCCTGAAATATGCATGTATGCACATTTTGCGCACACACATGCCCTAAGGGCATGTATGTGTGACATAGGGCACTTTAAAAAAAAAAAAAGTGCTTTTTTAAAGAAAATCGCAAATTGCCACCAACTTGAAGTTGGTAGTAATTTGCAATTCCTTAAAGCCAAATAGCAAATTTCAGGTGCTTCCAGAATTGCATTTAAGGAATCGCAAGTTGCAGTTCCTTAATTGCATTCGCAAAATAGAGAATAGCAAATTTTGCAATTCTCTATTTTCCGATAGCCTTGATACATCCCAAAAGGCTTTTTCCAATTCGCAAACAGGCCGATTCTGAGAATCTTCCTGTTTGCAAACAGGAAAAAGGCTTGATACATACGGCTCTGCATGCTAATGTTGAGCTGTATCGCTATGTTTTGACTGGCTCTGTTCAAAGCAGATGCATGCTTTAATTCCATTCCATGCTTGTATTTGTCTATTTGATAAACATGAATAATCCTGAAGGGCCAAACATTGGCTTTTTCATCTTTGATAATATTTGATATTTTCGAGTTCAGTTTTTAATATGTCAAGACCAAAGCAATTGAGTCAATTTGCAACAGAGTGCACAAGGTAACAAAAGGAGCACCCAAATATTCGATGTAAGCAATAACATGACTTTGGCATTGATTTCAGTAGGACATGTGTTGCTTGTATGTGATTTCATAGGTTGTATGTGATTTTATAGAAAAACGATTTCATGGAATACCATTATGAGAAACCATTTCCTCTAAACTGTTTGATCGAAATTTCAGGAATGAATGGCATTTACCTTTTCGTATTGTAATCCTTATTTTAACTGACCTCCAGTTCAAAGGACCTTTGCACACACACATAAACATGCAATGATTATGGAAATCCAATTAGCTATTTTTCAGAATTTGAGTATGCAGACACATTACACGAAATAACAATCTTCATTGCTATCAATCTAATAATAGCTAAATATCAAAACACAGAAATATGACTTATCGTTCTGTTGCTAATTTTTGACATATATAACAATGTATATCAATAACGAATCTGCCAAGCTGTTTTACAATGAAAAAAGAGCTCTCTTCTACCTACCTACAGCAACCACTGTGCGCAGGAGTCCAAAATAACTTCAACAACATCTGGTCTAGTTCTGAATTTCGGCAGCATCTGCTCGTGTGTGCTCTGTCTTAACATTTCTTCCTCTCCTGTTACCAGAGGTCGAGGTGCTTGGATGTGAAATTTTATGTACCACATTCCGATAGTGATACTACACATCACATCTCAAGGTAGTCGGCATAAAGGTAATAGCCACTGAGTACAAACAATAAACTATAAAATATGAATAAGGGATGCTAGCAACGGTAAGTTTGATCGCAAATATGATAGCAAAGATGCAGCATACTTTAAAAAAAACCTGGGTCCTCATGTATGATAAGTGGCCCATCGCTGTGTGAAAACAGTGATGCGTCACTTTTCATTGCGCCCTCCTTGCAACACCAATGATGTGCATCATATTTACAGTATGACACATCATTGTGCAAGGAGTTACAGATATGTCAGTATTTCTGACGTATCTGTATGGTGCAAAAGTGACGCATTGCTGGAATGTGTCACAAAAGTGACGCAACTCCAGCAATGTGTCGTTTCACATGGGGCAAGCCCCATGTGAAAGGGCCTGCGTCAGTCTTACGCCTGCTGTGAGGCAGGCATAAGATTTTGACGCATTTGAGTCCTAGAAGTGGCGTAGTGAAATCTCATAGATTTCACCGCATCACTTCCATGACCCTTTCTTGCAGTCAATACGCCCCCCTTGCATACATTATACCTGGCGCAGGTATAATGTGGCGCAGGGGTTTACAAAGTGACACATCTACCTAGATGCGTCACTTTGTAAATATGGCACAACAAGTCGCATTTTTTATGCCACAGGTGCGTCACAAAAAGTAACGCACCAGCGGCGTGAAAGTGACGCACAGCCACATAAATGAGGCCCCTGATGATCATAACATGATGATAATGAATGCGCATTGAAATATACTAAAACGCAAAACAGAAAAGCACGATATATATATTGACTACAAGCTAAAAATAGAGGCACTTCACATTGAAAATCAGTAGCAAAAGATGTGTGTTGTAATTCAATACAAATAGCATTAACCTATTACATGTTAATAGAAAACATGCGACTAACAGAGAGAAGCATCACAAAAAAAAACTTAATTTCAGTGGGTAAGGCGGCATACATCAAAGGTCACACGATAATGGGTTGCTGCAGCTGCTTGATGTGGTCTGAATGTATCTTCTCTTCACATTTGCTCCTCAAAGACTGGACTTAACTGGCAGAACGGGGGCTACAGGACACATATAGGGTGTTACAATAACCAGTCAGCGGTGTCCATACATGTTTTTTGCCTGAGAGGGAGAATTGCACACATTGGATTGCTTTACATTTAAATCTGAAAAAGAGAAAAAAGTTTAAATGTATAAAGGATTTTGTAAGACCCCCACTATCAAACAGCTTAAAGCTCAACTGAGGCTCGAGCTGGGGCTGACTATTGGAAGGTTATCAAATTCGTTTTTCTTCCACACGCAAAGTTATATGAAGGTCCTGAATAAACCCTTTTCCATATCTGAATTTACCCACTCCTTAGTTTTTGCTGACGTTATGTTTAGCGAGTAGATGTGCCCACAGATTCGCTGAAAGCACCAGAAACATTTTTCAACTGGCATCTGAAGTGCAAATATTTTTCTCGTACTTTTATAACATATTTTCAGCTGAAATGTGTGAATGTTTACTTCACAACTTTATTGAAAGATGGTGTACATGCAGAAAGTCTTCTCGAAAATGTAAACTTAATTTTTTGCAAACTTAATTTTCATTTAAAAATGCATGGCAATTGTAAAACATTACTTGTGAATTGAAGCAGCGAGATTGTCACCCTTGCTGTGGTGTTTCTAAACTGCTCCTGTGCGTGAGGGTGAATTGGGGATTCATAATGAGATTCTGCTGGCAACTTTAAATGAAATTCAGGGCTGTTTCAGTTCTAACCGCTTGTGTGATTTTTAAGCTTTTATGTTCTTAACTGTGTTTGTGGTGACAACTACTGCAAACAACTTACCTAACTGTATTTTCACTGCTGGTCCCCGTTCTGCCACGGCTTGCTTCATCATAGGGACAGGAAGACCCCTATGATGAAGCATGACACTAAGGGATTCTTAGTGTGTGAGGGGTATTTTAAAAGCACATAGTGCTCTCATTCTGCCACTTGAGAAGAGAGCCGGTCCCAATCCCCTTCACTGCATAGTTGAAAATACACATAAAAATTATTCGTTCACTTCACATTGATAGAATCTCATTGTTTCTTCATATTTATAGTATCGTACTGCATTGCTAGGTTTGTGGGAAGCTAATTGGGTAATAATTAACAAGTATTTATTAACTTATTATTAATTCTTTAATTGATTATTCATTCTGTACATTGTGTAATAATCATATATTTTTGGTATATTTTGGGTGAAAGCTCGTGTGTTTTTATGGGTATAGAGTGAAAGTTAACAAAGTAATGATAAAGGCCTGATCACAAGTTTGGCGGTCTGAAGAAGACCTATATTGCTGCAGCAGTCTCCCGCCCACCCCCTGTATTACGATGTTCCCCATGGGCTGGCAGTGATATTTTGATATATATATAGACACACACATATTACCTACTGGCGGTCGCCAGCAGGTATATATAGTTAGGATGTTTTCTCTATGGAACTTTTGAAAATTCTATGTCTAATAACTTTGGCGTTTGTGGACGGAATCGGCTGAAATTTTCAGGAAAATGGCACATTTTGTTTCTGAGCAGCCCCTGAAAATTTGGGGGGGTTTTGTCAAGGGGGGCCGAGAAAAAAGGGGGGTCCCAAAACGCGTTTTTCCCATTCATTTTTCCATAGGGCGTTTGGCCTCACTTTTAGCTCGAACGGCTGAATGGATTTACACGAAACTTGGCAAAATTGTAGGGACTGTTAGCCCGATGTGCCTTTGCTGGGTCTCAATATATGTGCTCCAGTGGATTTTGAGAAATTAACGTTTAAAACAAAAGATATATCTGTGACAGCGTCCCGGATAGCGCTCCAGATCGCGTACTTTTCGCGTAACGGAGCTTTGCGAAGCGAAGCTGATTGGCTCTCCGGTGTCTGTCAACATTCTAAACAGTCCGGTGCGGCCGCCATCTTGTCTCTCGGTAGGATCGAGAGACAAGAGGAGGAGAAAAACGAAGGGGGAATTTAATGAAAGGGGGCAAGGTAGACTCCTTTTGACCCCCTAGGAATGATGTTGGGGTTATTTAAGGGTCCCGTGGGGCAAATAAAAAAAATTTGATTTTTCGCGGTAGAAGTGCTTCTCGGTTCGCGAACCGGGTCGCAAACTGGTAGCGAAACGGGAATTTTGCCATTTTGTGTTTCGATTTAATTAAATTACAAGATGGAGGAAAAGCAATGTGAGTATTGGGTATAAGGGGGTATGGGAGACGTATCCTGACCCTCTATGTTTTCTGAGGGTGGTTGAGGAGGCTCATATATGTTGATACTTGTCTTCCAGCGGTTGCGCGTGAGCGTTTTTTTTTTTTTTGCCGCTTGACTTCTGTTAACGTTTGATTCGAAGGAAATCAGGAAGTGTTGACCGCCATTTTGACACTGCGAGTAAATATATTGTTAAAAATAATTGTTAGAAATTAATTCGTATTGATAAACATTGTCTGCGCCATCTTGTTTTTTTTCCAATGCCACACTTTTGTCGTGCACGGCAGCCATTTTAGATACCTTGGCCAGACCCACTCTCTGCACGCCGCCGATCCTCAGCATGGCTCCCCACCCTCGCAAGCATCTCGCCCACGCACTGGTCACCCCTGCTCTCTCTCTCATGCATGGGCCATAAACCTCCCCCTATCTGCGCTGCTCTTCCCTGAGTATCACACCCTGTGCCCGCCCGACACCTCCCTTACACCCTATTCACTACCGCACCCTCTGACACTGCTCTTCCTCTGTGTCTGATTGTCCAGGCCGGTCCCAGGCTATCACCTAGCCCTGCAGATGTAGTTTATGGCCCCAACTGTAAAGAATCACCCCTGTTCAAAGGAGTTACAGTAGATCAAGGCCCCCACCTCATGAGATCCGTCACACCACACGCGTTCCTACTATCTGATAACGATCCTGTATTGTGATTGGGGAGGGGATTCTCACTGTAAGGGTGTGTGGGACCGAGCCTGAAGCAGAAGATTCCAGGGATGCCTTTTTGTACATCAAAGTCTTCACAATTATGTGTCACATTAAAAATATATAGCACTCCAACAAAGTAGTAGGATTATAATACTTTAATAACTTATAAATATATACAACGCTCCAACAAAGTAAACACTTTTTAAACAACTATTTACATGACATTGCTTTAACCAGGATAGACAAAGAAATGACACAGTGATGTAAAAGTTTCTGAAAGAAATGCCAAGAACGTCCCATGTGAAAGTGAATTTTATCTGGCAATTTTTTTCTTTTCCTTCTCATGAAAAGAAAGTTAATGCCAGGTTCGTTACCTGCCTCACCTGCAAAAAAAAAACTCTCGAGAGGGACCGAAAAAAAATATAGCTATGGTAATCATACCATGCATCGGCACATGGAGAGGTGGCACCCTCTTAATAATTCTAAAGCACAACTTCGAGATTTGGTAGATAACCCCTGACCGGCATAAACATCCACCAATGACTTAGCAATAAGTGAGTCAGAGGCAAGGGAAACGGTCCAAAATCTGCAAAAGAACTTTGGGCAGAGGAGATTGACTTGTGTAGCATGTGGAAAATTAATTTCATGCGGAGAGATGAGTATTACTTTAATAAATAGATCATATGAAAATCATCAATGTCCAAAACGTCCTAGAAAGTAATTTTTTGTCATTTTTGAGGAAGAGAGATAACCTACAGTGGTACGGGGTCGTTTTCGTTCGTACTAGGGGGGCCAGGTGACATTCCTTCGGGGTGGCTTAGGGGCATTTAAAACAACTTCCCTGATACAGGTAGCATATAAAGTAGAGGCTAAATACCAGGATCTTTATCGATTGCTTTATGCTGTACAAAAATGAAAAACACATACAACAAACCTGGACCATTCATATTTTCACTGTTTCTGTGTACTATACTTTTTAACCCTTAAACTAATTGAGCTGCTTCATTTCACCTGCTTTTTAAAAAAAAAAAAAAAAAATCGGAAACAGTGGCCATTTATTCGAAACTTACCAATCTACGCGTTACAACTACGTTTGCTTTTTCAAAAACCTTTAATAAAAATGTTGGTGTCCAAGTACGGGCCTACAACCCCGTGGGCCGGCCACGGAGCAGGCTGGAACTGTAAATGGGGGGGGGTATTTATTTGTGGAAAACATAACAGAGTCAGTGGTCGTTGATTTCATAGTAAAAAGTGCGACAAGTGCAACAAAATCATATCGATAATTCATTGTGAGCAAGTACCAAAAGTGTCGACAATTCAAACCTTCAATAATAAATACAGTAATCAATGATGCATTTGAACTTAATATCAATTCATTGTTCGAACGTGTAATCAGTAACCGTCCCATGTCAATTCATTGTTCGAACGTATAATCAATGCCCATCCCGGATCAATTCATTGTCCGAACATATAATCAGTCTTATCCCATATCAATTCATGTGCTAAAAACTGCATACATATCTCATGATATCAAGGCTGAGCAATCGGGGCACAACAAGGAGTTGAGAATTTCATTTGTACCAGCGCCATTTTGGGTGAGGTCAGGAAGGTCCAAGTATAGTCAAAATGTCTCCACCAACTCGTGGTTGGACCGGGACCTCTTTCGGCAGTCCAAAAGTTTTCGTTGAAGGGTAGCAGAGGGGACTGGCGACATGAACCATCAGTCAAAGTGGTGTGGGAGGCAACAATCTCTCCTACCGGGTCATACTGGTGTTCCACCGGAATTGATCAAGTTGGTAGTCTTGCAGGATTTTGATCATTTCAAGACTGTGGCCGGTGCCGGCATGAGCGCGCCGACGTCCCTCGGCTACGTCGTGGTCGTTCCCTTATACAATCCCTGATACAAGTTTTCAATGATCCATTCAGCCACTCACACATTCACTGGCTCTTATACACAGTTATTTATATATGTGAACTCTCACATGTATTGTGTTTTACATATATACTTACTTTGACATGTAGCACTGAGATATCCATTCACTCACCAATACACTCGTACACAGTCAACCACCCATACAGCTGTTTGCACATGCACTTTTGAACCCATACATCTAGTGAATCAACTGCTCACACATCTATGCACAGAGGCACACACCTCCCAGCCACCCCCACACACTCAGTCTCCCATACAAATACTTGGGCAACCAATCAATAACCCATATAGTTACTCATATAGCTACTGATCAACACATGCAGCAGTTAATAGAACAACAGATATAATGATGCACAGATTAAGACAGTTTAGTCACTAACCCATGCACTCAGTGAGACACAGTTAATCACTCTCTCATACAGTCAGTCATGCACCTACTAAATCCTTCATCCAGACACTTATAAATCCACTCATTCTTCAATATGTAAGACATATTTTAACTTTACAGAAACATACAGTCACTGGATGATGTCATCAGTGATGTCATCAGTGACGTCACTGACCATGTCATGAATGATGTAATATGTGACATCATCAGCAGTGGATTGTGGGTGTGCGATATATAGTTATTGCATTTAACTATATATGCGAATTTCTATGGTTTTGTGCGAGTAAATTAAGGTTTTGTAAATGCTAATTCCTAACTGTATATGGTCTATAACCAATGGTTTTTTCAGTGAATATATATATATGTGTGTTTATATTTATGTATAAATACATACAATATACATATTATCTACTGGCAGTCATTATAGTTAGGACCTAGTTTCCATAGGAAAAGTGTCTATTGTTTTGCTAATAATTTTGGTGTCATTTGATGAATCTTCAAGAAATTTTCAAAATGAATTTGCCAGTCACTTCAGATCTGCTGTCTGGAAAGTGTGATATGTCAAGGGGGGCTGAGAAATGGGGGACCGATAATGTGTTTCACCCATGCTTTTTATTTTTAAAGAAAGCTACACCTGAAAGAGTGCTTTTTGTAATTTGATGTTAATCTGTTCAGTAGTTTTGAAGTTGAAGTTGAAGTTGAAGTTGAAGTTGAAATGATTTGTAAAGCGCTCGGCCAACAAACGGTTTCTTGGCGCATGGTTTTGAAGTTATTAAAGTACAAAATGTATGTATATCTAGATACTTAGATCCTCTGTGAATCGAGGCAGATTTGTGGATCCACAGGCCAACAGAAATGCTGTGATTGGATGGCCATGCCCTGAAAGGAAAGTTATAGTCACTGTTTTGTGTTTTGGGACGAAGTTCACAGAGGGGAAAATAAAATATAAAAGTGATTGAAGTGGTCATGGTAGAGGAACTCTGTACTCTCTTCCCGTGGGACTGATATCGGCCAGAACTTGTTCACAAATGTTTTAATTTTTTAATGCTCGAGCTTCTGTGATGCACTCGGATCCACACTGATTCAGGTGGATCAATGCACCCAGACTCCAATTTAAAAATACATACACTCAATCACAGACCCACACACCTACTCACACACTCACTTACACACCCATTCATAGACCCCCAAAACCAGTAACACACAATCACTCACACAGCCACTCACACAACCAGTTACATACTCAAACAACCACTCACACACCGATACAGCCATTTATACACTCACTCACAGACCCACAAAACCACTCATAAACCTACTCCCACTCCTACACAGCCGCTCAACACCCTCTCACACACACACAACCACTCACACATCTTCTCCCACACCCAAACAGCCACTCCCACACTCACTTGAACACCCACAGTGACACATACCCATATAGCCACTCACACACCCACACTGACACTCGCACACAGACAGTGATGCATTTACAGAAATTGCAATAGCATATGCTAGTGTTAAATGTGTTGTTGTTTTAGTATTGAATGTGTGACATTCATAACCAGCAGACCCCTTATTTGTCAAAGGATTTGCAACGGATCCACAAAATCACAAATTGATGCATTGCATTTATAGAAATACTACAAAAGTTACTTTACCTTAATTTTCACATTTTTAGTTTTAAATATATAATGTGAGATTAAAATAAATTAAATTGAATGAAGTATTTATATAGCGCTACATGTACCAGAGGGTGTCTAGGTGCTGCTTCAGACTAATGGATGTAAAATATTACAATGTACTCACCATTAAAAAAAGCCAAGTTTTCAGTCCTTTCCTAAATTTAAGCAGATTGGTTTCTCTTTTCAGTGTTATAGACATTGAGTTCCAGAGTTTGGTGGTGGTATGGGTAAATCTTTTTCCTCCCCATTTTAATTTCTACACCCTAGGAATGATCACATTTCCACATTCCGAGGACCAGAGTGGTCTAGCTGCCATGTAAGGTTTTGTACTGTTGTGACAACTGCCACGGACCAAGTCAATGCAGAGCTTTAAAGGCTATGTATAGGCCTTAAACTGAATACACTTGGTAATTTGCAACCAGTACATTTATATGAGAGTCTTAGAGACCCAGTCATAGCATGTGAGCCCAAACAGGACTCTTGCTGCTGCATTTTGAGCAGTCTGAAGTTTATGAATGCTGTGCTCACTCGCACTGGTGAATAGGGCATTGCAGTGGTCAAGCCAAGATGCAATATGTGGAGTGTCCACTGTTTTCCTCAGTTCAAATGGGATAAAAGGAACCACCTTCGTCAGTTCTTTAAAAAGGATAAAGCAAGCAGACGTGATGTGGTTAATCTGGGTTTGGAATGATATATTGGTTTTGACAAAATTCCAAGATTTTTCACTTTGTTTGATGGTACTGCTAAAGGACCCCTGTGACGTGGCCACCAACTGTCTGATCATACTGAAGATGAATTTCCAAAGAGAATGACTTCACTTTTTGACAAATTTAATTGTAGACAGTTGGCTTGCATCCAGTTTCCTATATGGCCCATACAGTCTTGAAATCAGTTTAAGCCGGTGCACTGTTGATTGATAGGATAATCTGCGTGTCATCCGCATATGACCACTGTGTGAAGCCACAGCTTTTAATTATTGTTGCCAGAGGAGTGACATCCAAGTTAAATAAGGTACGGCTCAAATATGAGTCCTGGGGGACTCCACAGGGAAGGGAAAAGGGAGGGGAAATAAAGTCTCCAAGTGCCATCAAGATCAGTCTGAATAAAATGTATTCATGTACTTGTGAAAATGTATATTATTAAATTGAAGTAATGGTTCAAATACAATTTATAGTAAAAAAATGGTGAAATAGGAGAAGGCTGGGAACATGGCGGCCGCCGAGTAAATGGCCGTTGGTCTACTGTCGGCTTTCTTATGATCTGAGTGGGACTCTCTTCACTCTGCTATAGATCCCGCCATGTTAGACACGGATACCTTCTTTTTTTAAGTGCTTCTTTGGTTTATCCCCCTTTTCTCTCCATTTGTGGTGTAAGGGGGACGCGAGAGGCACCTGCGTTTTCTCTCAATGGTGCCAAAGTTGGGCTTTAATCGCTCTGTCCCACCATGGGGCAGAGTCCCCTGCTGTGAAGGAGTGGCCAGGAGGCCATGCAGCAATGGTGGACATTCTTCTAGCCTTTAAGGAGGAAATGAAGAGCTTATTTGTAATTTTGGAGCAGAATCAGGTTGCTGTACAGACATCTTGCGCTGCGCTGACACAGAAACTCAAGGAAGTTTCTCTGAGAATGGAGGCTCTAGAACAGGAGGTTTCTATGCTAAAGCAAACTATTGATAAGACGTCAACAGAGGTGAGCAGTTTAACCTCTCTAAATAAGTAAATTAGGGAGGACCTGGAACGCCTCGAGAACTACAGTCCGAGGAATAAGCTAAGACTTATTAATAACCCTGAGAGTGTAGAAGGTCCAGATATTAAGTAATTTGTGATCCAACTGTTACAAAATGCAGCTTTGAAAAAATAGTCCAGACATTGATCTCGGAAATGGAATTCAGCGGATACATTGAGATCCATTTAAAAGGAATCCAGAGGCAAAGGCCAAGGAGACTTTTAATTAATTTCCTCACCTATACAACTAAGGAGGCGATTCTGTCCTTCGCTTTAAAAGAAGGATCTTTTACAGTAGGCTCCTACTCCTTTTTGATTAGATCAGATCTTTGTCATAATACTTCATTAAGACAGTGGGAGCTGGGGAAAAGGGCGGAGGAACAGAATAAGCTTGGCGCAAAATCTCAGTTTTAAAATATGTATACACACCGCTCTGTAGAGAAAGATGATTTGCTGATGGAGGAAATTAAGAAGGGGGCTAGGAAGTAGAGGGGTGAGGGTTCGGGGGGAAACGAGTTCAGATGTATTGAGTTTTTCTTTTTTGGGGATTTCGAAACCCCTAGGCTTTATGCCTATTCTAGTTGGATGGGTTCCCCTGGGCGGGGTAGGGGGCATGGAGGGCATGGAGATTGAATGGGTGGATGTGATGAATTCAGTCCTCAGCAAGGCCTGCGAATGCAAAGGAGTTCTACCTTCTGTGCACGGAGTCCTCAGACTACACAAAGAAATTGGCACGGAAACTGGAAGTATAAAAACATAGTTTAATAAACCTTTAAAGGTGGTACTACAGCCCACACAACACTCTTCAGTATTGTACAAGGTAGCACAAAGAACTCAGACATGTGGTCCCCTTTTATACACAAAGAAGGGGCTCTTAAGTGGGTGGTTACAGCTCAAAACATGATTTACGACCATATATGGACATTTCTTGAACATGATCGATACATGGGTGGAATTAACGGTTCTTGACACCCGCCGAAATGCACATTCCAATCTACGCTAATCAGAGACAGATGTGGCTCCTGCTGAGCATGCGCTACATGCACAAGGAACTATTTATAGCTTGTTGCTGAGCAAACTCCAGGGGTGATAATCAGTGAGGTAGGACTCACCTTGTGGCGAGCACATGGCAATGTATAACACACAAGATGGATGCCAGAAAACAAAATGGAGTCTGGCCGTATTTAAAGTATGAGCGGGAAAACTAGAACAAAGACACAATAGCATGTCTTCAGTGAATACTTAATACTATCGCCGTTTTATTTACAACAGACGACCCTTTCAGCATTTGCTGAAGACATTCGGTTTCCTTGGATAATCTAAATACTCATCGTTTATATCGATGCTCATCATGTCAGCTATCTCTCTAGTTATAGTTTTCTGATGAGTAGCCTCTGCGACATATCGTTTATTGGGCACACAAAATGAAACACATAAAGAAAATATCATTGGACTACATTGAATACATACACAACACGTGAATAATATGGCAACAACTATACAAAGTCCAGTAAGAACTTTCCAACCCCATGTAGAAATCAAAGTCCAGGACCAACCGGAGAAGGTCCAAGATCCATTTTCGACATGTATATCAGCTGCAATTTTATGTAATTTGTTAATGGCTTTGTACACAGAAGGAGTATGATCAGGGATAAAAACGCAACAACTGCTTCCGATAATTCTACAAGCCCCGCCTCTATCCGGTAACATTACATCCAGAACCATTCGGTTCTGTAATGCAACAATCCTAGTAATTTGCAGCTCTTCAGTAAGATTTCCAAGGGCTGCAGCAGTTTGATTAGTAACAGCTTCCACTACTCTCGTCAATCATCGGATCTTTCTACTATTCAGTGCAGATCCCACAAAGAAAAATAATCCTAAGTTAAAATCTCTATACTGCTGCAGACTAGTATCTGTTTTGGTCAATGTCATCTACAGACAAAGTTAGTTTATATCTATTTACAGTCGCATTGTTCAATAATTTCAAATCCTTATGATATGATGCAGGCGCCAAGAATACAGGTGGCAATAAAAATGATACATAACATACTCCGGACCATCCAGCTGGTAATCGATAATAGCCTTTGTTTCCACATACAAAATAGGTATTATGAGAGGCGAGGAAGGTGCTATTATTAAGGCCATCAATATTCAATACAACAATACATTAACTAACACCTACAGGAATATGGCCTACACTCTGTACAGATAAATCTGCTTGTGCTTGGGCCACTGAAATCACAAACTTCTCTTTTCCAACAGTGTCTCTAGTGTTCGTAAATATATAAGGCGTTGATTCATTGTCAGGCCGATATTCTTCCCACTCCCATATAGTTCCGTTGGCTTGTGGATAGCCTTCCTTATCTGTATGGCATTCTTTATTCAGTCTAAAAAGCAGTCTACCCACTGTGGGTTTTCTTGTAGCAAAAAGCAAAGTATACCATGCTCTACAAGAGCAATTATGAGAGAAAGGGAGAGGTATGAACGGTGTCCCCCCTTTCTTTTGATGCGCCGGCATCATCCCACATATCCAACAGTCCGTGGCATTAGTAGCAACGTGGGTATGATGCAACATTTGGATGAAAGTGTTATTTAAATACGACTGTCAATGTTTCAACTCTTGATATGGAAGTGTATAGAAGAAATGCTTATCTGGGACAGGAGTGGAGACAACATATAGCTCACGGGCAGGAGCTTCATCCTCTACAAACCACATGACTGTAGCAATAACTGCTACAACGATAATAAAACCTACAGAACCAAAAATCTTCTTCTTATCCATTCGAACAAATGTACACACAGTATCTTCCCGAAACTAAAGGGTTGTCAGAACTCTTACCGCTAGGTAGCCGTTGTTTTCTTCACCAGCGGGCCAAGACGGGTGTCACTACACTAATGCAGGGTTGATCCTCCCCCTTGCCTCATCGGCTCTCGGTTTCACTCACCTAGGGACCTTTCTGACAACTTCTCACACAATTGCAGATTCTTTTCTTGGTCGCAGATTATATCTTCTTAATCCAGGAATTGTCGGGTCCGGGAAGAACTCCTCAGATTCGTCAGGTACCACAGCACGGCCTCTTTCCGCAGTCAGGATATCTCGATGATCGGTCAATACAGTAGGCTCCACCAGGTCAGGTTGCACCTTACAGCAATTGATGGAATGT
Source organism: Lissotriton vulgaris (assembly GCF_964263255.1). NCBI lineage: Eukaryota > Metazoa > Chordata > Amphibia > Caudata > Salamandridae > Lissotriton > Lissotriton vulgaris. Next base: position 461,641,493 of record NC_141694.1, on the reverse strand, counting down.
ATCCAATTCTTCTGGTTGGTGACTCGGACAGCTGTTCTTGTGGTGAGAAGAACCTGCTCGGGACCACACCTCCTTGGCTCCAGACTGCTCGACCTCTCAAAGGACTTCACGAGGACGAAATCACCAGGCCGTAGTATATGGCCTTCTCCTGTGGACCGGTCCGGGAGTGCTTCTCGAACCTGTTGATGAATGTAAACCAATCAGTTAAATGTGCCAAATAGTCATTCATTAAAACACACAGTACTTCGTACATTGAGCTCGGTTTGGCACCCCCCATATATTCATGGGCTACCCAAAAACGATCTCAAAGGGCGTTAGGCCTGTCCGAGAATGCGGTACTGATCTGATAGACAATAATGCCAAAGGCAAAGCATCAGGCCAAGTCTGAGAGGTAGAAGCCTGTATTTTTGCTATTTTGAGCTTCAACGTGCCATTATACTTTTCCACCAATCCTGCTGACTGCGGGTGGAACACTGCATGGAACCTTTGCGTAACTCCTAATCATTTCAGGATACTTAACAACGTCCGCCACAAAATGGGGCCCGTTGTCACTCCACAACAAAATACAAACACCGTAGTGAGGGAAAAATTCCTTCAACAGCACCTTAGCAGTAGTCATTGCAGTATTGTCCTTCGTAGGGTATGCTTCAATCCATTTGCTGAATGCACAAACCACAACCAGGACATACTTCAGATTATTGCAGCGTTCCAGCTGAATATAATCCATTTGCAATACTTAAAAAGGTGCAGTGGGTGTTGCAAATCCTCCTGCTGGAGTTCGTGTCCCTTTTCCGGGATGTATTTAAGACAAATCATGCAGGTCTGTATATAAGATCGTCTACCTTTCATATAGATCTCCACATATCTGGGGGTAATATAAGCCCGAAGAATAAATCAATATCGGCCAAGGTCATAGTACAGGAATTTAGAGCCCCCTCAACTTCCTCATAAAAAGCGGCAGGATTCTTTCGTGGATCAGGTAATGCACCCTTTAACGCCATAACATCTGCTCTATTCCAAGGAGTATAAACCCAATTATAGATAAAATACCCTTGAGCATCAGAAGACCCTCTATCTGAACTAGTACCCGCTTCTTTTTGAAGGAACGTACAAAGGCGCTGCCTCCCGCAACGGTTTAGCATGCACTGCATCGATCTTATCTGAATAAAAGATGGATGACTGCTTCACGTCGCCATTCGGATTTGTTCTCTCCTCGCCAGCTTTCCTTTTCCGTGCTTCATCCCGTAGCCAAAACATCTCATCCCGCAACGCAAACAGCCGTTGAACCACATCAGGTACCTGAGAAGGAAGAAAAAGACCTTTACGCAATTCTTTAGAATCAGCTATCACATCATCTGGTTCAAGAACATCGGAATATTTCCGAAAAGCTGTCACTACTTCATTAGAAACAAACTCAGTAAAGTACAATTTCTCCCTATCCTCCCATACTTCAAGCTCTTTCAATAAATCTGCAAGGGAGACAGTATCCTTGTTGACCCGATAAGCAATCTTTCGGAGATCAGCCATACGGTCGGCCGATAACATAGACCGCGTATCCACTTTCTGCGCGGGCGGTCCAGAATCCTGATCTCCTCCTCTCGGAGCAGACGGGCCAGTGTACGGAGGCGGAGAGCGATCTAATAATGAAAAATCATCATCAGATTTATTAAGGACAGGATAAAGAGGCTGTTGAACAGGATACTGGCCAGATATTTGCAACCGACTTTCTTTCTCCTGTTTCTCTTCTAATTCCTTTGCTTCGCGCTTTTTCGACTCTTGTGCTCTCTCACGCTCACTCTCACGTTGCTCTTTCTCAATCAGTGCCTGCTCAGGCTTCTCACGCTCTCGCACCTCTTTCACCCACATACGTATACACTCAAACATGTCTTGCCTCACTCGCCGTTTACACATACACTGCTCCACATACTCAGTTTTCCACAAATCAAATGCTTCATACATAGGCCATCGTAACTCAGGATCTTTTTTGGTATATTTCCTCCATAACGTGCTGTACATTATGGGGGAAAGACCAAACTTGACATACATATCCCTATTCGGCATCCCTTCCGAGGGAGCCGGCTGTGATTCTTCAAGTATCAACCAGTCATTTCCAAAATAGCAGCACCACTTATGGAGTGGGCTAAAAACAGGCATGTCTAAAATAGTGCAAACTTTGCAATATTATAATTAAAATGGCACTTAAAACGTTGCGCCGCTCAAATCCAAAGTTCAGGAGAAATATCTTCACATTACCTGCCTATATGTGTTGCAACGCATATGTGTACAAATTCAAACCAAACAATATGACTAGTCACCTCAAACAAACAAATAAATTAGTCGCGGCAAGCGTATCCTAAAACTGCCTTGCCAATCAAGCCTACCAAAGGCTCGTAGCAAGTACCGTACAACGATTCTTACCAATCAAGCGCGTCCAGATTCCAACTGCCAAGTTCCAAATTTGCCCAAATGGCCACTTACACAGCAAACCGACAGAAGAGGTCTCAGTCGATGACTGGCGCCACCCAGATGGTCAGATCGGAAGGGAAGGAAGAATACCTCGGGATGCCAGGACTAAAGACTCTGCTGACAGTGATCACGTCCCCGGCAAGGTTACAATCCTTCGTCACGACCAATCCTTCGAGCATCCGAGTCGTCGATGAGCCCCACGTGACGGGCGCCAATTGATGAATTCAGGCCTCAGCAAGGCCTGCGAATGCAAAGGGTTTCGCCCTTCTGTGCACGGAGTCCTCAGACTACACAAAGAAATTGGCACGGAAACTGGAAATGTAAAAACATAGTTTAATAAACCTTTAAAGGTGGTACTACAGCCCACACAACACTCTACAGTATTGTACAAGGTAGCATAAAGAACTCAGACATGTGGTCCCCTTTTATACACAAAGAAGGGGCTCATAAGTGGGCGGTTACAGCTCAAAACATGATTTACAACCATATATGGACATTTCTTGAACATGATCGATACATAGGTGGAGTTAACGGTTCTTGAGACCCGCCGAAATGCACATTCCAATCTACGCTAATCAGAGACAGATGTGGCTCCTGCTGAGCATGCGCTAGATGCACAAGGAACTATTTATAGCTTGTTGCTGGGCAAACTCCAGGGGTGATAATCAGTGAGGTAGGACTCACCTTGTGGCGAGCACATGGCAATGTATAACACACAAGATGGATGCCAGAAAACAAAATGGAGTCTGGCCGTATTTAAAGTACGAGCGGGAAAACTAGAACAATGACACAATAGCATGTCTTCAGTGAATGCTTAATACTATCGCCGTTTTATTTACAACAGACGGTTAAGGGGGGCACAAGGTGGGGAGCAGTAGAAAAAAAAATAACAATTGTTTTCCCTCTATCGTCTTAGTTTCTTAAGTGTCATTTGCCAGTCTATGGTTAGAGTTCTTTTTGATAGGATGGATGTGGGGGATTAATGAGTTAAAAATCATATCCTGGAATGTCAACAAGGTCAGGCACAAATGCAGGCAGAGCCTGGCAATGAAGTATTTTGAAGAGAGTAGTGCCCATATCTGCTTGATTCAGGAGTCTCACTTAGACACTTTAGAAGGTAACACAGTATTCTCCAAGTGTGGTTGAATAGACCAATATTTTGTTTTCAGCACAGTCTGCACATTGTAGGGGGTTGCGATTCTGATTAAGAGAGGAGGAGGCTGGCTGATAGGGACCTGATACTTCGAGAAGCCAGGAAACTGGGGGAAATCCGCTTCGAGAATGCCACAATAATGATATTCCCGGACTATAGCCAGGAGGTGTCAAAACAGCGCCGCTCCTTTGACTCAGTAAAGATGAAACTGCGATCCTTGAAAATAGCTTACATGCTCCTGTTTCCAGCGAAACTCAAAGTAATCTACAAGGACAAATCCATTTTCTTTACATGCCCGGAGGATGCCTGGCAATGGCTTGAAGAAAGCCCTATCCAGAACAGTACGGAGGCAGCCGGAAGAGAAGCTATGGACAAATCACTGAGGGAAAAGGCGCGCTTGGAGCAGCCGAAACCACAACGTAGACGATCTGGAAAGACTAGCAAACATAAGCCAGCGACGCCCTATCAGACCCGGGGTGCCAGCAAAAGGAGAGGGGGCAGATCGACATCTCCGAGTAAAGACTCAGTAGCGGGCTCCAGGTTTAGCTGCCTGCGGAACGGCATTCGCTCGGAAGGAGACGAAGAGGAGGACCCACATGGAATGAGGAAGGTAACACGCAATGGCAGACACACTAGATAACCCGCACACAGGTGACGCAGGAGTCACTGTATTAACATGGAATGTGAATGGTCTTGGGTCGAAGATTAAACAAAGCCTGGTAAATGCCTACCTTAAAAGGCTAGCACCGGATATTATCCTTCTCCAGGAATCTCACCTCAGAGGCAATCAGTGCGCGTTTATAGCAAGAGGCAGGCATGTGGTACTAGCACACGCAGTTTACACAACAGATTCCAGGGGGGTAGCATACCTCATTAAAAAAACGACACCGTTCACTACCACTCGTACCTGGCTAGACCCGCAGGGAACTTACGCAGGAGTACAGGGAGTCTGGAAGAGGCGTAGGTACACGATCCTCTCAGTCTATGCCCCCCCAAAGCTACAGGCACGCACCCTCAAGGCAATCACCGCTATCCTTTTAGACACGGCTGACACGATTCAGATAGTGGGGGGGATTTCAACGACGTGGTGTGTGTCACAAGGGACAGATCGGGGACACCGCCCACAATAGGACACGACACAGCACTAGCGCGGCAGATGCAAATCATAGGCCTCACTGATGTCTGGAGATGGCTTCACCCTACTCGGAGGCCTACTCCTTCTACTCGGGGGCCCACAGGGTATTTTCAAGGCTAGATTATATCTTTGTGTCCCAGTAGGATGTCTCCGTGAGAGATTTAGCAGAATACAAGGCACGGGGAATTTCATATCACTCCCCACTATACGCACATATGGGGCGGGGGAGGAGGGAGAGGAGAGTGGAATGGCGCCTAGCAGCTTGGGACATCCAAACACCAGAAATACTGAAGGGTATCAGAGCAGACATAAGGGTGTATGTGGCCGAAAATGAGGGTACAGTTAAATCAGGATCACACTTTGTTAGGCAATGAAGCATACAAAGCAGGCTGGGAGAGGCCAGGCGGAAGCTGCAGGACACGGTCACTAGTGAAGAGGTGTCTATCTTAGCCCTAGAAGCGGAATACCACCATAGGAAGGAAGAGGCAATACGTAGGAAGCTGTTAGACACGCAAAGACACTATAGAGAACTTGTCACTGGGGAAGCACGCACGCAGGCGTTGGCGACGCTCCACCGATTATATGACGTGGGGGATAAATCGGCAAACTCCTGGCATGGCTGAGCAGGAAAGAAAGGGCAGCAAGGTGGGTAGATAGGATAACGCTAGCAGAGAATCGGTCAGCATGCACGGACGAGGCCATAGCAGAGGCCTTTGCGACATACTACGAAAGCTTTTATAGGGCCAGGAACCTAGGTGGCGAGGAAGACGCGCAGCACCACATGTGCAACATGGAGGTGCCGACCCTGTCAACTGAGGCCATCACGGCCTTGGAAGCGGAGATGCACTAGAGGAAATAGCAGAGGCCATAGCATCCCTGAAACCGGGGAAGACACCGGGGCCCAACGGCTTCCCGACGGAATTATTAAAGTGGACGGCTGACCTGTTGCAACGCCATGTGAAATCGTTATTTATTGAGGCATACCAGACGGAGAGCCTACCACCAGACCTCGCCCTGGCCACAATTGTCCCAATATACAAGGAGGGCAAACCTAGGGACGAATGTGCCTCCTACCGCCCCATTTCCCTCCTCAATATGGAGACGAAGATTTTGGCCACTGTTCTCGCTAAACGCTTGCGGCAGGTAATTTCGGATCTGGTATATGCTGACCAGTCCGGTTTCCTCCCGGATAGGGCAACCAAATTGAATCTCCACCGCACGCATAATTGGCTGCAGGAGGTCCGAGGGAGGAGCGAGCCCCACTGGTTCCTCTCATTGGACGCAGAAAAGGCCTTCGATGCAGTCCATTGGCCCTTCCTGCTGGAGACACTACGGAGGTTTGGCTTTGGCCCCAAGTTTTTGAAGTGGATTCAGCTCCTGTACTCAACCCCGAGGGCACGAGTGCGGGTCAATGGGAGGTTGTCTCGCGAATTCCACATTGGCAGGGGAACGCGCCAGGGATGCCCCCTGTCCCCCCTACTTTTCACACTTACAATAGAAATCTTAGCGATCAGGATTAGACGGAATCAGGGAATTAGGAGCTTCACGTGGGGAGAATCTGAAGCTACCCAGGAGAAAATTTCACTATATGCCGACGACGTCCTGTTGTTTGTTACCGACCCGGACGCAAAAATCCCGATACTGTTTGAGGAACTGGCTGATTTTGGTGCAAGGGCAGGTCACACTATTAATTGGCACAAATCGATTCTGTATGACCCGCAAGGGCTGGAGCGGAGGGAGTGCCTGCCAGAACTCCTCATTCACACCACAGAGGGCTTCCAATACTTGGGAGTATACATAACACTAGACAGGACGCTCTCCTTTAATAATAATGTGGCCCGAATTATGACAAGCGCGATGGCAGAAATGGATCGGTGGCGACAGCTCCCGCTCACCTTATTGGGTCGCGCGGCACTATATAAAATGGTTCTGCTCCCGAAGTTTCTCTATGCGCTTCAAAATGAATACTATCCGCTGCCGGTTAAAACTTTGGATAAAATCCATGCGGATCTGCGTACATTCTTGTGGCTGGGGAAACAGCCGAGAGTGGCCCTATCCACACTGCAGCGCCACCAGTACAGTTGAGGGATTTCCCTTCCCAACCTAGAGGCATACTATTGGGCGGAGCATCTCGCTCCGATTAACGAATGGTTGCATGCGACAGTGGATCACCCTACCTATGCACTAGAAAGGTCGAAATGGTCTACCACCAACATACTGTACTACTTGTACGGAGGGACCGTAGGAAAGCAACTTCTACTGGCCACTAGGATCACACTGATGGCGTGGCATAAGGCGACTAAACGCATGGGATGGGACAAGCGGCCAACCCGACAGACGCCGCTATGGCACTGTAAATGGCTGGGTGAACTCAACAAATTGAAAGGCTTCAGACGATGGGATGATATAGGCATTTCAACAGTAGGAGTTGTGATTGCAAGGGGAGAACTGAAAACATTTCAAGCGCTCAGGGAAGATTTTGGTTTACACAACACACAGTATCACAAATATGCGCAACTGAGACATGCTTGGAGGGCACAAAACATTACACTGACAGACATCCCAGAGTACGCTCCACTGGAGGGTAGGTTACTGCAGGAGCAGATAAGGGGCGGGGCGGTATCCCTCACATATAGAACACTGACCAACAAGACTTGCGGAACAAATGGGAGGCAGACACGGGGGCCTTGGAGGACCAAGACTGGGAGATGGTTCTTATGCACCCACGCGAGGTAGCGATTAAGTCTAGGCTTCGACTCATACAACTGAAAGTGCTCCACAGAAGCTATTTCGACAGGGTACGCCTTTTTAAAATGGGGAAGGTCACTGATACAGCGTGCCTTAGGTGCCACCAGCAGGATGGCGACTTCTTTCACACACTCTAGGGTTGAGAAATCATACAAGCGTACTGGGAAGAAATATTCGCAGAATTAGATGAGGTCCTGGGAATGACCCTACCGCACAACCCTAGGTTGGCTTTGTTGGGCATGACAACCGAAGTTGACCTGGCCCGCCCCTTGATCATCGTTCTAGTACTTTCTTTGGTGGTGGCGAAGAGAGACATTGCACGATACTGGGGGGCTTCCGAACCGCCAGATTTAGAGGAATGAAGGAGGGGGCTGGACTTGTACATGGCGGCAGAGAGAGTGACCTATAAGGCCAGGGGCTGCCCCAAAAGGTTTTGGAGAGTGTGGGCAAAGTGGAGACAATACCATGGGTTGGAGTGAAGCCCCTAGGAACTTGAGTGGGAGTTTCGAAGAGATCCCCAGTGCCACAGGCTAAGCGGCGGTAACTCGGGGAGGCTATGTCTTAGACCGTAATGTACAGACCAGATACGGAAAGTGAGTGGGAATGCATCAGGGGGGTGGGATGGACCCCGGAGAGGGGGGGAGGAGGTGGGCATGTGGGCTGCTGTTTTGGGGGTTGTTTTTCCTTTCTTACGTTCTTAATATGTTGTCTGTTAAAGATCCACGCATTTTGTTGACACATGTGGAATCCAGGGACACTAAAAAAGAAAAAGTTGCGTAACTGACGGACAAGGCTGAATGTTGAAGCCAGTCCGTGTGCTCTTTTTTTCATTTGTGATCCTTTCAATGCAACAATAAAAAGTATTTAAAAAAAAAGAGAGGAGGAGGCTGCATTATTAAGGCTTCTAAGTCTGATACATTTGGGAGGTGGCTGATAGTTACCTTATACTTTGGGGGGTAGACTTAGTTTGTAATGTCTTTTATGTGCCCAACATTGATGATCCCTATCATTTATCCAATCAGGAATGGAATCTAAAGGAGGTTACATCCCCTATTATAATTGGAAGGATTTCAATGTCATGCTGGACCCTGTTCAGGTTTGATCCAATAGTTGTCATTATGATAACACCCCTCGGGTCCGGTGGATGCTAATAAACATTCTGTTAGAATTTTGCCTGTTGGACGTTTGGAGATATAAGATAGGCACAAGGCAGGGTTTTACTTTTCATAGTAAAAACCATGGACATTTTTCCAGATTGGATTATTTCTTTGTCATTAAGATCATGGTGGAAATAATAACATCTATAAACATACTACCAGCCCATATTTCGGACCATCCAGCTATGACTTTTTCTTTGGCCGGGTATTCCAGCCCTTTGAGACCTAGATGGACTCTAAGGGGGCCACTTTATCTGATCCTGAGATAAGTGGGGTGCTTTAACGAGTATGTATGCTGTTCCTCCAGGACAACCTTGGCTCAGCCCCCCTAGATATCATATGGGATACGTTTAAGGCCTTCCTTAGAGGAGAACTGCAAAGTCAGTCTTCTGCTCAGAAAAGGGCCCAACCTTCGACTCTAAAAGCCTTAGAGGATAGTGTAGGCCTATTCAAGGGCAGCTTGCTCCAAGCTGGTATGCAACCCCCCGATGTCTGGGCATGGTTGGGAAAGCAACTTGAGGATGCAAGGATCAAATATAGGGTTTTTCTCGACCAAGAATGTAGAGCCCAGTGGGAAGTAAAGTCCATGCAGCATTTTCAATTTGGGGAAAAGGCTTATGTACCATTGGCCTGGAAGTCTTGGACAGATAGGTCTAGGACGGATCACTGACATAATATCGAGGGACAGAATATCGACCATCAAGAATATCGTTGAGAAATTATCGACATACAAAATATCGAGTTTCTATCTACAAACAGGTAAGTACTAAAATATCGAGTTAAAAATTTTCGTTTACTAAAATATAGTTTTTTAAAATATTGACTTTACTAAAAACAATGTTAAATTAAATTAATATTAACAATTAATTACTAAAATATACTTAAAAATACTTAAATTAACATATAATAATTAAATAATTAATGAAAGTTAAAAAAAATGAATTCATATTTGTTAAAACATATATATAGAGTCGCAAAATGTAATTAAATAATAGCCAATATTATTAATGTACAATAACAAAAGTGTAAAAATTACTATTCCCACTCCAAAAAGTGCAAGCGTAGGGAAAGCGTTGGATAGTGTAGGGGTTACAATTACTATTCCCACTCCAGTGGGTGCAACAGTAGGGGAAGCGTTGGATAGCGTAGGGGTAAAAATTACTATTCCCACTCCAAAGAGTGCAACAGTAGGGAAAGCATTGGATAGCGTAAGGGTAAAAATTACTATTCCCACTCCAAAGAGTGCAACAGTAGGGAAAGCATTGGATAGCGTAGGGGTTAAAATTACTATTCCCACTCCAGTGAGTGCAGCAGTAGGGAAAGGGTTGGATAGCGTAGGGGTTTAAATTACTATTCCCACTCCAGTGGGTGCAACAATAGGGAAAACGTTGGATAGCGAAGAGGTAAAATTTACTATTCCCACTCCAGTGGGTGCAACAGTTGGGAAAGCGTTGGATAGCGTAGGGGTTAAAATTACTATTCCCAGTCCAGTGAGTGCAACAGTAGGGAAATCGTTGGATAGCGTAGGGGTTAAAATTACTATTCCCACTCCAGCGAGTGCAACAGTAGGGAAAGCGTTGGATAGCGTAGGGGTTAAAATTACTATTCCCACTCCAGTGGGTGCAACAGTAGGGAAACTTTGGATAACGTAGAGGTAGCATTTACTATTCCTATTCCAGTGGGTGCAACAGTAGGGAAAGCGTTGGATAGCATAGGGGTAGAAATTACTGTTGTTCCCACTCCAGAGGGTGCAACAGTAGGGAAAGCGTTGGATAGCGTAAGGGTAAAAACTACTTTTCCCACTCCAAAGAGTGTAACAGTAGGGAAAGCGTTGGATAGCGTAGGGGTAAAAATTACTAATTCCCACTCCAGTGGGTTCAACAGTAGGGAAAGCGTTGAATAGCGTAGGGGTTAAAATTACTATTCCCACTCCAAAGAGTGCAACAGTAGGGAAAGCGTTGGATAGCGTAGGGGTTAAAATTACTATTTCCACTCCAGTGGGTGCAACAGTAGGGAAAGCGTTGGATAGCGTAGGGGTTAAATTTACTATTCCCACTCCAGTGGGTGCAACAGTAGGGAAAGCGTTGGATAGCGTAGGGGTAAAAATTACTATTCCCACTCCAGTGGGTGCAACAGCAGGGAAAGCGTTGGATAGCGTAGGGGTTAAAATTACTATTCCCACTCCAGTGGGTGCAACAGTAGGGAAAGCGTTGGATAGCGTAGGGGTAAAAACGACTATTCCCACTCCAGTGGGTGCAACAGTAGGGAAAACGTTGGATTGCGTAGGGTTTAAAATTACTATTCCCACTCCAAAGAGTGCAACAGTAGGGAAAGCTTTGGATAGCGTAAGGGTTAAAATTACTAGTCCCACTCCAGAGAATACAACATTAGGGAAAGTAAATAATTCATATAATATTTAAAAATTTAAAAATGAATATCTATTAATAATTAATTAAAAATGATTAAACATTTCATATAATATAATAATTAATTTATTAAAATTACTAATTAACAATAATTATTTCAATTGATCACCTATTAACACTAATTTATTAAAAATAACAATTAATTATTTAATAATCAAACATTATTTAACAATTATTTCCAATTAACTTTAATTATTTAAATAATTATTAATAAATTACTTCCCACCCTATTCCCCTATAAACCCACAACCCGCTACAGAAAATAAATTATTAAAATTAACATAATTAAAAATTAATCAATTAAATGTAATTAATTGGCAAATGAAACTTTTATAATTACCCATAAATACTTAATTAATAATTAATTCTAAATAAATACCAATAAATAATTTTACATATTTAATTATTTATAATTTAATTACTTTCCACCTAATTCCCCTATAAACCCACAACCAGCTACAGAAAATAAATTAGTAAAATTTACATAATTACCAATTTATCAATTAAATACAATTAATTACCAATTAAAATGTAATTAATTAACAAATATAAATTAATTAACAATTAATTACAATTTACTATCAATAAATACATTTACATATTTAATTAATTATAATTAAACTACTTCCCACCCTATTCCCCTATAAACCCACAACCCGCTACAGAATTAAATTACGCAATAAATATAAAAACACAATTCGTTAATTAAAATTAATTATAACATAAATACACACTTTTCACACGTTATAACATAAAAATACACTATAAAAAATTAGATATTATTAAAAAATCGATATTTTTAACTATCTATATTATATACTTCGATAATTTAACTTTCTATATTTTTAACAGTCGCTATTACATCACTTACCTTAAAAACAATATTTTGGTTATCTATATTCTGTCCTGTCGATATTTTGTCCAGTCTATATTTAAAACTCGATATTATGTCCAATCGATATTTTGGGGTCGATATTATGTATGTGCACCGTCTAGGACCTTTATTGAAAAGTTGGATGTGAACGGTAAGGGTAGCACCTCAGGGAACCATGAAGATATGCAGGTCTGTTTATTGTCACTTTTTTCTACCCTATATTGGGAATAAATCTATCCTGAGCCAGAGTATATTAAGTGCTGACTGAGGAAATTGCAGCGTCCTACATTAACAGATGCAAGCTGCAAGGCCCTCGATGACCCAATCACCAAGGAGGAGATTTGCTTGAATATAGGTAAGCTTAGGAAGGGGAAAGCCACAGGCACTGATGCCCTTTCACAAAAAATGTTTAGCCTTTTGATTGATGAGCTGATACCATTCCTAGAAGCCCTGTTTAATTCCATTTATAGCCATGGTGGGGAGGTTCCTAAATCCTGGAAAGAGGCATCCATAGTCCTTATCCTAAAACCTGTTAAGGATCACATTAGGGCAGATCTTATCAGCATTATGACTGAGTTTGCTGGGTCTACCTTTGGGAAAGTTTGAGCTCAATGGGATTCAGCCCTAAGTTTATTAACACAATAAAGGGGTGCATCGGCCAGGATTCTCCTTAATAATATATTGTCTCCCAGTTTTAATATTCTAAGAGGGACACAGCAGGGTTGCACTTTATCTCCTCTTCTCTTTGATATCTATATAGAGCCCCTTGCTTAACAGTTGAGGCGGGATCCCATAGTTGTCCCATTCAGCTCTTTGCCTTATAGTTGTAAAGTTGCGCGTCACGCTGTTGACTTATTATTCTATATGTCAGATCCGTTGACCTCTCTTCCAAGAGTAGAACAACTACGGTGAATTTTGGCTCCTTCTCTGGTTATTTAGTCAACACTACCAAAACTGAGGTTATGTTTTGGAATATCAAAGATTGGGGGGGAAGTAAGTCTCAAGTTTAGATATCCAGGTATTACAAAAGTAAACAATATAGAGAAAATTCCACATCTTAATCTGTCATGGTCCTCTAAAGAGATTGAATGTCTATTGGGTAGGTGGAAAAACCTTCTGTTGACTATCTGTGGTTGGGATAATTTGATAAAAATGGTTATCCTGCCTAAACTAACCTATCTTTTTATTGCTCTCCCTCTTGGGTTCTCCAAAGAAGGTATCAATCAAATTCAGGGGAGGGTGTTGAGTTTTATTTGGGCCCAGAAAGGCGCTAGTTTGTCGTGGAAAAAACTCTGATGCTAATTGAAATAGGGGAATTGGTGTTACCTGCTTTTAATTGGTATTGTGCTGCCTTTCAGTTTAAAAATATTCAAATACTTCTGGCAAAAATGTATGATTCCACTTGGGGGAAACTTTTGGGGGAAATGGTTAGGCATTGGATTGCAGAGGGTTTTCGATATAAATGTGGTGCTCCTAAGTTATTTAATAAGGTTTGGCTAAAGGTATTAGGAGCTGCCTTAGATGTTTGGTATAGAGTTAGGAGGAGGTGGGTTATTAGATATTATTCTGATTTTGCCCCAGTTTTGGATTCCCCGGAACACCAGAATATCTAATGGATGCCCTTAGCTTTCCATTCAGAAGGGTGGGTGTCACGACTTTGTCGGAATTGCTAGCACCGTGCATCGGCACATGGAGAGGTGGCACCCTCTTAATAATTCTAAAGCACAACTTCGAGATTTGGTGGATAACCCCCGACCGGCATAAACATCCACCAATGACTTAGCAATAAGTGAGTCAGAGGCAAGGGAAACGGTCCAAAATCTGCAAAAGAACTTTGGGCAGATGAGATTGACTTGTGTAGCATGTGGAAAATTAATTTCATGCGGAGAGATGAGTATTACTTTAATAAATAGATCATATGAAAATCATCAATGTCCAAAACGTCCTAGAAAGTAATTTTTTGTCATTTTTGAGGAAGAGAGATAACCTACAGTGGTACGGGGTCGTTTTCGTTCGTACTAGGGGGGCCAGGTGACATTCCTTCGGGGTGGCTTAGGGGCATTTAAAACAACTTCCCTGATACAGGTAGCATATAAAGTAGAGGCTAAATACCAGGATCTTTATCGATTGCTTTATGCTGTACAAAAATGAAAAACACATACAACAAACCTGGACCATTCATATTTTCACTGTTTCTGTGTACTATACTTTTTAACCCTTAAACTAATTGAGCTGCTTCATTTCACCTGCTTTTTAAAAAAAAAAAAAAAAAAATCGGAAACAGTGGCCATTTATTCGAAACTTACCAATCTACGTGTTACAACTACGTTTGCTTTTTCAAAAACCTTTAATAAAAATGTTGGTGTCCAAGTACGGGCCTACAACCCCGTGGGCCGGCCACGGAGCAGGCTGGAACTGTAAATGGGGGGGGGGTATTTATTTGTGGAAAACATAACAGAGTCAGTGGTCGTTGATTTCATAGTAAAAAGTGCGACAAGTGCAACAAAATCATATCGATAATTCATTGTGAGCAAGTACCAAAAGTGTCGACAATTCGAACCTTCAATAATAAATACAGTAATCAATGATGCATTTGAACTTAATATCAATTCATTGTTCGAACGTGTAATCAGTAACCGTCCCATGTCAATTCATTGTTCGAACGTATAATCAATGCCCATCCCGGATCAATTCATTGTCCGAACATATAATCAGTCTTATCCCATATCAATTCATGTGCTAAAAACTGCATACATATCTCATGATATCAAGGCTGAGCAATCGGGGCACAACAAGGAGTTGAGAATTTCATTTGTACCAGCGCCATTTTGGGTGAGGTCAGGAAGGTCCAAGTATAGTCAAAATGTCTCCACCAACTCGTGGTTGGACCGGGACCTCTTTCGGCAGTCCAAAAGTTTTCGTTGAAGGGTAGCAGAGGGGACTGGCGACATGAACCATCAGTCAAAGTGGTGTGGGAGGCAACAATCTCTCCTACCGGGTCATACTGGTGTTCCACCGGAATTGATCAAGTTGGTAGTCTTGCAGGATTTTGATCATTTCAAGACTGTGGCCGGTGCCGGCATGAGCGCGCCGACGTCCCTCGGCTACGTCGTGGTCGTTCCGTGGGTGATCATGGCAGTCATTCCCCATCGGGGGTCGGGGGCCCCCGTGGCTCTTATAGAATCTTCAAAGTTGAGGAGAACATTTCTGGACGCAGGACTCATTTTCTAGCTGAACTCAAAAGCGTTGTTGTACCGCAAAAGTAAACGAGACCCCTGCTGGGTGAGCAGAGCATCATTGCCTCGCAATAGTGGACGAGACCTTTTGTCGGGTCAGTGGAGCGTCGCTGCATCGCAAGAGTGAAGGAACCCTTGTCGGGTGAGTGGAGCGTTGGGGGTGCAGCTGAGGGGCCCCCACCTGGGGGGGTGGGAGAGGCTCGTTCGCACCGCCTCTCCCTCCCAGCGCACCCCACGCCGACACCTGGCGTTGATATCCGTGATGTCCGGACCAGGCGATAAGAGGGGGGTCAGAGGCAGAGGCAAGACATCCCCCTGTGGCCTGCAGGGCGCCGCTTCAGGACCGAACGGGGAGCTCATACCAAGCCGGGGCCAGACCAGGAGATACGGGGGGAGGGGGGGGGGGCGGTGGCATGTGCAAGACATCCCCCCCAGTGTTGTCGCAGCCATTATTGAAGAAAGAAGAAGATCCCGTCGGCCTCGGCTCCTCTCCTGGTGCACCTTACGCGACGACCCTTTTGTTGGGTGAGTGGAGCGTTGGGGGTGCAGCTGAGGGGCCCCCACCTGGGGGGGTGGGAGAGGCTCGTTTGCGCCGCCTCTCCCTCCCAGCGCACCCCACGCCGACACCTGGCGTTGATATCCGTGATGTCCGGACCAGGCCATAAGAGGGGGGGGTGTCGGAGGCAGAGGCAAGACATCCCCCCCGTGGCCTGCAGGGTGCCAGAAGCGAATGGGAGGACCAGTACATTCCGGGCCGACCATCCCATGACTTCTCCGGCTGATGGCGGCTAGTCGGGCCCCGCCCTGCACGTGTCGAGGCCTCGTCTTCCGGATGGGCGTAACCGTGGACCTGTTGCACTTCAGGAGTTTCCGGAATGGCGGTAGGTATCTGCTGATTTGTATCTATTTCATGTTACCGTTATTGGGCGTGGTGGGCGGTGGGACAGACATGCTTGGAGCAGTGGGGGGGTGGCGGAGGTTAGCTACCTCATGGCTGCCGTAACGTCAAGCTTGGCTTCTCTCACCACTTTCATGTTTCTTATTTCTAGCGAAGTCAAAAACTCATCAGTGGCCTACTGATTTTGTTCGATTTATTTCCCTTCCTTTTCAAGTGTGTTTCATGCTAAAGTTTCTGTTTAACAGGATACAGTGATTACTTTGTATTTTACATATATCTTCTTTATTAGGGGTACTCTCTGGTTGAGACAGATGATGTACCTCTAATAAATGGTACGGGTGGAACTAGTTTCTCAAAAAAGTGGGGAGTAGACGGGCATGACAGATTACAACGGGGGACAAAAGTCCGCATTACCTATCCTTCACTATCAGAAAACAGAAACAACAATGACAACTAATAGTAGTGATATCCTGGGCGGGTGATGGAACTGGGATTGTTAATGGAAAAAGATCTACAGAGAAAGCTATTGGTGAATTATATTTCTCCAGAAATGTAAAACTCACAAATGTTTTATTTGAGTAATCGTTTCAGGTCAAACGGATTGTGGAAAAATGTTCAGAATGGAAGAGTCACCAAAAGGCAAAAAGTACACTCATGTATGAAAATCTTACTATTAATGCTTGACTGAGGCCAAGGAGATTAGAGTGCATGAGTCTCATGCTCGATCGATTGAGCTAGCCGGATCGGGCAACAAAAAGTATAAAATAGTTATGTAAATAGTTATTTAATAAAATGTTTTACCCTTTTACTTTGCTGGTGTGTTGTATATATTTATAATATTTGCATAGGGTTTGTCGTTATTTTGGGTGGGGTGGGTGGCAGAGCCGAGCTGTCTTGCAGCCATCATGGTGTGGAGCTCAGTTCATCTCACTAGTTTCGTATTTCTCATGAGGGGTTGTTCTTAATGTTTCTATTTTAGCGAGGTCAAAAAGAGATCCCATTAGTGGCCTACTGATTTTGCTCGATTCCTTTTGTTTTTTTAAACGATTTTTCACTATCTGCAAAGACTAAACAGAGTATTGCGACTCTGTGCTTGTTTGTAAATAGAGAATGAACCAAAGAGAACCAATTCTAAAACAGTAAATGCTTGGATAACAATCAATCAAATAGAGAGAGAAGCAAGCACGACGGATTACATGGGGGCAAAGACCTGCGTTAACTACCCTTCACTATCTGCAAAGAGAGAGTACTCCTAAGAGAAAAGAGGGGGGGGGGCAGCGTTCAAAGCACATCAGCGTGCATAAACACGAAAATGTTTTTACCTATCACGTACTTGACATTTGACAGCTTTTGATATTTGCTATTAAAAAACCATTGAAATTCACTGAAAAAACCATAGGTTATAGACCATATATAGTTAGGAATTAGCATTTACAAAACCTTGAAAATTCACTGAAAAAACCATTGGTTATAGACCATATATAGTTAGGAATTAGCATTTACAAAACCTTAATTTACTCGCACAAAACCATAGAAATTCGCATATATAGTTAAATGCAATAACTATATATCGCGCATCCGCAATCCACTGCTGATGATGTCACATATTACATCATTCATGACATGGTCAGTGACATCACTGATGACATCACTGATGACAACTCAAATGACATCACTGATGACAACTCAAATTACATCACTGACAACATCACTGATGACATCAATCATGTGATAATACGATCAACCTCTTCAGACTCTAATATAACCTTAGATACACTCAGAGTAAACAGACACTCACAGACCGTCACTCATCCATGGAGTTACTCACACACCTAGTCAGTCATGCACTGAATCAATCACACTTCCATTTCCTCAACTATACAGTTATACACACCTTACTTATTCAAACATATACTAACACATATTTACTCTCTTATACAATCCCTGATACAAGTTTTCAATGATCCATTCAGCCACTCACACATTCACTGGCTCTTATACACAGTTATTTATATATGTGAACTCTCACATGTATTGTGTTTTACATATATACTTACTTTGACATGTAGCACTGAGATATCCATTCACTCACCAATACACTCGTACACAGTCAACCACCCATACAGCTGTTTGCACATGCACTTTTGAACCCATACATCTAGTGAATCAACTGCTCACACATCTATGCACAGAGGCACACACCTCCCAGCCACCCCCACACACTCAGTCTCCCATACAAATACTTGGGCAACCAATCAATAACCCATATAGTTACTCATATAGCTACTGATCAACACATGCAGCAGTTAATAGTACAACAGATATAATGATGCACAAATTAAGACAGTTTAGTCACTAACCCATGCACTCAGTGAGACACATTTAATCACTCTCTCATACAGTCAGTCATGCACCTACTAAATCCTTCATCCAGACACTTATAAATCCACTCATTCTTCAATATGTAAGACATATTTTAACTTTACAGAAACATACAGTCACTGGATGATGTCATCAGTGATGTCATCAGTGACGTCACTGACCATGTCATGAATGATGTAATATGTGACATCATCAGCAGTGGATTGCGGGTGTGCGATATATAGTTATTGCATTTAACTATATATGCGAATTTCTATGGTTTTGTGCGAGTAAATTAAGGTTTTGTAAATGCTAATTCCTAACTGTATATGGTCTATAACCAATGGTTTTTTCAGTGAATATATATATATATATATATATGTGTGTTTATATTTATGTATAAATACATACAATATACATATTATCTACTGGCAGTCATTATAGTTAGGACCTAGTTTCCATAGGAAAAGTGTCTATTGTTTTGCTAATAATTTTGGTGTCATTTGATGAATCTTCAAGAAATTTTCAAAATTAATTTGCCAGTCACTTCAGATCTGCTGTCTGGAAAGTGTGATATGTCAAGGGGGGCTGAGAAATGGGGGACCGATAATGTGTTTCACCCATGCTTTTTATTTTTAAAGAAAGCTACACCTGAAAGAGTGCTTTTTGTAATTTGATGTTAATCTGTTCAGTAGTTTTGAAGTTGAAGTTGAAGTTGAAGTTGAAGTTGAAATGATTTGTAAAGCGCTCGGCCACCAAACGGTTTCTTGGCGCATGGTTTTGAAGTTATTAAAGTACAAAATGTATGTATATCTAGATACTTAGATCCTCTGTGAATCGAGGCAGATTTGTGGATCCACAGGCCAACAGAAATGCTGTGATTGGATGGCCATGCCCTGAAAGGAAAGTTATAGTCACTGTTTTGTGTTTTGGGACGAAGTTCACAGAGGGGAAAATAAAATATAAAAGTGATTGAAGTGGTCATGGTAGAGGAACTCTGTACTCTCTTCCCGTGGGACTGATATCGGCCAGAACTTGTTCACAAATGTTTTAATTTTTTAATGCTCGAGCTTCTGTGATGCACTCGGATCCACACTGATTCAGGTGGATCAATGCGCCCAGACTCCAATTTAAAAATACATACACTCAATCACAGACCCACACACCTACTCACACACTCACTTACACACCCATTCATAGACCCCCAAAACCAGTAACACACAATCACTCACACAGCCACTCACACAACCAGTTACATACTCAAACAACCACTCACACACCGATACAGCCATTTATACACTCACTCACAGACCCACAAAACCACTCATAAACCTACTCCCACTCCTACACAGCCGCTCAACACCCTCTCACACACACACAACCACTCACACATCTTCTCCCACACCCAAACAGCCACTCCCACACTCACTTGAACACCCACAGTGACACATACCCATATAGCCACTCACACACCCACACTGACACTCGCACACAGACAGTGATGCATTTACAGAAATTGCAATAGCATATGCTAGTGTTAAATGTGTTGTTGTTTTAGTATTGAATGTGTGACATTCATAACCAGCAGACCCCTTATTTGTCAAAGGATTTGCAACGGATCCACAAAATCACAAATTGATGCATTGCATTTATAGAAATACTACAAAAGTTACTTTACCTTAATTTTGACATTTTTAGTTTTAAATATATAATGTGAGATTAAAATAAATTAAATTGAATGAAGTATTTATATAGCGCTACATGTACCAGAGGGTGTCTAGGTGCTGCTTCAGACTAATGGATGTAAAATATTACAATGTACTCACCATTAAAAAAAGCCAAGTTTTCAGTCCTTTCCTAAATTTAAGCAGATTGGTTTCTCTTTTCAGTGTTATAGACATTGAGTTCCAGAGTTTGGTGGTGGTATGGGTAAATCTTTTTCCTCCCCATTTTAATTTCTACACCCTAGGAATGATCACATTTCCACATTCCGAGGACCAGAGTGGTCTAGCTGCCATGTAAGGTTTTGTACTGTTGTGACAACTGCCACGGACCAAGTCAATGCAGAGCTTTAAAGGCTATGTATAGGCCTTAAACTGAATACACTTGGTAATTGGCAACCAGTACATTTATATGAGAGTCTTAGAGACCCAGTCATAGCATGTGAGCCCAAACAGGACTCTTGCTGCTGCATTTTGAGCAGTCTGAAGTTTATGAATGCTGTGCTCACTCGCACTGGTGAATAGGGCATTGCAGTGGTCAAGCCAAGATGCAATATGTGGAGTGTCCACTGTTTTCCTCAGTTCAAATGGGATAAAAGGAACCACCTTCGTCAGTTCTTTAAAAAGGATAAAGCAAGCAGACGTGATGTGGTTAATCTGGGTTTGGAATGATATATTGGTTTTGACAAAATTCCAAGATTTTTCACTTTGTTTGATGGTACTGCTAAAGGACCCCTGTGACGTGGCCACCAACTGTCTGATCATACTGAAGATGAATTTCCAAAGAGAATGACTTCACTTTTTGACAAATTTAATTGTAGACAGTTGGCTTGCATCCAGTTTCCTATATGGCCCATACAGTCTTGAAATCAGTTTAAGCCGGTGCACTGTTGATTGATAGGATAATCTGCGTGTCATCCGCATATGACCACTGTGTGAAGCCACAGCTTTTAATTATTGTTGCCAGAGGAGTGACATCCAAGTTAAATAAGGTACGGCTCAAATATGAGTCCTGGGGGACTCCACAGGGAAGGGAAAAGGGAGGGGAAATAAAGTCTCCAAGTGCCATCAAGATCAGTCTGAATAAAATGTATTCATGTACTTGTGAAAATGTATATTATTAAATTGAAGTAATGGTTCAAATACAATTTATAGTAAAAAAATGGTGAAATAGGAGAAGGCTGGGAACATGGCGGCCGCCGAGTAAATGGCCGTTGGTCTACTGTCGGCTTTCTTATGATCTGAGTGGGACTCTCTTCACTCTGCTATAGATCCCGCCATGTTAGACACGGATACCTTCTTTTTTTAAGTGCTTCTTTGGTTTATCCCCCTTTTCTCTCCATTTGTGGTGTAAGGGGGACGCGAGAGGCACCTGCGTTTTCTCTCAATGGTGCCAAAGTTGGGCTTTAATCGCTCTGTCCCACCATGGGCCAGAGTCCCCTGCTGTGAAGGAGCGGCCAGGAGGCCATGCAGCAATGGTGGACATTCTTCTAGCCTTTAAGGAGGAAATGAAGAGCTTATTTGTAATTTTGGAGCAGAATCAGGTTGCTGTACAGACATCTTGCGCTGCGCTGACACAGAAACTCAAGGAAGTTTCTCTGAGAATGGAGGCTCTAGAACAGGAGGTTTCTATGCTAAAGCAAACTATTGATAAGACGTCAACAGAGGTGAGCAGTTTAACCTCTCTAAATAAGTAAATTAGGGAGGACCTGGAACGCCTGGAGAACTACAGTCCGAGGAATAAGCTAAGACTTATTAATAACCCTGAGAGTGTAGAAGGTCCAGATATTAAGTAATTTGTGATCCAACTGTTACAAAATGCAGCTTTGAAAAAATAGTCCAGACATTGATCTCGGAAATGGAATTCAGCGGATACATTGAGATCCATTTAAAAGGAATCCAGAGGCAAAGGCCAAGGAGACTTTTAATTAATTTCCTCACCTATACAACTAAGGAGGCGATTCTGTCCTTCGCTTTAAAAGAAGGATCTTTTACAGTAGGCTCCTACTCCTTTTTGATTAGATCAGATCTTTGTCATAATACTTCATTAAGACAGTGGGAGCTGGGGAAAAGGGCGGAGGAACAGAATAAGCTTGGCGCAAAATCTCAGTTTTAAAATATGTATACACACCGCTCTGTAGAGAAAGATGATTTGCTGATGGAGGAAATTAAGAAGGGGGCTAGGAAGTAGAGGGGTGAGGGTTCGGGGGGAAACGAGTTCAGATGTATTGAGTTTTTCTTTTTTGGGGATTTCGAAACCCCTAGGCTTTATGCCTATTCTAGTTGGATGGGTTCCCCTGGGCGGGGTAGGGGGCATGGAGGGCATGGAGATTGAATGGGTGGATATGATGAATTCAGTCCTCAGCAAGGCCTGCGAATGCAAAGGGGTTCTACCTTCTGTGCACGGAGTCCTCAGACTACACAAAGAAATTGGCACGGAAACTGGAAGTATAAAAACATAGTTTAATAAACCTTTAAAGGTGGTACTACAGCCCACACAACACTCTTCAGTATTGTGCAAGGTAGCACAAAGAACTCAGACATGTGGTCCCCTTTTATACACAAAGAAGGGGCTCTTAAGTGGGTGGTTACAGCTCAAAACATGATTTACGACCATATATGGACATTTCTTGAACATGATCGATACATGGGTGGAATTAACGGTTCTTGACACCCGCCGAAATGCACATTCCAATCTACGCTAATCAGAGACAGATGTGGCTCCTGCTGAGCATGCGCTACATGCACAAGGAACTATTTATAGCTTGTTGCTGAGCAAACTCCAGGGGTGATAATCAGTGAGGTAGGACTCACCTTGTGGCGAGCACATGGCAATGTATAACACACAAGATGGATGCCAGAAAACAAAATGGAGCCTGGCCGTATTTAAAGTATGAGCGGGAAAACTAGAACAAAGACACAATAGCATGTCTTCAGTGAATACTTAATACTATCGCCGTTTTATTTACAACAGACGACCCTTTCAGCATTTGCTGAAGACATTCGGTTTCCTTGGATAATCTAAATACTCATCGTTTATATCGATGCTCATCATGTCAGCTATCTCTCTAGTTATAGTTTTCTGATGAGTAGCCTCTGCGACATATCGTTTATTGGGCACACAAAATGAAACACATAAAGAAAATATCATTGGACTACATTGAATACATACACAACACGTGAATAATATGGCAACAACTATACAAAGTCCAGTAAGAACTTTCCAACCCCATGTAGAAATCAAAGTCCAGGACCAACCGGAGAAGGTCCAAGATCCATTTTCGACATGTATATCAGCTGCAATTTTATGTAATTTGTTAATGGCTTTGTACACAGAAGGAGTATGATCAGGGATAAAAACGCAACAACTGCTTCCGATAATTCTACAAGCCCCGCCTCTATCCGGTAACATTACATCCAGAACCATTCGGTTCTGTAATGCAACAATCCTAGTAATTTGCAGCTCTTCAGTAAGATTTCCAAGGGCTGCAGCAGTTTGATTAGTAACAGCTTCCACTACTCTCGTCAATCATCTGATCTTTCTACTATTCAGTGCAGATCCCACAAAGAAAAATAATCCTAAATTAAAATCTCTATACTGCTGCAGACTAGTATCTGTTTTGGTCAATGTCATCTACAGACAAAGTTAGTTTATATCTATTTACAGTCGCATTGTTCAATAATTTCAAATCCTTATGATATGATGCAGGCGCCAAGAATACAGGTGGCAATAAAAATGATACATAACATACTCCGGACCATCCAGCTGGTAATCTATAATAGCCTTTGTTTCCACATACAAAATAGGTATTATGAGAGGCGAGGAAGGTGCTATTATTAAGGCCATCAATATTCAATACAACAATACATTAACTAACACCTACAGGAATATGGCCTACACTCTGTACAGATAAATCTGCTTGTGCTTGGGCCACTGAAATCACAAACTTCTCTTTTCCAACAGTGTCTCTAGTGTTCGTAAATATATAAGGCGTTGATTCATTGTCAGGCCGATATTCTTCCCACTCCCATATAGTTCCGTTGGCTTGTGGATAGCCTTCCTTATCTTTATGGCATTCTTTATTCAGTCTAAAAAGCAGTCTACCCACTGTGGGTTTTCTTGTAGCAAAAAGCAAAGTATACCATGCTCTACAAGAGCAATTATGAGAGAAAGGGAGAGGTATGAACGGTGTTCCCCCTTTCTTTTGATGCGCCGGCATCATCCCACATATCCAACAGTCCGTGGCATTAGTAGCAACGTGGGTATGATGCAACATTTGGATGAAAGTGTTATTTAAATACGACTGTCAATGTTTCAACTCTTGATATGGAAGTGTATAGAAGAAATGCTTATCTGGGACAGGAGTGGAGACAACATATAGCTCACGGGCAGGAGCTTCATCCTCTACAAACCACATGACTGTAGCAATAACTGCTACAACGATAATAAAACCTACAGAACCAAAAATCTTCTTCTTATCCATTCGAAAAAATGTACACACAGTATCTTCCTGAAACTAAAGGGTTGTCAGAACTCTTACCGCTAGGTAGCCGTTGTTTTCTTCACCAGCGGGCCAAGACGGGTGTCACTACACTAATGCAGGGTTGATCCTCCCCCTTGCCTCATCGGCTCTCGGTTTCACTCACCTAGGGACCTTTCTGACAACTTCTCACACAATTGCAGATTCGTTTCTTGGTCGCAGATTATATCTTCTTAATCCAGGAATTGTCGGGTCCGGGAAGAACTCCTCAGATTCGTCAGGTACCACAGCACGGCCTCTTTCCGCAGTCAGGATATCTCGATGATCGGTCAATACAGTAGGCTCCACCAGGTCAGGTTGCACCTTACAGCAATTGATGGAATGTATCCAATTCTTCTGGTTG
Organism: Lissotriton vulgaris; assembly: GCF_964263255.1. Taxonomy (NCBI): domain Eukaryota; kingdom Metazoa; phylum Chordata; class Amphibia; order Caudata; family Salamandridae; genus Lissotriton; species Lissotriton vulgaris. The sequence continues at coordinate 461,616,434 of NC_141694.1, read as the reverse complement.
GTGACTCGGACAGCTGTTCTTGTGGTGAGAAGAACCTGCTCGGGACCACACCTCCTCGGCTCCAGACTGCTCGACCTCTCAAAGGACTTCACGAGGACGAAATCACCAGGCCGTAGTATATGGCCTTCTCCTGTGGACCGGTCCGGGAGTGCTTCTCGAACCTGTTGATGAATGTAAACCAATCAGTTAAATGTGCCAAATAGTCATTCATTAAAACACACAGTACTTCGTACATTGAGCTCGGTTTGGCACCCCCCATATATTCATGGGGTGCCCAAAAACGATCTCAAAGGGCGTTAGGCCTGTCCGAGAATGCGGTACTGATCTGATAGACAATAATGCCAAAGGCAAAGCATCAGGCCAAGTCTGAGAGGTAGAAGCCTGTATTTTCGCTATTTTGAGCTTCAACGTGCCATTATACTTTTCCACCAATCCTGCTGACTGCGGGTGGAACACTGCATGGAACCTTTGCGTAACTCCTAATCATTTCAGGACATACTTAACAACGTCCGCCACAAAATGGGGCCCGTTGTCACTCCACAACAAAATACAAACACCGTAGCGAGGGAAAAATTCCTTCAACAGCACCTTAGCAGTAGTCATTGCAGTATTGTCCTTCGTAGGGTATGCTTCAATCCATTTGCTGAATGCACAAACCACAACCAGGACATACTTCAGATTATTGCAGCGTTCCAGCTGAATATAATCCATTTGCAATACTTCAAAAGGTGCAGTGGGTGTTGCAAATCCTCCTGCTGGAGTTCGTGTCCCTTTTCCTGGATGTATTTAAGACAAATCATGCAGGTCTGTATATAAGATCGTCTACCTTTCATATAGATCTCCACATATCTGGGGGTAATATAAGCCCGAAGAATAAATCAATATCGGCCAAGGTCATAGTACAGGAATTTAGAGCCCCCTCAACTTCCTCATAAAAAGCGGCAGGATTCTTTCGTGGATCAGGTAATGCACCCTTTAACGCCATAACATCTGCTCTATTCCAAGGAGTATAAACCCAATTATAGATAAAATACCCTTGAGCATCAGAAGACCCTCTATCTGAACTAGTACCCGCTTCTTTTTGAAGGAACGTACAAAGGCGCTGCCTCCCGCAACGGTTTAGCATGCACTGCATCGATCTTATCTGAATAAAAGATGGATGACTGCTTCACGTCGCCATTCGGATTTGTTCTCTCCTCGCCAGCTTTCCTTTTCCGTGCTTCATCCCGTAGCCGAAACATCTCATCCCGCAACGCAAACAGCCGTTGAACCACATCAGGTACCTGAGAAGGAAGAAAAAGACCTTTACGCAATTCTTTAGAATCAGCTATCACATCATCTGGTTCAAGAACATCGGAATATTTCCGAAAAGCTGTCACTACTTCATTAGAAACAAACTCAGTAAAGTACAATTTCTCCCTATCCTCCCATACTTCAAGCTCTTTCAATAAATCTGCAAGGGAGACAGTATCCTTGTTGACCCGATAAGCAATCTTTCGGAGATCAGCCATACGGTCGGCCGATAACATAGACCGCGTATCCACTTTCTGTGCGGGCGGTCCAGAATCCTGATCTCCTCCTCTCGGAGCAGACGGGCCAGTGTACGGAGGCGGAGAGCGATCTAATAATGAAAAATCATCATCAGATTTATTAAGGACAGGATAAAGAGGCTGTTGAACAGGATACTGGCCAGATATTTGCAACCGACTTTCTTTCTCCTGTTTCTCTTCTAATTCCTTTGCTTCGCGCTTTTTCGACTCTTGTGCTCTCTCACGCTCACTCTCACGTTGCTCTTTCTCAATCAGTGCCTGCTCAGGCTTCTCACGCTCTCGCACCTCTTTCACCCACATACGTATACACTCAAACATGTCTTGCCTCACTCGCCGTTTACACATACACTGCTCCACATACTCAGTTTTCCACAAATCAAATGCTTCATACATAGGCCATCGTAACTCAGGATCTTTTTTGGTATATTTCCTCCATAACGTGCTGTACATTATGGGGGAAAGACCAAACTTGACATACATATCCCTATTCGGCATCCCTTCCGAGGGAGCCGGCTGTGATTCTTCAAGTATCAACCAGTCATTTCCAAAATAGCAGCACCACTTATGGAGTGGGCTAAAAACAGGCATGTCTAAAATAGTGCAAACTATGCAATATTATAATTAAAATGGCACTTAAAACGTTGCGCCGCTCAAATCCAAAGTTCAGGAGAAATATCTCCACATTACCTGCCTATATGTGTTGCAACGCATATATGTACAAATTCAAACCAAACAATATGACTAGTCACCTCAAACAAACAAATAAATTAGTCGCGGCAAGCGTATCCTAAAACTGCCTTGCCAATCAAGACTACCAAAGGCTCGTAGCAAGTACCGTACAACGATTCTTACCAATCAAGAGCGTCCAGATTCCAACTGCCAAGTTCCAAATTTGCCCAAATGGCCACTTACACAGCAAACCGACAGAAGAGGTCTCAGTCGATGACTAGCGCCACCCAGATGGTCAGATCGGAAGGGAAGGAAGAATACCTCGGGATGCCAGGACTAAAGACTCTGCTGACAGTGATCACGTCCCCGGCAAGGTTACAATCCTTCGTCACGACCAATCCTTCGAGCATCCGAGTCGTCGATGAGCCCCACGTGACGGGCGTCAATTGATGAATTCAGGCCTCAGCAAGGCCTGCGAATGCAAAGGGTTTCGCCCTTCTGTGCACGGAGTCCTCAGACTACACAAAGAAATTGGCACGGAAACTGGAAATGTAAAAACATAGTTTAATAAACCTTTAAAGGTGGTACTACAGCCCACACAACACTCTACAGTATTGTACAAGGTAGCATAAATAACTCAGACATGTGGTCCCCTTTTATACACAAAGAAGGGGCTCATAAGTGGGCGGTTACAGCTCAAAACATGATTTACAACCATATATGGACATTTCTTGAACATGATCGATACATGGGTGGAGTTAACGGTTCTTGAGACCCGCCGAAATGCACATTCCAATCTACGCTAATCAGAGACAGATGTGGCTCCTGCTGAGCATGCGCTAGATGCACAAGGAACTATTTATAGCTTGTTGCTGGGCAAACTCCAGGGGTGATAATCAGTGAGGTAGGACTCACCTTGTGGCGAGCACATGGCAATGTATAACACACAAGATGGATGCCAGAAAACAAAATGGAGTCTGGCCGTATTTAAAGTACGAGCGGGAAAACTAGAACAATTACACAATAGCATGTCTTCAGTGAATGCTTAATACTATCGCCGTTTTATTTACAACAGACGGTTAAGGGGGGCACAAGGTGGGGAGCAGTAGAAAAAAAATAACAATTGTTTTCCCTCTATCATCTTAGTTTCTTAAGTGTCATTTGCCAGTCTATGGTTAGAGTTCTTTTTGATAGGATGGATGTGGGGGATTAATGAGTTAAAAATCATATCCTGGAATGTCAACAAGGTCAGGCACAAATGCAGGCAGAGCCTGGCAATGAAGTATTTTGAAGAGAGTAGTGCCCATATCTGCTTGATTCAGGAGTCTCACTTAGACACTTTAGAAGGTAACACAGTATTCTCCAAGTGTGGTTGAATAGACCAATATTTTGTTTTCAGCACAGTCTGCACATTGTAGGGGGTTGTGATTCTGATTAAGAGAGGAGGAGGCTGGCTGATAGGGACCTGATACTTCGAGAAGCCAGGAAACTGGGGGAAATCCGCTTCGAGAATGCCACAATAATGATATTCCCGGACTATAGCCAGGAGGTGTCAAAACAGCGCCGCTCCTTTGACTCAGTAAAGATGAAACTGCGATCCTTGAAAATAGCTTACATGCTCCTGTTTCCAGCGAAACTCAAAGTAATCTACAAGGACAAATCCATTTTCTTTACATGCCCGGAGGATGCCTGGCAATGGCTTGAAGAAAGCCCTATCCAGAACAGTAGGGAGGCAGCCGGAAGAGAAGCTATGGACAAATCACTCAGGGAAAAGGCGCGCTTGGAGCAGCCGAAACCACAACGTAGACGATCTGGAAAGACTAGCAAACATAAGCCAGCGACGCCCTATCAGACCCGGTGTGCCAGCAAAAGGAGAGGGGGCAGATCGACATCTCCGAGTAAAGACTCAGTAGCGGGCTCCAGGTTTAGCTGCCTGCGGAACGGCATTCGCTCGGAAGGAGACGAAGAGGAGGACCCACATGGAATGAGGAAGGTAACACGCAATGGCAGACACACTAGATAACCCGCACACAGGTGACGCAGGAGTCACCGTATTAACATGGAATGTGAATGGTCTTGGGTCGAAGATTAAACAAAGCCTGGTAAATGCCTACCTTAAAAGGCTAGCACCGGATATTATCCTTCTCCAGGAATCTCACCTCAGAGGCAATCAGTGCGCGTTTATAGCAAGAGGCAGGCATGTGGTACTAGCACACGCAGTTTACACAACAGATTCCAGGGGGGTAGCGTACCTCATTAAAAAAACGACACCGTTCACTACCACTCGTACCTGGCTAGACCCGCAGGGAACTTACGCAGGAGTACAGGGAGTCTGGAAGAGGCGTAGGTACACGATCCTCTCAGTCTATGCCCCCCCAAAGCTACAGGCACGCACCCTCAAGGCAATCACCGCTATCCTTTTAGACACGGCTGACACGATTCAGATAGTGGGGGGGATTTCAACGACGTGGTGTGTGTCACAAGGGACAGATCGGGGACACCGCCCACAATAGGACACGACACAGCACTAGCGCGGCAGATGCAAATCATAGGCCTCACTGATGTCTGGAGATGGCTTCACCCTACTCGGAGGCCTACTCCTTCTACTCGGGGGCCCACAGGGTATTTTCAAGGCTAGATTATATCTTTGTGTCCCAGTAGGATGTCTCCGTGAGAGATTTAGCAGAAGACAAGGCACGGGGAATTTCATATCACTCCCCACTATACGCACATATGGGGCGGGGGAGGAGGGAGAGGAGAGTGGAATGGCGCCTAGCAGCTTGGGACATCCAAACACCAGAAATACTGAAGGGTATCAGAGCAGACATAAGGGTGTATGTGGCCGAAAATGAGGGTACAGTTAAATCAGGATCACACTTTGTTAGGCAATGAAGCATACAAAGCAGGCTGGGAGAGGCCAGGCGGAAGCTGCAGGACACGGTCACTAGTGAAGAGGTGTCTATCTTAGCCCTAGAAGCGGAATACCACCATAGGAAGGAAGAGGCAATACGTAGGAAGCTGTTAGACACGCAAAGACACTATAGAGAACTTGTCACTGGGGAAGCACGCACGCAGGCGTTGGCGACGCTCCACCGATTATATGACGTGGGGGATAAATCGGCAAACTCCTGGCATGGCTGAGCAGGAAAGAAAGGGCAGCAAGGTGGGTAGATAGGATAACGCTAGCAGAGAATCGGTCAGCATGCACGGACGAGGCCATAGCAGAGGCCTTTGCGACATACTACGAAAGCTTTTATAGGGCCAGGAACCTAGGTGGCGAGGAAGACGCGCAGCACCACATATGCAACATGGAGGTGCCGACCCTGTCAACTGAGGCCATCACGGCCTTGGAAGCGGAGATGACACTAGAGGAAATAGCAGAGGCCATAGCATCCCTGAAACCGGGGAAGACACCGGGGCCCAACGGCTTCCCGACGGAATTATTCAAGTGGACGGCTGACCTGTTGCAACACCATGTGAAATCGTTATTTATTGAGGCATACCAGACGGAGAGCCTACCACCAGACCTCGCCCTGGCCACAATTGTCCCAATATACAAGGAGGGCAAACCTAGGGACGAATGTGCCTCCTACCGCCCCATTTCCCTCCTCAATATGGAGACGAAGATTTTGGCCACTGTTCTCGCTAAACGCTTGAGGCAGGTAATTTCGGATCTGGTATATGCTGACCAGTCCGGTTTCCTCCCGGATAGGGCAACCAAATTGAATCTCCACCGCACGCATAATTGGCTGCAGGAGGTCCGAGGGAGGAGCGAGCCCCACTGGTTCCTCTCATTGGACGCAGAAAAGGCCTTCGATGCAGTCCATTGGCCCTTCCTGCTGGAGACACTACGGAGGTTTGGCTTTGGCCCCAAGTTTTTGAAGTGGATTCAGCTCCTGTACTCAACCCCGAGGGCACGAGTGCGGGTCAATGGGAGGTTGTCTCGCGAATTCCACATTGGCAGGGGAACGCGCCAGGGATGCCCCCTGTCCCCCCTACTTTTCACACTTACAATAGAAATCTTAGCGATCAGGATTAGACGGAATCAGGGAATTAGGAGCTTCACGTGGGGAGAATCTGAAGCTACCCAGGAGAAAATTTCACTATATGCCGACGACGTCCTGTTGTTTGTTACCGACCCGGACGCAAAAATCCCGATACTGTTTGAGGAACTGGCTGATTTTGGTGCAAGGGCAGGTCACACTATTAATTGGCACAAATCGATTCTGTATGACCCGCAAGGGCTGGAGCGGAGGGAGTGCCTGCCAGAACTCCTCATTCACACCACAGAGGGCTTCCAATACTTGGGAGTATACATAACACTAGACAGGACGCTCTCCTTTAATAATAATGTGGCCCGAATTATGACAAGCGCGATGGCAGAAATGGATCGGTGGCGACAGCTCCCGCTCACCTTATTGGGTCGCGCGGCACTATATAAAATGGTTCTGCTCCCGAAGTTTCTCTATGCGCTTCAAAATGAATACTATCCGCTGCCGGTTAAAACTTTGGATAAAATCCATGCGGATCTGCGTACATTCTTGTGGCTGGGGAAACAGCCGAGAGTGGCCCTATCCACACTGCAGCGCCACCAGTACAGTTGAGGGATTTCACTTCCCAACCTAGAGGCATACTATTGGGCGGAGCATCTCGCTCCGATTAACGAATGGTTGCATGCGACAGTGGATCACCCTACCTATGCACTAGAAAGGTCGAAATGGTCTACCACCAACATACTGTACTACTTGTACGGAGGGACCGTAGGAAAGCAACTTCTACTGGCCACTAGGATCACACTGATGGCGTGGCATAAGGCAACTAAACGCATGGGATGGGACAAGCGGCCAACCCGACAGACGCCGCTATGGCACTGTAAATGGCTGGGTGAACTCAACAAATTGAAAGGCTTCAGACGATGGGATGATATAGGCATTTCAACAGTAGGAGTTGTGATTGCAAGGGGAGAACTGAAAACATTTCAAGCGCTCAGGGAAGATTTTGGTTTACACAACACACAGTATCACAAATATGCGCAACTGAGACATGCTTGGAGGGCACAAAACATTACACTGACAGACATCCCAGAGTACGCTCCACTGGAGGGTAGGTTACTGCAGGAGCAGATAAGGGGCGGGGCGGTATCCCTCACATATAGAACACTGACCAACAAGACTTGCGGAACAAATGGGAGGCAGACACGGGGGCCTTGGAGGACCAAGACTGGGAGATGGTTCTTATGCACCCACGCGAGGTAGCGATTAAGTCTAGGCTTCGACTCATACAACTGAAGGTGCTCCACAGAAGCTATTTCGACAGGGTACGCCTTTTTAAAAAGGGGAAGGTCACTGATACAGCGTGCCTTAGGTGCCACCAGCAGGATGGCGACTTCTTTCACACACTCTGGGGTTGAGAAATCATACAAGCGTACTGGGAAGAAATATTCGCAGAATTAGATGAGGTCCTGGGAATGACCCTACCGCACAACCCTAGGTTGGCTTTGTTGGGCATGACAACCGAAGTTGACCTGGCCCGCCCCTTGATCATCTTTCTAGTACTTGCTTTGGTGGTGGCGAAGAGAGACATTGCACGATACTGGGGGGCTTCCGAACCGCCAGATTTAGAGGAATGAAGGAGGGGCTGGACTTGTACATGGCGGCAGAGAGAGTGACCTATAAGGCCAGGGGCTGCCCCAAAAGGTTTTGGAGAATGTGGGCAAAGTGGAGACAATACCATGGGTTGGAGTGAAGCCCCTAGGAACTTGAGTGGGAGTTTCGAAGAGATCCCCAGTGCCACAGGCTAAGCGGCGGTAACTCGGGGAGGCTATGTCTTAGACCGTAATGTACGGACCAGATACGGAAAGTGAGTGGGAATGAATCAGGGGGGTGGGATGGACCCCGGAGAGGGGGGGAGGAGGTGGGCATGTGGGCTGCTGTTTTGGGGGTTGTTTTTCCTTTCTTACGTTCTTAATATGTTGTCTGTTAAAGATCCACGCATTTTGTTGACACATGTGGAATCCAGGGACACAAAAAAGAAAAAGTTGCGTAACTGACGGACAAGGCTGAATGTTGAAGCCAGTCCGTGTGCTCTTTTTTTCATTTGCGATCCTTTCAATGCAACAATAAAAAGTATTTAAAAAAAAAAAGAGAGGAGGAGGCTGCATTATTAAGGCTTCTAAGTCTGATACATTTGGGAGGTGGCTGATAGTTACCTTATACTTTGGGGGGTAGACTTAGTTTGTAATGTCTTTTATGTGCCCAACATTGATGATCCCTATCATTTATCCAACCAGGAATGGAATCTAAAGGACGTTACATCCCCTATTATAATTGGAAGGATTTCAATGTCATGCTGGACCCTGTTCAGGTTTGATCCAATAGTTGTCATTATGATAACACCCCTCGGGTCCGGTGGATGCTAATAAACATTCTGTTAGAATTTTGCCTGTTGGACGTTTGGAGATATAAGATAGGCACAAGGCAGGGTTTTACTTTTCATAGTAAAAACCATGGACATTTTTCCAGATTGGATTATTTCTTTGTCATTAAGATCATGGTGGAAATAATAACATCTATAAACATACTATCAGCCCATATTTCGGACCATCCAGCTATGACTTTTTCTTTGGCCGGGTATTCCAGCCCTTTGAGACCTAGATGGACTCTAAGGGGGGCCACTTTATCTGATCCTGAGATAAGTGGGGTGCTTTAACGAGTATGTATGCTGTTCCTCCAGGACAACCTTGGCTCAGCCCCCCTAGATATCATATGGGATACGTTTAAAGCCTTCCTTAGAGGAGAACTGCAAAGTCAGTCTTCTGCTCAGAAAAGGGCCCAACCTTCAACTCTAAAAGCCTTAGAGGATAGTGTAGGCCTATTCAAGGGCAGCTTGCTCCAAGCTGGTATGCAACCCCCGATGTCTGGGCATGGTTGGGAAAGCAACTTGAGGATGCAAGGATCAAATATAGGGTTTTTCTCGACCAAGAATGTAGAGCCCAGTGGGACGTAAAGTCCATGCAGCATTTTCAATTTGGGGAAAAGGCTTATGTACCATTGGCCTGGAAGTCTTGGACAGATAGGTCTAGGACGGATCACTGACATAATATCGAGGGACAGAATATCGACCATCAAGAATATCGTTGAGAAAATATCGACATACAAAATATCGAGTTTCTATCTACAAACAGGTAAGTACAAAAATATCGAGTTAAAAATTTTCGTTTATTAAAATATAGTTTTTTAAAATATTGACTTTACTAAAAACAATGTTAAATTAAATTAATATTAACAATTAATTACTAAAATATACTTAAAAATACTTAAATTAACATATAATAATTAAATAATTAATGAAAGTTAAAAAAAATGAATTCATATTTGTTAAAACATATATATAGAGTCGCAAAATGTAATTAAATAATAGCCAATATTATTAATGTACAATAACAAAAGTGTAAAAATTACTATTCCCACTCCAAAAAGTGCAAGCGTAGGGAAAGCGTTGGATAGTGTAGGGGTTACAATTACTATTCCCACTCCAGTGGGTGCAACAGTAGGGGAAGCGTTGGATAGCGTAGGGGTAAAAATTACTATTCCCACTCCAAAGAGTGCAACAGTAGGGAAAGCATTGGATAGCGTAAGGGTAAAAATTACTATTCCCACTCCAAAGAGTGCAACAGTAGGGAAAGCATTGGATAGCGTAGGGGTTAAAATTACTATTCCCACTCCAGTGAGTGCAGCAGTAGGGAAAGGGTTGGATAGCGTAGGGGTTTAAATTACTATTCCCACTCCAGTGGGTGCAACAATAGGGAAAACGTTGGATAGCGAAGAGGTAAAATTTACTATTCCCACTCCAGTGGGTGCAACAGTTGGGAAAGCGTTGGATAGCGTAGGGGTTAAAATTACTATTCCCAGTCCAGTGAGTGCAACAGTAGGGAAATCGTTGGATAGCGTAGGGGTTAAAATTACTATTCCCACTCCAGCGAGTGCAACAGTAGGGAAAGCGTTGGATAGCGTAGGGGTTAAAATTACTATTCCCACTCCAGTGGGTGCAACAGTAGGGAAACTTTGGATAACGTAGAGGTAGCATTTACTATTCCTATTCCAGTGGGTGCAACAGTAGGGAAAGCGTTGGATAGCATAGGGGTAGAAATTACTGTTGTTCCCACTCCAGAGGGTGCAACAGTAGGGAAAGCGTTGGATAGCGTAAGGGTAAAAACTACTTTTCCCACTCCAAAGAGTGTAACAGTAGGGAAAGCGTTGGATAGCGTAGGGGTAACAATTACTAATTCACACTCCAGTGGGTTCAACAGTAGGGAAAGCGTTGAATAGCGTAGGGGTTAAAATTACTATTCCCACTCCAAAGAGTGCAACAGTAGGGAAAGCGTTGGATAGCGTAGGGGTTAAAATTACTATTTCCACTCCAGTGGGTGCAACAGTAGGGAAAGCGTTGGATAGCGTAGGGGTTAAATTTACTATTCCCACTCCAGTGGGTGCAACAGTAGGGAAAGCGTTGGATAGCGTAGGGATTAAAATTACTATTCCCACTCCAAAGAGTGCAACAGTAGGGAAAGCGTTGGATAGCGTAGGGGTAAAAATTACTATTCCCACTCCAGTGGGTGCAACAGCAGGGAAAGCGTTGGATAGCGTAGGGGTTAAAATTACTATTCCCACTCCAGTGGGTGCAACAGTAGGGAAAGCGTTGGATAGCGTAGGGGTAAAAACGACTATTCCCACTCCAGTAGGGAAAACGTTGGATTGCGTAGGGTTTAAAATTACTATTCCCACTCCAAAGAGTGCAACAGTAGGAAAAGCTTTGGATAGCGTAAGGGTTAAAATTACTAGTCCCACTCCAGAGAATACAACATTAGGGAAAGTAAATAATTCATATAATATTTAAAAATTTAAAAATGAATATCTATTAATAATTAATTAAAAATGATTCAACATTTCATATAATATAATAATTAATTTATTAAAATTACTAATTAACAATAATTATTTCAATTGATCACCTATTAATACTAATTTATTAAAAATAACAATTAATTATTTAATAATCAAACATTATTTAACAATTATTTCCAATTAACTTTAATTATTTAAATAATTATTAATAAATTACTTCCCACCCTATTCCCCTATAAACCCACAACCCGCTACAGAAAATAAATTATTAAAATTAACATAATTAAAAATTAATCAATTAAATGTAATTAATTGGCAAATGAAACTTTTATAATTACCCATAAATACTTAATTAATAATTAATTCTAAATAAATACCAATAAATAATTTTACATATTTAATTATTTATAATTTAATTACTTTCCACCTAATTCCCCTATAAACCCACAACCAGCTACAGAAAATAAATTAGTAAAATGTACATAATTACCAATTTATCAATTAAATACAATTAATTACCAATTAAAATGTAATTAATTAACAAATATAAATTAATTAACAATTAATTACAATTTACTATCAATAAATACATTTACATATTTAATTAATTATAATTAAACTACTTCCCACCCTATTCCCCTATAAACCCACAACCCGCTACAGAATTAAATTACGCAATAAATATAAAAACACAATTCGTTAATTAAAATTAATTATAACATAAATACACACTTTTCACACGTTATAACATAAAAATACACTATAAAAAATTAGATATTATTAAAAAATCGATATTTTTAACTATCTATATTATATACTTCGATAATTTAACTTTCTATATTTTTAACAGTCGATATTACATCACTTACCTTAAAAACAATATTTTGGTTATCTATATTCTGTCCTGTCGATATTTTGTCCAGTCTATATTTAAAACTCGATATTATGTCCAATCGATATTTTGGGGTCGATATTATGTATGTGCACCGTCTAGGACCTTTATTGAAAAGTTGGATGTGAACGGTAAGGGTAGCACCTCAGGGAACCATGAAGATATGCAGGTCTGTTTATTGTCACTTTTTTCTACCCTATATTGGGAATAAATCTATCCTGAGCCAGAGTATATTAAGTGCTGACTGAGGAAATTGCAGCTTCCTACATTAACAGATGCAAGCTGCAAGGCCCTTGATGACCCAATCACCAAGGAGGAGATTTGCTTGAATATAGGTAAGCTTAGGAAGGGGAAAGCCACAGGCACTGATGCCCTTTCACACAAAATGTTTAGCCTTTTGATTGATGAGCTGATACCATTCCTAGAAGCCCTGTTTAATTCCATTTATAGCCATGGTGGGGAGGTTCCTAAATCCTGGAAAGAGGCATCCATAGTCCTTATCCTAAAACCTGTTAAGGATCACATTAGGGCAGATCTTATCAGCATTATGACTGAGTTTGCTGGGTCTACCTTTGGGAAAGTTTGAGCTCAATGGGATTCAGCCCTAAGTTTATTAACACAATAAAGGGGTGCATCGGCCAGGATTCTCCTTAATAATATATTGTCTCCCAGTTTTAATATTCTAAGAGGGACACAGCAGGGTTGCACTTTATCTCCTCTTCTCTTTGATATCTATATAGAGCCCCTTGCTTAACAGTTGAGGCGGGATCCCATAGTTGTCCCATTCAGCTCTTTGCCTTATAGTTGTAAAGTTGCGCGTCACGCTGTTGACTTATTATTCTATATGTCAGATCCGTTGACCTCTCTTCCAAGAGTAGAACAACTACGGTGAATTTTGGCTCCTTCTCTGGTTATTTAGTCAACACTACCAAAACTGAGGTTATGTTTTGGAATATCAAAGATTGGGGGGGAAGTAAGTCTCAAGTTTAGATATCCAGGTATTACAAAAGTAAACAATATAGAGAAAATTCCACATCTTAATCTGTCATGGTCCTCTAAAGAGATTGAATGTCTATTGGGTAGGTGGAAAAACCTTCTGTTGACTATCTGTGGTTGGGATAAATTTGATAAAAATGGTTATCCTGCCTAAACTAACCTATCTTTTTATTGCTCTCCCTCTTGGGTTCTCCAAAGAAGTTATCAATCAAATTCAGGGGAGGGTGTTGAGTTTTATTTGGGCCCAGAAAGGCGCTAGTTTGTCGTGGAAAAAACTCTGATGCAAATTGAAATAGGGGAATTGGTGTTACCTGCTTTTAATTGGTATTGTGCTGCCTTTCAGTTTAAAAATATTCAAATACTTCTGGAAAAAATGTATGATTCCACTTGGGGGAAACTTTTGGGGGAAATGGTTAGGCATTGGATTGCAGAGGGTTTTCGATATAAATGTGGTGCTCCTAAGTTATTTAATAAGGTTTGGCTAAAGGTATTAGGAGCTGCCTTAGATGTTTGGTATAGAGTTAGGAGGAGGTGGGTTATTAGATATTATTCTGATTTTGCCCCAGTTTTGGATTCCCCGGAACACCAGAATATCTAATGGATGCCCTTAGCTTTCCATTCAGAAGGGTGGGCGTCACGACTTTGTCGGAATTGCTAGCACCGGAAGAAGTCCACCCCTGGAAAGTATTGAATATGAAAACCAGTAATGACTTGTTCCAATTTAAGTTTATTCAGTGATTCTCCTGGTTTGCGGCATCTAAAAAGGAGATGGGGGTGATCATGAATTAGAGCTGTCTCTCCAAGTCATCTGACTTCAGAACAAAGAAGTGGTATGGTGGTATGAGGGACTTTTAGCGGGGGAGGAGAGAAAGTTGGTACCCCCTTATGCAGTGCTGAAAAGAACTCTCCCAGAGGTGGGCATCGAGTCAGTTTGAGATAGCTCACTGAAGACTCTACTCAACTGTTAAACATGCTGACTTGAAGCAGAATCATTTTTTTTACGATTAATCATCTTTATTCGACTCCTCATAAAATATCCAAGTTTGCCCCTCAACCTCCCACCAAGTGTGTGAAGTGCGGTTGCATAGGAGCCAATGATGTCCACATCTTTGCTGATTGTCCATGCCTACTGAGTTTTTGGGACAGTACAGGACTAGCAATGAAATGGATTTTCAATCAAAAGATTAAATTAAATACAACTCTTATCCTCATGGGAGACGATGGAGCATCAACTCTCTTGCTGAGACGGCCTCACAGAAGGTTGCTCTTTTACTTAATCGTTATCGCTAGGAGGGAAATCTGTCTTCGACGTAGATACCCTTTGCCTCCAGCATCAGAAGCTCGGGTCAGGACTACAGTCGGGATTTGTTGCCTTGTACAGAGAATGACAAGAAGCCCTGACTTATCTATATGGTCTCCTTTTGTGATTTGGTCTCGTTGGCTATTTGTCCTTATTATTAGACGACTCACTGACAAAGGTGAGGGTCCAGGTGGAATGGACCAGGGGGAGTGTAGTGACCACTGGGTGATTAATTAGATGATGCGGTTTTCTTTCCTTTGCAGATGTTTCTTGGTGATTTGAGGGAACAAAATGTTTTTAAAAAATGGTGAAATTCACTTTAAAAAAACAAAGGTTACAGGAATGTTATAGTTAGGAAATAGAATTAAAAAATCAGAAATTCACTGGAAAAAGCAAAGGTTACAGGGTTGATATAGTTATTTTCCGATTTTACACACACAAACCCATAGAATTTCAGAAGTTACAGTTAGTGTTAGCTCAAGTAACTAAAACCTGTGCCCTAACGTAGCTATAACTTACGCCCTCACCATGTACTGCTAATTGCCCCATATTACATCTCTCATGACATCTTCTATGACATCATTCATTTTTTTTTTGTATTCCTCATATACCAATTTTTTTGGGTGCTCTAGACGGAGATCCTCCCCCCCCCCTTCACATCTCAATGTTACGACCACAGAATTTGATGCCAGTGGAGGCAGGAAAAGATACCCCCCTCTAGTGTTTACTGTTTGCTTTATCCACCTTAACCTCTGAAACTTGGCGGCCCCCGGATTGGTTGAGGACTAAGCACCAACAGTACCCAGGTGAAATCATCGGAATACTCTCATCTGTTCCGCCATGCCACAAGGAGCTCCCGGATCTTGAACTCTGAGGAATTATCACATGCTATATCAGACTCACTAATATATATATTATACCTTAAGCATTCAGAAAAAGTGGGAGCATCTTCAGATTTCCATACTTTACATATTTCTCGTCTTGCCAATAACATCACATAGAAAATAAATTTAGTCTGCAGATTATCAAGGTGGTAATCCACCTCTAGACCGAACAGGATCATTACCGGTGACACCACAATCTGTGTTCCTAATACATCCACCAAAAAACCCTCGATTTTTTCCAAAACAGGTTGAGACTAGGACATTCAACAAACATATGTAAGTCGTCTGCCTCTAAAGATTTACACCGTGGGCAGCTATATTGCAGGTTTGTGATCCTTGTCAATCTTTTTGGGGAAAAATACACCCTGTACAGTGTGAACAGATGGTTTCGTTTAAGAGGAGCTGGCTTTACTATTCCGTTCACCAGACTAAAAGAATCCCCCCACAGGTCTACCAGTTTGTTACTATCCAGTCCCTCAACATTTCCCCAGAGATTCTGAAGTTCCAAATCAGTAACTCCCTCTTTTTCCATCAATGCCTCATACCAGAAAGAGAGCTCTTTATCCCAACACCCCTTTCTATTTACAAAATCAAATTTCGGGTTAGATGCACAATCCAATATTTCAGTAGACCACCAGCTTGACAGCTGGTAATATTTAAATCTTGTAAGGGTTCCTCCAGTCAACATGAAGAGGGAATCCCACCCCAAAAGCTGTTGGTCATTTTGTAGATCTCTCCACTGCATTAGCCCTGCTAATTTGAGAGGGGTTGACAGTTGGTCTCTAAGACATTCTGGGGTCCCTGGAGAGTCCCATATTGGGGCCTGAGGAGCATAGTATGGAATTTGTAGTTTTTTCCTGAAGAAAACCCAATTCTTCAGAGCCGTAACTAAAACCTTTAGTCTGACCTTTTTATAAAATCTGGGGTCTCCAAACTTAAATAAGAAATATTCATAGCCTTGGGGGATATCATGCAGTATTGCCTGAAACAAACGTCCCAAAAAAGATGCATCTGCCTTGCCTGCCAAATTTTTAAAATGGAAGGAATGGCCATAATGCAAAATGTCAGGTAGCGCCAGTCCTCCTATTTTTAATTGTCTCCTTAACTTCTTAGCAGAAATTCTGGGCATTTTGGAGTTCCAAATAAGTGAACCTATTTTTCCTTGTAGTTTACCCACCTCCTTTGTGTCAAAAGATAAGGGTATTGAGTTAAATAGGAAAGTTACCTTTGGCAGTATAATCATCTTTATAAGATTGACCCTCCCGAAGATGTTTAATGGGAGCCCGGACCAATGCTGTAATTGTCCACAAATGTCCTTATACACCTTGTCCAAATTAACTTTCGATATCTGAGTAATGTCCTGGACTAACTGGATCCCAAGGTACCTCATCCTTAATTTTGCTTCAGGCAACACTACCTCCTGATTCCATTGCATGGTTTCTGTTTTTTCCCTATTTATTCTATATCCAGAGGTCTCTCCAAAAGCTTCTGCATGTTCGAAAAGTCTAGGTATTGCTACCTCAGGATTGGAAGTGAACATTAAAAGGTCATCTGCATATAAGGCGAACTTTAGATCCAAATCTGTTATGGAAAAGGGTTTTATTAAATGATCTGCACTTAATTTAATCACTAATGGCTCAATATATAAGTTGAACAATAAGGGGGAGAGGGGGCACCCCTGCCTAGTACCCCTTGATATTTGAACCCAGTCTGTGAGCGTCCCATTTACAAAAATCTTTGCCTTTGGGTTCAGGTACAGCGCTTTTATAGAGGTGATAAAGTTAGTTGGTAAGCCAAAACCGGACAGTACATCCCAGAGATATTCCCAATTGACTTGATCAAATGTCTTTGCGGCGTCTATTGCTACAATGGTCAACGGAAGTTTCTTATCAGTAGCATAGTCTATTGCTGTAATGGCCTGAAAAGTCAACTCGTTGATCTGCCTACCTGGCATGAAACCCCTCTGATCCTCATGCACGATAGTTTTAATTACTTTGGCCAGCCTCGCCGCCAAGACTTCTGCAAAAATTTTGTAGTCAGTGTTCAGCAGCGAGATTGGCCTATATGATTCAATTGTCAGGGGATCCTTATTCGGCTTCAGGATCAAAGCAACTGAGGCCTCCAACCAGGTCTTTGGAATAGGTTCACCAGCCAGATATATTTTGTTAAACAGAAAAGTGAGAACTGGGACAATTATCTCCGCACCAATTTGATATACCTCCACAGGGAGTTGTTGAATAATCATGGAGAAGATGATAAAGTTGTAATGTATTTATTAGCAGCATGGCCATCCATCCACAGGTTACAAAGTACAGCTACAACTGACTTCTATAACAGCAATATGTAAGTTCCACTAGCATGTGGAATGTAGAGCTCTGTTGAAAGAAAACATGTCGCATGCAGTGGCATGCGACAATGACCAAGCTTCTTAAAGAAATACAACCTGAAATCAGGATACAACATCTTCCCTTTTCAAAACAAAAAGAAAAAGAGAAAACAAATATGTACAATGTTGAATAACGAAGAAGGTAATATAACAAAAATACAGAAAAACATTTAGTCAGAAAATCTTTTAGGTAAATTGACAACCCGTTTTCCACCCTTGACCCTATGGGCTATAGAGTCATCTGTGTCAGCATCAACATGTTTATCAGACAAACTATTGGAAACATTATAAGGTTTAGTACACTTGGCTAACCTACACATATTCCAAATCCTGCCATCTTGGGTCATGACACTGTTGGTAAACACTTTTTTAATTTTGATTGGATCGGTAAATTTGCTGGATCCTTTGGGCAAAAGACCAGGTTTAAGAATTCTGACCCATTCACCCTCTTGAAAAAATAAACGTTTGGTATTCCATTTCTTATCATACCATGATTTGGTTCTCAACTGTTTACATTCCACACGTTTAGCCACCTCAACAATATTCTCCTTACCATCCAAAGCACCCTTACTATACTTTTCTTTTAACCACCAAGGTAGAACAGTGGAAGCTGGATTTCGACCTTTAAACAGTTTAAAAGGACTAACCTCTGTGGTAGAGTGGGGCGTGATACGATATGTCCACAACCTTTCTCGCAAAGCACTTACCCAATTTCTTCCAAATTTGACAGACTCTACAATGAAATTTTTTAACACTCGATTAAACCTCTCCACTTGCCCATTCTCGTGTGGTTCGTACAAAGATGTCAATCTGTGGACAACATTACATTCTTTAAGAAAAGTGGACATCTCTACAGAGGTCAATTGTACACCATTATCAGACACCATTACTGATGGACAACCTTCTCTAGTAAAAATGTCCTTGAAGAACCCAATCACAGCTTCTGTGGAAGCTTTGGGTACAAATTTAACCTCCGGCCATTTAGAATGGTAATCTATCATGACCAAGGCATATTTTGAAGATTCTGGTAACATGTGAAAAGGCCCAGAAATATCAAATGCAACTTTTTCCCAGGGTTCCAATGGCCACTTAACCATCTTGAGAGGTGGAGTAATGGTTTTCATCATCTTATCACTGGATGCACAATCCTGACATTCTCTGACAATCTTATCAATGAAACGGTCAATTCCAGGCCACCAAAAGTACGATCTAACTAGTCTTTTCATAGATGAGATTCCCGGATGGGTCCTGTGTGCCACCTTGAGTATAACATCCTGCATACCTTCTGGAGGGACACACTTGCCTGACTTAAAAATAAAACCAGACTCTAGTTCCAATTCTTCTTCCACATTATAAAAAGGCAAAAGTTCTGCTCTAATTTTGTCCTTGCTAGGCCAACCCCCATTGATATAATTTTTGAGTTCCTCCCATTTATCATCCTTCTGTATACACTCCAACCACAACGATTCAGAAATATCCTGAAAGGAATCTTGTAAAACATCCTGAACAGTAATCACAAAATCTCCCTCATGTAAAGTGCCCACTACATCTTGTTGACACGGTAAACGGGATAGGCAGTCAGCCATAACATTCTTCTTCCCAGGTACATAGCAAGTGACAAAATTGTATTCTTGTAATCTAGAGGAAAGTCTGGCTATCCTGGCTGTTGAATTCCATCCACCACCAACTGATAAAATGTTGACTAGTGGTTTGTGATCTGTCCTAAGGACAAACTTAGAACCCCAAACATACAATCTGAAGTGTTCAATCGCCCAAACACAAGCAAGAAGTTCTCTTTCTATTACTGCATATCTTCTCTCACACTCATTGAGAGTTCTGGATGCAAACGCTACAACCCACTCATTATCCCCCTCTTTCTGTGATAAAACACTGCCCAAACCATACAAACTCGCATCAACCGTAATTACACATTCCTTGTTTATGCGGAAAGGCTTAAGGGTAGGGGAACTTATAATATCATTTTTGATGGTATCAAAAGCTTGTTGTTGTGTAGTAGACCACTTGAATTCCTCACCTTGCCTTAACAATTTCCTCAGGGGTTCCATCTTAGTTGCAAAGTTTACTACAAATTTACTGTAATATTCACACATTCCAGCAAATGATAGCAACTGATCCTTATTTATTGGAGCAGGAGCCTTAATAATGGCATCTACATTTGATTTTTTAGGAACAACACCCTCACCGGACAAGGTGTGTCCTAAGTACTCCACAGATTCTTGAAATAATTTACACTTATGTGCTTTAAGTGTTAGCCCATTAGACTCTAATCTTCTGCAAACTTCTTGCAAATGAGATTCGTGTTCATTCACATTTTTTGAAAATACTAGAATGTCATCCTGAAAGCATTTGACGTACCCATCCAAATCTCTGAAAATATGGAACATTGTCCTTTGGAACACGGATGCAGCTGACGCTAACCCAAACGGCATACGTACATATTGGTATAAACCTTGAGGGGTAATGAAAGCTGTAAGTTTCCTAGATGTTTCTGTTAAGGGGATTTGGTGATAGGCCGACCTCAAATCTAATGTCGAAAAAATTTTTGCACCTTCTAACATAGACACTAGCTCGTTTATATTGGGTAAGGGATGACAGTCAATAACTATATTAGCATTTAGTGCTCTTAAATCTACACATAGCCTTAATTTTTGGTCCGGTTTTCTTACTAGAACTATGGGCGAAACCCATTCGGAGGATTCAATTGGTTCAATAATGCCCTCATCTAGCAACTCTTTCAACATACTTTTAAGTTCCTCCCTGATGTTGATAGGTACACCTCTAAGCTTTTGTACAACTGGTGTATGGTTCCTTTTTAGAACAATATTATGTGAAAAATGTTTGAGCATACCTAATTTCTCACAAAAAACTGAGCTAAAAGACTTTACTATATTATCAGCTTTTTCAGCATAAGTAGTAGCAATATTGGATGGTTCAATCAATGAAACAGTACCCATGAGACTGTCATCACATAGAGAAATGGGATCTTTGGCACGTGGATTAATCAAAATTCCTAATTGCCACTGATCCCACCATCCTAAAACATTAACGCCCCTGAGAGAAATATATAATTTTATGTCAGCTTTCCTATTCCTAAATAGAATCGTCACATGAAAAAAACCAATAATATCAATTTTTGTACCAGAAAAATTTTTTGCAAAAATATCAGGTTCATTCATTTCATTCAACATTAAATACTTAGCTAGAATCTGGTTGAAATACTCTTTGGTGATAATAGTCCAAGGCGAACCTGAATCCACCATGAGGGACAACTCAATATTGCCGATGTTGAATATGCAATCAGGTGCTTTAAGGTGAAACAAAGCCTGTTCATCAATGATGGATACTACAAAACCAGAAGAATGTGATTCAAGGTTACAAATTTCATCAGCATTCACTTCTGCTACAGAAGAAACAGAACCCTTATTATGAGATTGAAATCTTCTGTCCCTACACATGTTCCCAAAATGACCAATTCTCTTACAAAAATTACATTCTTTTTTAAGTGCTGGACAACCTGGAAAGGAAGCATAATGAGATTTGTTTCCACATCTAAAACACATTCCTTGCATATTAGAATATTCATTGGACTTTTGTGTAAAATTAGTCTTAAATCTGGAAGGCACATATTTAGATAAGGATTGGTTAGTAACCAATTTGTTATCCTGTCTATTTTTGATTACGCAGACTTCTTCCTCAGTAACCTTCTTTTCCGAATCATTTCTAATAGTTTTCATCCATAAGTCAGATTGCTCTTGTGCTTTAGCAATTGCAATTGTTTCTGTGAGATTGGGATCACCCATGACCCAAAGTTTATCCTGTATTTTTTTGCATTTGACATGTACAATAATCTGGTCTCGAATCATTTCATCTGTCATCATGCCAAAATTGCAATGTAAACTTAACGATCTCAAAGAGGTTAAAAAGTCATCAAATGTTTCATCTTCTTTTTGTTTCCTAGTATAAAATTTGAAACGATTTAGAGCAATGCTGACAGTTGGTTTAAACCTTTTCTCAAGTCTCGCTAAGGCTTCAGTATAGACATTCATGGAATCCCCACTACCATCACTTGAAGAAGAGATTTGTGGTAAAGATCTGAAAATAACTTGACCTTCTGAACCAAGGCAATGTAAAAGAATACTTTTTTTTCTTTCTGATCCCATTCTTTCACCATCAATGGCTTTCATATAAGTCATAAATTCTTCTTTCCACCTAGTCCATGGCATGGGTGGATCTCCTTTTAGTTGTAAAAATTTGGCAGGAGGATCAAACTGCATGTTGTGAGTAATATTATATTTGTAAAATGTAGATGAAATAAAAATAAATAAATAAAATATAGTTCAATGCTGAAATTCTGTAGTATAAAATGTAACTTGTATTTGTTTGTTTATACTGTGTAGAACAGTTATGAGTTTCCAATTGAGTAAAACATAGAAAGAAAAGTCATATGTAACTATGTTGTATTTCAATACATCCACGTTTCAAAATGAATATTTTTTTTAAAAAAAAAATAATTTAACTAACTGAATCAGAAATGGTATGGCACTTACTTGAACGCGTTGAGCGAAAACGCGTTGAAAAACGAAGCTTGTAAACATGTGAAATCCCCAAAAGAAAGATTTCTCGGGTTGGTAGCGTTGCTAAGGAAACGCCAAACAGAGTAACGATGTCAATGAAGAAAGACGCGTAAGAACGTGGTGAACGTGATGCGTCACAGCACAGCGAGCGCATGCGCTAAGGAAATCAACAGCGCTCAAGCACCGACATCGGAAGATGTTTACATTCAAGATTCAGCTTAAAGAACAGGTAAATAAATGGAAAAAATGCTCGAAAATGTTAAACGAGTGCCGCTTTCCATCCAGTTGACATTATGGCATCAGAAACAAGTTGACATTGAAACGATAAAATTTGACAAAAACTGGAACTGTAAAAATTGTATAACGCTTGTAATTAACACTGAATTCAGCCGCAGGTGCGATCATAGCACATACATATATTCAATTTCAGCCGCAGGTACAATCAATGTACATTCAAATAAATGAAGAAAAGCACATACCAGAATTTCAGCAAAATAGAAGAAAATAGTGAGTTCAACACCACTGAAATCCATGCTGCTTAGTGGTGATTTCCCTCGTCGCCATATTTTGTTGAATAATCATGGAGAAGATGATAAAGTTGTAATGTATTTATTAGCAGCATGGCCATCCATCCACAGGTTACAAAGTACAGCTACAACTGACTTCTATAACAGCAATATGTAAGTTCCACTAGCATGTGGAATGTAGAGCTCTGTTGAAAGAAAACATGTCGCATGCAGTGGCATGCGACAATGACCAAGCTTCTTAAAGAAATACAACCTGAAATCAGGATACAACAGGAGTCCATCCGGGCCCGCAGCTTTTCCTTTTGCTATCGTCTTCAGCTGATTATGTACTTCTCCCTCTTTTATCTCAGATCTTACAAAGTCAAAGTCTTCCTCCTGACACTGCGGAAGTCTGACCCCCTCCAACCATCCATCTACATCCAGATTAGATATATCCTTGGTTTCGGAGTATAGGGTCTGCATGTATTTTCTTGCTTCTTCCGATATTAACTCATTAGCATAGGAGACATCTCCAGAACTTTGCACTCTGAGGCCGTTGATTTGATATCTTGCTCTATCAGACCTAGCCTTCCATGCAAGAAGGCGGCCACATTTTTCCCCATAAGAGAAGTTACGAAGTTTACTTGAATCCCATTTTTCTTTGATAACCTTATCAAGATTCGCCTGATATTTAGCTTTCAAATTTTCTAACTCTTGTTGTAAGATATGTATGTTAGCATGTTGTTCGAGTGAAGCCTTCTGCAGCTGTTGCTCTTTTTTCTTGATCTCCTGTAATGAATTCCTCTCTGTTTCCTTTCTAATCTTACTTCTCCTTATCATTATAGTGGTAAATAGACCCCTTAAGTAAGTCTTGAAAGCTTCCCACACTATTTGGTCTGGAGCGGTGGCCTTGTTAAACATAAAATATTCCTCCATCTGTCTCCTCAGATCTCCCTTGATTTCCTCCTGTTGTAGTATCGATCTATCTAATGTCCACCTTCTGACCTGCCCTCCCTGCGGAATCTTTATAGAAAGGGTTACTACTGAGTGGTCCGATAATATTGCTGGAACATAGGAAGTGGTCGTGACTTTAGATAAGAGCCCTTGATCGATTAAGAAGAAATCTATACGCGAGTGATGTTTATGCCTGTGACTGTAAAATGAGTAATCCCTATTTTTCTGGTTTTTGACTCTCCATACGTCTAAGAGACTAAATTCTTTCATAATAGTTTTAAGTTCTCTCTTCGATTTAGGTAGAGAAAGAGAGACAGCCCTAGAAGTACGATCAAGGCTCGAATCAAAAACTAAATTAAAATCACCTCCTAAAATAATAGGTGAATCTTGCTCCAATAGACTAGATTTTAAGCTAATTAATGCGTCTGGACAATCCTGGTTTGGCCCATAGTACACTCCACATGTCAACCTCATGTTATTAATAGTTAAGAAAGAAGTCAGCCATCTTCCTGTGTCATCCGTATCATACTTTTCCACCCTTATCCCACTAATTACTCTAACAATGATAGCCACTCCCCTAATTCTGCTGCTTTAATTGGAGCAGAGGAGATCTTGTATCCATTTTTGATTTTTGAAGGCTATTTTACATTCTTTCTGGTCAAGATGTGTTTCTTCTAACATAATAATATGGGCTTCTGATTTTCTCAAAAACTCGCAGATTCTATTAAGCTTTTTATCCTCCCTAAGCCCGTTCACATTCCAGCTTATAAACTTTAAATTATCCCCGCCATTAATCATAGAGAAGAAACAAGATGACCATCACTGCATTTATTCCAACCCTCCTGTCGTCATTATTTGCTATCAATGCAGGCAGGAGCGAGATTCAGTGCTTTAACCGGTGAGGATATGCGGGGCTTCTTTTAGAAAATAATTGTTCCTCGGGATCTTGACTGTTCTGTTGATTTTTTTTGAGATACTGCTGCCGAGTGGGAACCCAGGGGCACAAGGACCTCGCACACGCATGGGACGACCTCGGGAGAGCAACGCGAAAGACGCAACGCTACAGGCAGCTGCAGAGCAGTGCGGCGCCTGGAGTTTGGCAAGAGTTTGGTGCAGGACTCGAGCGGCAGCAGAGAGGATTTACCTACATGGCAGTGGTAGAGGCAGGTTAGCGGTGAATACGGTGAGCGTGATCAGTTCCCCTCATGGAAAGCAAAGAGGGGGGCTCCTGAATGATATATGGGTGCCTAATGAAAACGAGGAGCACTGGGAGCGGTTTGGTGCAGCGTCAGTGGTGGAGCTAAAGGGTCAGGCCCCAGCTGAGTATAGGAGCCCCGAAGTAATGGACATTGAGACGGTATCACCCATAACTAGTGTTGAGGAGAGGCTGTGTCCACTGCAGGGGAGCCAGGAGAGTCAGAGGGGCCAGGAGAGTCAGAGAAACGGAGGGGCAGGCATAACATTGAAACAAGCTTCAGGAGTCATTGTCCCCCCAGTAGTTAGGAATAGATACCTCCTACGTTCATTACATGATAAAGAGCTGCTACTCTCAGGAAGAAGTGGACCAGGCTGCCCAGCCACATTAACCCCGAACCCTTAACCCTTAACCCCGAAACAGAAGAAAAAAGTAAACTAGGGGATTGCAAAAAGCAGAAGAGAGGTTGTAATATTGCAAAATTAACAAAACCTCCTCCCTCTTTGGTATCTTACTTTAAAATAATGGAGAAGACAGTCTCCAGCCCTATATAAAACATTGGATCAGGTCCAAAGGGGGGTGGTAGGCAAATGGAGCAAGCAAGTACTGGTGCAGGTACAGGACAGGCCCCCCCGGCTAATGTATTGGGAAATTCTTCACAATCAAATGTTGCGCTCCAGAACAAATATGACCCTCTGCTGTCGGACCCTGAGACTGACCTGGGAGATTCAGGGGGGACCCCAGAGGAGCTTGAGACAACACCTATATCTATATCTTCTTCTATACCCGTATCTGCATCCACGTCCATGTCAGCGTCAGCATCATCAGACAAACCGCGGAAAGAGAATCAAAGTTTAGAGACCCTTTTACTTACTTTGAGGGAAGATCTCCTGGCGAGTTTGCTCCCTAAATTTGTAACATCGGAAGCCAACCAGAGTGAGATTACTCGAAAATGTACCAGTTTGGAGAATAAAATGGATGAGATAGGTACTAGAACGGAGGCCTTAGAGGGAGAGGTTGCTACCCTCACGAAAGTCTATGACGCACACTCAAAGGCCATAACTGAATTGAAAGAGCAGAACAGGTCTCTGCAACTAGATCTGGAGCGATTGGAAATCCATTCCAGGAGAAATAATTTGAAGTTTCTAAAAGTTCCGGAGGGAGTAGAAAATGGGGATGTGAAGACTCTAGTATGCAAATTACTGCGAGAAGGTGTATTGAAAGACAGACCAGACATTGAATTGGAAAAGGAGATCCAAAGAGCACACAGGGATCCCTTTCTGCAACATCCTGGGAGGAATGCCCCTAGGAAAATCTTAGTAAATTCCCTAACATTCTCAGTGAAGGAGCTGATTTTGAGCAGGGCACTTACAGACACATCATTGCAGATTGACTCAGTTAAATATTCAATTTGTTCAGATGTAGGCAAGGTAACAGCTCAGCAACAGTGGGAGTTAGGATCACGTATGCAGGAACTGAGAAGTTTTGGCGCTCAAGTCATGATGAAATTCCCAGCATCATTACGAGTTGTTTGGAACAACAAGACATATAACTTCATATCCCCACAGGAAGTAGACCGTTTTCTTGAAGCTATGAAGGATCACCAAGAAGTTCAGCAAGCGCAAAGAGAGGCCCGAAACTAGATAAATGTAAAAAATATTGTAAATAATACAACAAAGAAAGGAAGAAAAAAGAAGGAAGAAGGGAAGGGAAAGGGAAAAAAGGAAGGGAAAAAAGAAGGAAAAGGGAGGGGAAAAAATATATATATATGTATATATATATAAATAAACAGGGAGTTCAGGAGTGTGGAAAGGGGAAGGAAAGACGAAAGGTTAAAAAAAATATATATATAGATATTTATATATATGTATAGAGAGATAAAGGGAAAGAGAGAGAAAAAGGAAAGAAAAAAACGGGTTTTCTTTTTTTTTTTTTTTCTTTTTTTAGCACATACCTACACAGATATGAGGTGGAGATAGAGGCATTGACACATTATATTTAAATACACGAAGGTGTGGCAGAGACCAGGCCAGGGACAAGGCTCTCAATGGCGATAAGATCGCCAAGATTCAAGAGGGGGGGTTCCTCAAGGGAGGGGAGAGGGGGGAGGGGTTAAAAAATATAAAAGAACATTTTCCTCATATATCAGTGTTATTTGAAATGGCTATGAGAATAATAGTAATAGCAAATAATGATGACAGGAGGGTTGGAATAAATGCAGTGATGGTCATCTTGTTTCTTCTCTATGACATCATTCATATAAACATTACAAGTTATAGTTCCTCTAACTATAACTGCCGAATTTCTATGGGTTTGTGTGGGTAAAATCTGAACCTAACCATAACACCCCTTTTTTAAAGTGTTTATGTTTTTAATGCTATTTCCTTACTATAACATTATATATATATATATATATATATATATATATATATATATATATATATATATATATATATATATATATATATATATATATATATTCAATGAAAAAACCATTGGTTAAAGAACATATATAGTTAGGAATTTGCATTTACAAAACCTTATTTTACTCGCATAAAACCATTGAAATTCCATATATAGTTAGATGCGCTAACTATATATCGCGCACCCGCAATCCACTGCTGATGATGTCACATATTACATCATTCATGACATGGTTAGTGACATCACTGATGACATCACTGATGACATCTCAAATGACATCACTGATAAAATCACTGATAACATCTCATTTCACATGACTGATCACATCACTGATGATATCTTTCATGGGATAATACCATGAACCTCTTCAGACTCTAATATAACCTTAGATACAATCAGTGTAAACAGACAGTCACAGACTGTCACTCATCCATGGAGTTACTCACACACCTAGTCAGTTATGCAAAAAATCAATCACACCTCTATTTTCTCAACTACACAGTTATACACACCTTACTTATTCAAACATATACTAACACATATTTACTTTACTCTCTTATACAATCCCTGATACATGTTCACAATGATCCATACAACCACTCACACATTCACTGGCTCTTATGCACAGTTATTTATATATGTCAACTCTCACATGTACTGTGTTTTACATATGTACTTACTTTGACATGTAGCACTGAGATATCCATTCACTCACCAATACACTCATGCACACAGTCAACCGCCCATACAGCTGTTTCCACATGTACTTTTGAAACCATACATCTAGTGAATCAACTGCTCATACATCTATGCACAGAGTCATACACCTCCCAGCCACCCATACACACACACTCAGTTTCCCATACAAATACTTGGGCAACCAATCAATAACCCATATAGTTACTCATATAGCTACTTATCAACACATGCAACAGTTTACAGAACAACAGATATAATGATGCACAAATTAAGACAGTTTAGTCACTAACCCATGCACTCAGTGAGACACATTTAATCACTCACTCATACAGTCAGTCATGCACCTACTAACTCCTTCATCCAGACACTTATACATCCACTCATTCTTCAATATGTAAGACATATTTTAACTTTACAGAAACATACAGTCACTGGATGTTGTCTTCAGTGATGTCATCAGTGATGTCATTTGAGATGTCATCAGTGATGTCATTTGAGATGTCATCAGTGATGTCATCAGTGATGTCACTAACCATGTCATGAATGATGTAATATGTGACATCATCAGCAGTGGATTGCGGGTGCGCGATATATAGTTAGCGCATCTAACTATATATGGAATTTCAATGGTTTTATGCGAGTAAAATAAGGTTTTGTAAATGCAAATTCCTAACTATATATGTTCTTTAACCAATGGTTTTTTCATTGAATTTTAAAGGTTTTGTAAATGCAAATTCCTAACTATATATGGTCTATAACCTATGGTTTTTTCATTGAATTTCAATGGTTTTTTAAAAGCTAATATCTGTAGCTGTAAAATGTATTCTCCTTTAAATCTTGAAATATATTTTTCATGTACTTTAGACAATTTTTTAAAAACATTTTTTTTTGTTTCGCTCCCAGTCCGCGAACCGGTCTGCTTCCCGTTAGCTCAATTTAAAGCTGCGGCTTAGTACGCGAACCGGTAAACGTTCCTTTAGCGTAACTGTTACGTTCGCATGACGTTTTGCGTTATCGCGTAATACGTCATTGGACGCGCCAAGTTAGCGGACCCGGAAGTGGACCGGAAAGCGGAGCAAAGCGCGAAACGTAAATACAACAGGTCATGTGACTCGATAATAACACTTTTCATTGGTTCATTTCACTTTTGGTTTCCTAATGATGTAATACTTGGTCATGTGATGTAAAATTAACACTTTTCATTGGTTTAGAATTTTTCCTTCTCCCAAATGATGAAAACCCCTCCTTCTTTCCTCACTCTGACTTTCATCTTGGTGAGAGAAAGACCCCTTTTGACTCTTCAGCAATGGCTTCAATGGTTGCTTCAGCCAGTGTGCCCCCACCACCTCCTCCACCTCCTCATGGGCAGAAAAGACCACATACTTCACTAATTATAGAAGAGGAGGAAAATCAAGAAGAGGAGGAAGAAGAAGAAATTCCTGAGTTTTTGCCAGAAGAGCCCAGGAGATATAACAGGAAAGAAAATTACATCTGGCAATTTTTTTAATTTCCAGCTGACCAAAAAAAAGTCAATGCCAGATACGTCTTTTGCCGCATTTGCGGCGAACGTCTTTCCAGGGGTACTGACAAAAAGTACAGCTATGGGAATTATACAATGCACAGGCACATGGGTCGGTGGCACCCTAACAATTACAGCAATGCCCAGCTTCGCGACCAACAACAAAATCCCCCAGAAATGTCGAGAAGATCCGTTGTTCAGGAGGTATCGGGACCGGAGGCGAGGGAGGTGATCCCGAACATCCAAATCAACATGGGGGAAGTGAAGCAAGTCTGTGTGTGGTGCAACCAGACACATTGCTACCGCGAAAGTAGCATTACCCTTATAATGAGAGCCATCAACAATCATGTGTGCCCAAAACGACCCAAGAAATAAATTCTTCTTTTTTTCGTTGCTCCTGTTGAGCCCTTTTCACTGAATCATTTTTGTTTGCCCCCTACCCCCCAAAAAATAAAAAAAAATACAAAATGTTCAGAAAAAAACAAAAAAATATAAAAAATGTTCAAAAAAAAAAAAAAAATGAAACAATAAAAACAAAAAAAAAGTTCTTTTCAGAACTACCTCCCCATTATTAAAAAAAATTGGTTGAATTCTTTGAACTCTGCCAAGCTCTATTTCTATTAGTTCGCTCCCAGTTCGCTGAGGCTGCAGCTATTGAAAGCGCAGAAATACAGATATTCTTTTCACATATCTCTCATATTAGCCAATCATAACTCTTCCCTCACTTTTTTCAAATCAAAACCCTTCCCCCCTCTGCCCTCTCTGCCTTTTTTCCATAGCAACCACCTCCTGGAAGACCTCTCATGTTTGCAAATTCACACAACAATGTTTCAATTGAACTCTGAACTCTCAGTGCACCTGCGTATCCAGTGCAATCTTTCATTAAATGTTTCTTCCTTGACCATTCAAATTACATGTTTCAAAGAACACATCCATGCACCCTAACTTTCTGTTTTCAGAAATGGAAATGCACCAATCACTGCTAATGATTCATTAGCATTGCAAATCCACATTTTATTTTCTTTAGAAACTCCTACTGTTTCAACTGCCCTTTCATTACCACACTTCATCTGACTGCAGAACAACCTTCTCCCACCATGTTTAAGGTCTGGATTGTTGGACATAGTTACATCCACTGGGCTCAAAGGTATGCTGAGAACAGAAATTTACCTAACCTCAATTTACAAGATGTGGAAATTAAGTGGTTGGGCCAAAGAGGATTAAAATGTCACCAATTGATACCATTGGTGAAAACCTTTATGCATTTGCCAAAACCTGACCTGTTAATAGTGCACTGTGGAGGTAATGATTTGGGCACTTTGACAGGGGTAGGTCTGGAAATGCTTTTAAAGGACACCTTTGAGCAATTAATGGCACTTTTTCCTCAAACTGCCTTGGTATATTCCAATATATGCCAAAGACAGAAATGGAGGGGTCCAACCAATTTTCTCCACAAATTGAGAAAGCGAGGAAGCATGTAAACAAATCTCTTTCAGCTTTCATGAGAGACCATGGAATGGGCTCTCTGTACAACAATAACTTGCGTTACTACATGCAAGATATCTACAGAGGAGATGGAGTTCACTTCTCAGATGAGGGCAACAGAATTTTCATTCTGAATTTAAGACTGTGCATTGGTACCTACTTATAAGTACCTAAATGTACCATAAACCCAAAAGCTCTTCTCAGAGCTACCCTTCATCTGATCACACACTTTTATTATTTTTTTTCTAACTTTTTTTCTGTAATTTTCAACAAACTACGCTGAAAGAGCGCTATCCGGTACGCGAACTGGAAGCTAACCGCGCAAAATTTCAAAAAAAAAGTTTTTTCTTCGCACATATAGTCCTCCTCAGCCACCCTCAGAAAACGTAGGGGGGCAAAATACTTGTACCATGCCCCCTTCTAAACATTCAGAACATTATTTACCCTCCATTTTATACCTTGATTCGACCGAAACACAAAATGGTGGACTCCCGTTACGCTCCTAGTTCGCGGACCGGACCGCTTCCCGGGAAGCGGTCCAAAAAAAAGGTGGGAAAGTAATTTACAGAAAAACGACTAGAGACACTCTCACCAAATATAAATTAGCTCATACTACATAACAATCCCTTTCATTCTCACAAATTTGATTGAAATTTCATTTAGCCATTTAGCCTGTAGACCTCTCCAAGTACCGTGAGGTAAATTACTTCACAAAACACATCTGAACTGTTGGAATTGACAACCAATGAAAATGTTACTTTCATTTTCTACTTTTATTACCTGACATTTGATTGGTTATATACCTGTATATATATAAAGGAAGAGAAGGAAACACAGCCATTTTGACTACTACTTCTTGTTGTACCTCACATTTCAATAGCTTCAAAAAACTTCAACTTCTTTGTGAAGGTAAGTTATAATTTTTAAAAATGAAATATATTGTGCACTATAACTTAATATAGTAGACTTTTTCTGCTAGATATACACTATCCCTCTGTAGTAGTAATATATTTAGATAGACTTCTCTGTTATAGTTATGAATGGAGTTAGGCTTGTCTTGGTTAAATCACATACACTTTTTTATAGTCCAATTTCCACTCTGATACTATACACTGCCAAAAGATAAATTCACTGATAAAAACTGCCTATCTAAAATTAATCCCAACAGTGCCCTATCTCTACTAATATATATTTTTTTAATCCAAATTTCAGGCAAAATGGAAGGCGAGCAGCAAGTTTCTTTTGAGATGGACCTGCAAGAGAGCAGCCAGGAATTGATTGAACAAATTGACATGGAATTTATGGATGAAAGCTTGGATAATGAACTGCTGCAATGTGTCCAAGCAGTAGATGCCCTCCTTGCAAATGAGGACATTTTACAACCTCACATATTGCAAACAATATTTCAAGAAAATAATGACATTTCAGACACTGAAATGTTAGAAAGTTTAATAAATTATGAAAAACAATCAAAATAAAAAAAAAACTTTAAAAAAAAAGAAAACAAAAAAAAACAACAAAAACAACAAACAATTAACATACAGTATTTGAAAAGTGTATCATTCTATTATCCTTATAGTACGCTGCCTAGAACGCTTTCCGGTTCGCGTACTAGGCGCTAACCACGCAAAAAAAAAAAAATGTTTGACCCTCCTGGGCCCTTTTAAAACTTCCACATAAAACCTAGGGGGTCAATGAGGATCTACTATGCCCCCTTATGGTAATTTCCCCCTTTGTTTTGGCCTCCTCTTGTCTCTCGATCCTACCGAGAGACAAGATGGCGGCTGCACCGGACTGTTTAGAATGTTGACAGACACCGAAGAGCCAATCAGCTTTCCGTGCGCAAAGTTCCGTAACGCGAAAAGTACGCGAACCGGATCGCTGCCCGGAGCGCTGTTACAGATATATATCTTGATTTAAACGTTAATTTCTCAAAATCCACCGAAGCACATATATTGAGACCTAGCAAAGGCACATCGGGCTAACAGTCCCTACAATTTTGCCAAGTTTCGTGGAAATCCATTCAGCCGTTTGGGCTAAAAGTGAGTCCAACCGCCCTATGGAAATTAACATGGGAAAAACGCGTTTTGGGACCCCCCTTTTTTCTCGGCCCCCCCTTGACGACCCCCCCCCCCAAATTTTCAGGGGCTGCTCAGAAACAAAATGTGCCATTTTCCTGAAAATTTCAGCCAATTCCGTCCACAAACACCAAAGTTATTAGACATAGAATTTTCTGAAATCCCATAGGGAAAAAATCCTAACTATATATACCTACTGGCGACCGCCAGTAGGTAATATGTATATATATATATATATATATATATATATATATATATATACATATATATATTACCTACTGGCGGTCGCCAGTAGGTATATATAGTTAGGACCTTGTTACCATAGGAAATACCCAATATTCTATTGGGAATAACTTTGGCGCTGATTGAGGAATCTGCGTGTAATTTTACTTACAATTGCTTCGCTCTGCTCCGCTCCTTCCCTGAAAGTTTCTTGGGGATTCGTCAAGCGGGGGGTCGAGAAAAAAGGGGGGCCCAAAACGGGTTTTCTCCATGTTAATTTCCATAGGGACCTTTAGACACGGCTACAGCCCGAACGGCTGAATGGAATTACACCAAACTTGGCAAAATGGTAGGGCCTGGTATGCAGATGAGCCTTTGCTATGTTTGGTGAAAATCCCTCCAGTAGTTCTTGAGAAAATTGAATTTGAAATTTTTCAAACTGCATTTTCTCTGGGACCTTTAGACACGGCTACAGCCCGAACGGCTGAACGGAATTACACCAAACTTGGCAAAATGGTAGGGACAGGTATGCAGTAGTGCCTTTTCTATATTTGGTGAAAATCCCTCCAATTGTTGTTGAGAAAATTGAATTTGAGCAAATTATATATCTATATGCGTTCACCGTACGCGCACCGTACGCGTACGGTACGCGTACCGTACGCGTACGTGCGCGTACCCTTATGTGCGCGAGCGAGTTTCTGATTGGCTGGCAGTCGACTGTCAACATTCAAAACTGTCCAAACCAGGAATTGTTGGCCACCATCTTGTTTTTCAGGAGAACGGAAGCACAAGAGAGCCCACAACAAGAGTGGAAAACACGAAAAGGGGGCAGGGTAGAGAACCCCCAACCCTCTAGCCCTTCTCAGGGGGTCCTAAAAGGACCCCCAAGGGTAAAACAAAAAAATCAAAAAAATCGCGGGATACGTGCACCCTACGCGTACCGTGCGCGTACCCCGGGATTTAAAAAAATATATATTTTTTTGCACTTGGTGGTCCTTCTGGGACCCCTGAGAATGGCTAGGGGGTCAGGGGGTCTCAACCCTGCCCCCTTTTCGTTTTTCCACTCTTGTTTTTTGCTATCTTGTGCCTCACTTCTCCTGAGAAACAAGATGGCTGCTCAGGTGGTCCCAGAAGGATAATAACATATATAAACGTTATCCGCTAATAGAATTAGCATTTACAAAACCTTTGAAATTTATTGAAAAAAATATAGGTTTCACGCCTGATATAGTTAGGAATTAGCATTTTAAAAACCTTGCAAATTCACTGAAAAAAACATAGGTTTCAAGCCTTATATAGTTAGGAATTAGCATTTAAAAAACCTTGCAAATTCACTTAAAAAACATAGGTTTCAGGCCTTATATAGTTAAGAATTAGCATTTTAAAAACCTTGCAAATTCACTTAAAAAACATAGGTTTCAGGCCTTATATAGTTAGGAATTACCAATTGCTCCTATATAGTTAGTTGTACAAACTATATTTCGCGCACTCGCAATCCACTGCTGATGATGTCACATATTACATCATTCATGACATGGTCAGTGACATCACTGATGACATCACTGATGACATCTCAAATGACATCACTGATAACATCACTGATGACATCTCATTTGACATCACTGATGATATAATGTATGTGATAATATGATGCACCTCCTCACACTCTAATATACCCTTTGATACACCCAGTGTTAAATACAGACTATCATTCTTGAAACAATTGGCACACCAATACCAGTTACTACATACGCACTTACTGATTCCTAGGTCTACACACACATTCACTCATTCACCCATAAAATCACTCATACATACAGTCACTCATCAATACAACACTATCATATGCACTCATACACCTATACAGACACTCACACACTGCCATCCATCCATGGAGTTACTCACACACCTATTCAGTCATACAAAGAATCAATCACACTTCCATTTCCTCAACTATACAGTTATACACACAAAACCTTAATTATTCAAACATATACTAACACATACTTACTCTCTTATACAATCACTGATACAAGTACACAATGATCCATACAGCCACTCGCACATTCACTGGCTCTCATGTATAGTCATTTAAATATGCCAACTCTCACATGCACTGTGTTTTACATATGTACTTACTTGGACCTGTAGCACTGAGTTATCCAATCACTCACCAACACACCCAAGCACACAGTCAACCGCCCATATAGCTGTTTCCACATGCAATCTTGAACTCATACACCTAGTGAATCAACTTCTCACACATCTATGCACAGAGTCACACACCTCCCAGCCACCCACACACACACTCAGTCTCCCATTCAAATACTTGGGCAACCAATCAATAACCCATATAGCCACTCATATAGCTACTGATCAACACATGCAGCAGCTTACACAACAGCAGAAATACTGATGCACACATTCAGACAGTTTAGTCACTAACCCATGCATTTAGTAAGACACATTTAATCACTCACTATACAGTCAGTCACGCACCTACTAAATCCTTCATCCAGACACATATACATCCACTCATTCTTCAATATGTAAAACATATTTAAACTTTACTGAAACACACAGTCACTGGATGATGTCATCAGTGATGTCATCAGTGATGTCAAATGAGATGTCATCAGTAATGTCATCAGTGATGTCATTTGAGATGTCATCAGTGATGTCATCAGTGATGTCACTGACCATGTCATGAATGATGTAATATGTGACATCATCAGCAGTGGATTGCGGGTGCGCGAAATATAGTTAGTACAACTAACTATATAGGAGCAATTTCAATGGTTTTTAAATGCTAATTCCTAACTATATAAGGCCTGAAACCTATGGTTTTTAAGTGAAAATGTATATATATATGTTCTATCGTAGTAAATTAAAATATAACTCAAAATAGTAAATATGTAAAATATATATTTTTAATCATAGTGTCACATCATATATGTATACACACACATACAGACACATGTATATGTGTGTCTATATGTATATTTATAGTATAAATATTATTTAAATGCATTTAATCTACATTTTATTAATGTTATTGTTAGAAATTGCATTTCTGGTTGGCTGGGGCTAGCACATAAGCCAGGCAGAAACCACCATCTAGGCAGGGCAAGGGAGTTGCACGCCAAAGATTACCCCTGCTCACCCCCTTGGTAGCTTGGCACAAGCAGTCACGCTAATCCCGGGGACAATGTGTAAAGTAGTTGTGCAACACACTCACACAGCAGCGACACACTAGGTACAGGAAAAAAGAAACTCCACACAAGGTTATATAAAAAGAAATAGCCTTTGCATTACTCATAAACACATTAGACAATAATCATAAATGTACACTGTGACACCTGGCACTGGGTAAAATTTTACAGGGGACTTATATACAGGACAGGGCCTATCGGGCCACTATCAAATCTTTAGAATCACAAGTAGTGAAAATGACACAACCAGTAATTACTGGTATTAGCATTAGGCATAAGCATTAGGAATAAACACAGTATGCGTAATCACATTAGGCAGAAACCATATGATGCAACATCACATTAGGGCCTCATGCCCTACCAACACACCAGGTGCTCACAGGTCAACTGGCCTTCCTTGGGGGCCCAAAATATCCACAACTAGGGTTTTCTAGTGTAAAGGGATCCTTTCGCCATGCTGAGTATCTGGCTGTCAGGTCTACCTGCGTTCAAGTATTATGGTGCTAACAGGCAAGGGGTGACCCTAACAACCCCTTAACTAGTGTTTGGAACTCCAAACCTTTACAACATTAACCAAGAACCTGTGCACACATAAAGTCACAACATATAATATGTAAATATAATAGGCATATGCACAAAAAGAAATCATTCGCCACAGCATTTCTTGTTGGTTTAATGCTAGTTTGCATGGACATCAGCCAACACATGTTTCGTCAGAGTACAATGAACTCTGACTCTTCAGGGCCGAGTCTCAATGGAAGGCATCAATGGCCCCTAGACCGGTGATAATTCCAACCCGGTCGGGGTCTGAAATGGTCGACTGAGCAGTCTTCTATACAAAGAACTTCATGGTGCTCTGCCAAAATTCTGTGATAAATCCAAAAGGAAATTCAAATTCGGATTAAAAGGGTGAGTCTATCTGTCACCAATCAAACTTCATGTGCTTCCAAAGAGTCTGTGTAATCATTCACACAGTATTCGAGTTCCCCGGTACAAACGCCCTTACGGGGTCCCTTATTGTGCTCTTACTATCAACAAGATGTACTCGTCCCTTTCTAACCCATGTTTGGCGTTTTTACGTGCCCACTGATTATTACACAGACACTGTTTTCTAAATGCTTGTCTATGGTGGCAGTGTCTGCGAGACACCGCCAACCATATTAGGATGTGTGCGGTCAGATGCTTCACCACGGCAGTGTTGCTGCCGTGGAGAAGGATGCGGTCTAAACTTTGGGGGCCCGTTGCAGGCCTCCATGGTGAAGGCGAGGTGGGGGGTGCACATAGGGGGTACCTGTGGTACCCCCCTGCATTTGCATACACAATGCGGAAAGTACTGTGCGGTGCCTGCCGCTTTGTGTATGCAAATGCACAACATGCATTTGTCACATTGCGGCGGGTGCTGGTGTAAACACTGCCCGCTGCAATGTTACAAATGCATGATGCCTCCCCCAGTGTGGCAGGCACATCATAATTTGCATGGCGGGACTGCCGCTCAGGTCGAAGGCGGTCCCGTTTTCCACGAGGATGGCGGGCGCACAAAGTCCGCCCGCCATCCTAATGTGCCCCTTAATGTCACAATTTCATCTACACTGTAAAGGTGCTTTTACTCAAACGTATCTTGTGTTGGTGTTGTAGGAGGATGAGAAACAAGCTTAGCCTTTGAAATAGACCCTTGCCATCAAAGATATGCAGACTAAGTTCGAGCCCATTGAGGTGTCTAACTGATGTAGGTTGTATATTGCATCCAGTAAAAAAACACGGAGGTGAGTGAGGCATACTAGTACAAGGGAATATGCTGATGGGAACGTTTTCATAATGGCGTTTAACATGGTGTGTGCATTATTTTAATGAAGTGTATGCATTCAGTTATTCCGTAATATGTATATTGCAAGTTTTACCATTGAATGGCCTTATTGTGAGCTGAACCATTTAACTTGACTTGATAATTAAAGTTATTTGCCTTGTTGTTATCAGGATGCCGAACATATTATCATGTTTTTATTTGTGTCTATTTGTCTCTTTTATGGTTAAAAATGTTAATTAAATAAAGAATTCGATTGATTGATTTATAAATAAATAAAAACTGGTTTAAGCCTGTCAAAATGTGGGTATTTTGAAAGGTCAAATTTGCTGTTTAGAAACTTCACAAACAGACTACAGAGGCAGGTTTGCTGTTATATTTGCACTTTCTCTGTAGTCGGGGCACAATGGGTCCTGCAATCCACTATTGATATTTACCTTACAGGCCCTTGTTACACTTTATACCATATACTAGGGATCTACAGGTAAATTAAAAATGCTAATTTGGAGTCTAGCCAATTTCAGCATGTTTGAGGGGTCGGGCCACATGCACCTGGCCATCCTGGTACACAGAGTAAAAAAACAGCAGCATCAGTTGAATATAATAAAAGTTTTTTTTCCTACAGGTACATATCACAAGATTTCCTGTATAAATAAAAGGGCAAATAATGGGAAAGCACAAATTGTATTACTTAAGTAACGCTAACTAGGAAAACGTTTTCAGATTTGGTCTTGATAGATAAAACACTGTTTAGTTTGACAATGAGGCCACAGGCTGTACTGAATGACCCTACAAGCATAATGTTCTTTGAGTTTAACGGACCCTATTGGCTTACAATCTCCTACAGGCATCGCAATACTGAACACACAAAAGAAATGATAAATAAAGTGTCAAATGCACCATTAACACCTGATAAAGTCTGATAATTAGACAACTCTAGCTAGAAACTACTTCAACATGTTTCACAACATATCATCAGCACTTTAAAAAGGCAATATAATATCCTAATTTATATTCTAATTGTTAACCTATCAGTAACTGTCACTAGCATGGGAGTTATTCTGTCTACCATGTGACAAGTGTACTATGGCATTTGGTACTTACAATATGGCTGACATGATATCCAGCATGTTTTAGTGAAGTGTCCCAAACCTCTAATTCTAGATAATGACCTAACATATTAAAATCAACAATGCACAAAATAAGCACTGCCCTGTCTTTTGAAATGCAAAATCAAGGGGTATCATCATAAAAGTAAACTTCTGACAACTGAAGAACTTGTTAATGGCTTGCTACTCTCCAAATTCAAACTCTATGGCTTACTTTCCGGTAAATCAGATGTGAACAATTAACTTTGTACTAAGGACAGCTTTGCTTCCATGTAGGCCATCATCAAATCATCAAAGTACATGTGTGCATACACAGTGGCCAAAATTGTGAGCATAATAATTCAACAAATTCCAATACTCATGCAGTACTCAGTTCATTAGTTAAGGAGTAATGCATCTACATTCAAAACGTCAACAAGGACCTAATTATTGGTCATTTTAACTTTATTTAAGTTGGAAAGTGAATGTCTTGTGCATGGTTGGCAGTCATATTGCCCATCTCAATTTATGGACCTCGAGGACTTAGCCTCATTACAAACCTATGTGCTTCAAAAGGCTTTGGCCACCTTTGTCACAAGGGGTTGGATCTGGACTGGTCCAGGACCTGGATGAGCACACCAAATGCTCTCTCAACAATTGGTAGTGAAGTACTGTCCCCGTCTTAGGATCATAATCATAGACTGAGCATGGTACCATTCTGTGCTTTGTAGAGATGTTTTGTACACACATCATGGAAAACTGAAACTATGGGCCCTCATTTATATTTAATCTGATAATGTTAATCCAGATTTCTAGAGTGAGATCACACACACATTGATCAATGTGTGTGGTGCATGATGAGGGAGTTCCACAATGTATGTTGGTTTGAGTGACTCAGGGTGCCACAAGCCTACAGGTATTGTCTTTTATACAATAGCTTGACCTTGTGCACAAGATGGAGTTGGTGTTGCTTTCCCAGACATTTGAAGTGTGAATTTAGACATGGAATTGATAAAAGAGGAGGCAGAACTCCCTTAATAGTTGTATTACTTCCTTGGCTACAGAACTGATTCAGATTTGTTTTCCAGAAAGTGCCATTTGGTGGAAGGTGGAAGTTCAGGTAAACCTGCCACTCCTACTGTGGGACTACAAAGGGTCATTAGAATAGGATCAACCTTTTGGTCCGTTTGCTAATCACTGTCTTGTGTAACTGTGACATTCAGGTGCACAGCAGTTTACCGTTCTGTGCCTCTTTTGTGTGTGCACCAGGTTGGGATATCCCTTTTGTGAATGCCTCCGCGCCTGTCAACTTTTGGCTGTGCAAAAGCAGGGTGATGTTGCCCCACTCCTGCACCATGATAGTCATAATCAGCACCCTAATCTGATGGGCAGGCAGCGGATAACTTTGGTGGTGCGAGAACAGGAGGTGGAGTGTCGTCCGCTCCTGCACCTACAAATTCTTAATCAACCGCTGTGTCTGGCAAGTAGCTTGAGAAGAGCACATGATTGGAGAATCATTTAAACTCAGATCTAATAGTGCAGATTGATAATATACATTCCCTATCTGCTGCACCTGTATGCTGGAGATGACTGTTGATCCATATTTTGTTCCAGATCCCCCTTCTCTCAGATCAAGGAGAGGTGCAAGCTGGTTTTGTCCTAACAGCCACCTTTACAGAAGTGGTAGAACAAAAAACGGCCTGTATTGTTCTTCAGCACCTGGTTATGCCTCCTGATTGTGAAGAAAAGGAGTTTCCCCATTCTGTAGAAGGACAAGACTACTGGTGTGGACAGAAAGGATTGGCCCAGGTGACGTGCTCCATCTATATCCATATAGCCATGTCTGAACTGGGGTGGC
Source organism: Lissotriton vulgaris (assembly GCF_964263255.1). Lineage (NCBI taxonomy): Eukaryota > Metazoa > Chordata > Amphibia > Caudata > Salamandridae > Lissotriton > Lissotriton vulgaris. Next base: position 461,575,218 of record NC_141694.1, on the reverse strand, counting down.
AGAGTGGGCAAAGAACGGTGATGGATTAAACCCAGATCTTTTGACTGGGTGTGAGTGTTTTGATTGATTCAGATGCTCCGTCCATCACCACCTCCTTTTGCACCGCTTTTGGCCGCCATTAGTGTGGCAGGGTATGCTCAGACGAAAGTCCCTTGCTCACTTTGCCACTGGATTCAAGCAAGCCGGGCTGAAGACCGCTGGAATGCCAGAAACCGGTCCTCGGAAGCTTGTTTCCGGTCCAGGGAAGACATGGCTTGGCAGTTCGGGCTGGACTGTTCCCATGAGGTACAGGGTCAGACTGATTTTCATATAGCCATGTCTGAACTTGGGTGGCAGAGTGGGCTAAAGAACGGTGATGGATTAAACCCAGATCTTTTGACTGGGTGTGAGTGTTTGATTGATTCAGAAGCTCCGTCCATCACCACCCCCTTTTGCACCGCTTTTGGCTGCCATAAGTGTGGCAGGGTATGCTCAGACATGAGTTCCTTGCTCACTTTGCCACTGGATTCAAGCAAACCATGCTAAATACGGCTGGAATGCCAGAAACCGGTCCTCGGAAGCTTGTTTTCAGTCCAGGGAAGACATGGCTTGGCAGTTCGGGCTGGACTGTTCCCATGAGGCACAGGGTCAGACTGATTTGCATATAGCCATGTCTGAACTGGGGTGGCAGAGTGGGCTAAAGAACAGTGATGGATTAAAACCAGATCTTTTGACTGGGTGTGAGTGTCTGATTGATTCAGATGCTCCGTCCATCACCACCCCCTTTTGCACCGCTTTTGGCCGCCATAAGTGTGGCAGGGTATGCTCAGACGTGAGTCCCTTGCTCACTTTGCCACTGGATTCAAGCAAGCCGGGCTGAAGACGGCTGGAATGCCAGAAACCGGTCCTCGGAAGCTTGTTTCCGGTTCAGGGAAGACATGGCTTGTCAGTTCGGGCTGGACTGTTCCCATGAGTCACAGGGTCAGACTGATTTGCTTATAGCCATGTCTGAACTGGGGTGGCAGAGTGGGCTAAAGAACGGTGATGGATTAAACACAGATCTTTTGACTGGGTGTGAGTGTTTGATTGATTCAGATGCTCCGTCCATCACCACCCCCTTTTGCACCGCTTTTGGCCGCCATAAGTGTGCAGGGTATGCTCAGACGTGAGTCCCTTGCTCACTTTGCAACTGGATTCAAGCAAGCCGGGCTGAAGACGGCTGGAATGCCAGAAACCGGTCCTCGGAAGCTTGTTTCCGGTCCAGGGAAGACATGGCATGGCAGTTCAGGCTGGACTGTTCCCATGAGGCACAGGGTCAGACTGATTTTCATATAGCCATGTCTGAACTGGGGTGGCAGAGTGGGCTAAAGAACGGTGATGGATTAAACCCAGATCATTTGACTGGATGTGAGTGTTTGATTGATTCAGATGCTCCGTCCATCACCACCCCCTTTTGCACCGCTCTTGGCCGCCATAAGTGTGGCAGGGTATGCTCAGACTTGAGTCCCTTGCTCTCTTTGCCACTGGATTCAAGCATGCCGGGCTGAAGATGGCTGGAATCCAGAAACCGGTCCTCGGAAGCTTGTTTCTCGTCCAGAGAAGACATGGCTTGGCAGTTCAGGCTGGACTGTTCCCATGAGGCACAGAGTCAGACTGATTTGCATATAGCCATGTCTGAACTGGGGTGGCAGAGTGGGCTAAAGAAGGGTGATACATTAAACCCAGATCTTTTGACTGGGTGTGAGTGTTTGATTGATTCAGATGCTCCATCCATCACCACCCCCTTTTGCGCCGCTTTTGGCCGCCATAAGTGTGGCAGGGTATGCTCAGATGTAAGTCCCTTGCTCACTTTGCCACTGGATTCAAGCAAGCCTAGCTGAAGACCGCTGGAATGCCAGAAACTGGTCCTCGGAAGCTCGTGTCCGGTCCAGGGAAGACATGGCTTGGCAGTTCGGGCTGGACTGTTCCCATTAGGCACAGGGTCAGACTGATTTGCATATAGCCATGTCTGAACTGGGGTGGCAGAGTGGGCTAAAGAACGGTGATGGATTAAACCCAGATCTTTTGACTGGTTGTGAGTGTTTGATTGATTCAGATGCTCCGTCCATCACCACCCCCTTTTGCACCGCTTTTGGCCGCCATAAGTGTGGCAGGGTATGCTCAGACGTGAGTCCCTTGCTCACTGGATTCAAGCAATCCGGGCTGAAGACGGCTGGAAGGCCAGAAACCGGTCCTAGAAAGCGTGTATCCGGTCCAGGGAAGACATGGCTTGGCAGTTCGGGCTGAACTGTTCCCATGAGGCTCAGGGTCAGACTGATTTGCATATAGCCAGTCTGAACTGGGGTGGCAGAGTGGGCTAAAGAACGGTGATGGATTAAACCCAGATCTTTTGACTGGGTGTGAGTGTTTGATTGATTCAGATGCTCTGTCCATCACCACCCCCTATTGCACCGCTTTTGGCCGCCATAAGTGTGGCAGGGTATGCTCAGACGTGAATCCCTTGCTCACTTTGCCACTCGATTCAAGCAAGCCGGGCTGAAGACTGCTGGAATGCCAGAAACTGGTCCTGAGAAGCTTGTTTCCGGTCCAGGGAAGACATGGCTTGGCAGTTCGGGCTGGATTATTCCCATGAGGCACAGGGTCAGACTGATTTGCATATAGCCATGTCTGAACTGGGGTGGCAGAGTGTGCTAAAGAATTGTGATGGATTAAACCCAGATCTTTTGACTGGGTGTGAGTGTTTGATTGATTCAGATGCTCCGTCCATCACCACCCCCTTTTGCACCGCTTTTGGCCGCCATAAGTGTGGCAGGGTATGCTCAGACGGGAGTCCTTTGCTCACTTTGTCACTGGATTCAAGCAAGCCGGGCTGAAGACGGCTGGAATGCCAGAAACCGGTCCTCCGAAGCTTGTTTCCGGTCCTGTAAAGACATGGCTTGGCAGTTCAGGCTGGACTGTTCCAATGAGGCACAGGGTCAGACTGATTTGCATATAGCCATGTCTGAACTGGGGTGACAGAGTGGACTAAAGAACGGTGATGGATTAAACCCAGATCTTTTGACTGGGTGTGAGTGTTTGATTGATTCAGATGCTCCGTCCATCACCGCCACTTTTGCACCGCAGAATTAAGAAGATCATGACTGTTGTGCTCCTGGTTTGAAGTCATTTACTTAACCCAACAATCTACCTGTGACACTTCAGATGTATGCCTGAGTAGACCACATCTTTATTCCCAATGCAACAGCCATGAAACCTATTTGAGTGTACCTGACTGAAATGCAAAACTGAACAGTAGATTTTTTTTGATTTGTGGGACCTGTTTAAGTACGTCTAGTTGCTGGTATAGCCCTCTACGGCGGGCTATAAGGTTATATTAAAACTAAGGGTACTGATTATGAGTTTGACGGTCTGTGGACTGCCAAACTCAAAGTGGCACAGTGGTGGCAGTGGCTACTGTCGCACTGGCAGTCTGAACGCCCTGTTACAATGTTGGCAGTCGGACCGCCATTGGGTTGCCATAACCTTGGGAGACCAGCAATCCCTTGGTGGTGGTGTGGTGGTCTGGGGCAGCAATATGCTGGTGGTGCCCAACTTTCCGGACCTCCACACATTTAATGGCAGTGAGCCTGTCATGAAAAGTTTGGTGGTCAGAAAAGTAAGCCCATACAGAGCCCCCAAGGGCTTCCGTGCATGATTGTGCATGCAGGGAGGCACATGTCCCTTCTATGTTTATGCACCCATGTCCCTGCATGGCATGGATTGCACAGTCCATGCCACGAGGGAACAGGCTTTGGATCTTCCTCAGCACTGCAGTTTTAAGGCTCGTAATCTGGTGGGTGGTGGACGACTTTGGCAGTGTGGGAGCAGGGCAGTGGTGTGTCACCCTGCTCACACACAACAAAGTTCTAACTTGGACCTCAGTCAATGTGAAACATGGCTGATGAATGGGACATTTATAATTTGTCCCAAACCATTCTACCAACTTTATACCATCCATGGCGAATTTCACAATAGTAACAAACCTTTTATTCATGCATTATTACCAAATAAACAAACAAATATCTATATGGAACTCCTAACCCAAATAAAACAGCAAGCTAACAACTATTATCTCCTGGAAGGTTATCATAGATTTTGAATAAGCTATGGAACAATGTAAAATTCTACCTCCCATCCATACAGAGTTCTTACTACTATTTGGATCGCAACCAACAGCCATTTTTCCTATGAAATTAAAAAGGTAATAGCTCTAGCCTTTGTCCTATCACTGAAGTAGCAATCCATTATAACATATTAATAGAAAGTCCTTTCTACCAATTAAGAAAAATTATCTTCCATAAACCTTTCTTAAGAAGACTTATGGGTAGGGAGACTACGTACATCAGGACACAGTAACCAACTAAAATTCCACATTCCATGTGTTTATGAAAGCAACACAACACAAAAAGCAAAAACTAAGTGGAAGGATGGCATAATGCCTTCCAATCCACACTAGGAAAAACTCAACCTACCCTTCACAAACTGCCACAAGTTATATAAAACGAACAAAGGATGCCAACCTTGCAGTGACATGGTGGGAACTACCGCACTGGCTGTCCGACTGCCACATTACAAGTGCAGCAGTCCCACTATGACAGGAGGACTACGCAACTGCTGGAGATCCACAATCCGTCAGCGGTGGCATGGCGGTCTGGGGCAGCAATGTGCTGTTGGTCCGTCTAATACATTACAAGTGCTGGTGGTGCCGCTGTGGCACTACCAAGGATACTATCAGTTTCCAGACCTCTACACTTTTCATGGCAGTGAGCTTGCAATAAAAAGTGCAGCAGGCAGGAAACTAAGGGGGCCCTATAGAGCTCTCTGTTGCCCCAGTGCATTTAGGTGCATGCAGGAGAGCCAATGTTGTATCCCCCTGTCTGTATGCCCCCCTTCTCCTGCACAGCATGGACTGTGCCAGTCCATGCCATGCAGGAACTTTCTTTGGCAGCCCGACAGTGATACAGAGCTAAGGTTAACATAGGCGTCCCAGCATGGCACCACAATGGGACCACCAGAGCACCAACTGTCAGACCAGGAGAAAACTCCTAAACTGGTGGGTTGTCAAGTTTGGCATTGTGGGAGTGGGGCATTGGCATCATGGCTCACTCAGACACAGCCAATATAGTAATCAGTCCCTAAGACTAAATCAATCAGTCACCCAACTCTGCCCTAAACTAACTAATCAAACCAAAACAATTTAACAACACCTACAAATTAAAGTTAGATTATTCGTAAATAAAAACAGAGTAGAGTACCTAGAAACAGTAGTCCAATCTATCTTCTAAACAGCACCTGTAAAATGCAAACAATATTGCAAAAAAAATTATGATATATTAAAGGTAAAAATATATTTTTTAAATATTATTATTAAGTCAATGAACGCAATACAAACATTTAGCAATACTATATGACATAATAAAAATAAGTTTAATATTAATTGGAAAGTACAAAAAACAAATCTACCTAAACAGACTCATAATATTACAGATATTTATTTTCCACACAACAATACAATCAGCATCAAGTTGTCCAAAAACATAATAAACATATAACATTTCCCGCCAATAATAAAATAATTAAAAAGTAACTTACAGCTTCAAACCTGCCCAAACAGGGAAAATCCAAATTTAATCCACCAAAATAATGTTTTAAAAAACAAAGAAGTCAAGAAAAATGCAAAATCTAACTTGCCAAAACTAAGGGCCTGATTATGATGGTGGAGAGACCACCACCGACATGCTGCCTGTGGTAGTCTCCCCCCCATCGGAGACATGTTTACCTCACACCATATTACAATGTCGGGCGGGTGATGGCGGACGGAAAGTCCAAACAACATGCATCTGATGGGCACCTGGAGCCCACCAGTGTAGTGGAGGGGCTTGTAGTCACTACCATGTTGCGGTGCCAGCCAGACACCGCCATAAGGATTAAAATGTCCCTTTCCACCAGCCTTGTCTTGGTGTTTAACCCACAATGAAAAGGCTGATGGAAATGGGCTTTGCGTGCCATAAGTGGGCCCCCTTTCCTGCTTCCCCTAGCCCTTATCTTAGGGTGTTGGGGGGCACCGATGTTGCCTGCCACATAGAGCAGGGATATGTTTCCTGTCCATTTTTTGTAATACGTGTGGTGCTGCAGTATGCAGCACCTACCGCAACACAAAAAATGGACAGTGCAACCAATTTGGTTGAAGGAATCACCAACAGCATGTCGACGGGTCCCGTTGACCGACAGGGTGGCAGGCAGACTTGAGTTCACCCACCAACCTAATCAGGCCCTAAATGATTCAAAGCAATCCACAGTGTCTTAAAATAATAAAAACCACAAAAAATGGATTTAAAAAAAAAAATTACCGCTTCAGGAAACCCACAAAAAAAAGATTAACACCCAAATAAAGATTTCCCCCTCCCCCCCAAAAAAATGCAACAGTCATCTTCCGTAAAAAATAAGTGCACAGCAAAAATACCTGTAAAACCTAAACACAACACCCTCCCACATAAATAATTAAATTTCCATACACTATGCAATACATCTTAACCAAAATTATGCATCTCCTTATACTATACATACCTAATCATATGCAACAGTGTACATACTAAACTAAAGCATATATTAATGCAACGCCAAACACTTTAAAAAAAACGACACCACACTAAAATATTTAAAATGCCACACTACATACTCTTCATATATTTAAACTACCGCCCCCACATTCAAATTAGCTTAAAATAAAACAGAACTTACCTTTACCAATGAAAAGCATCACCCCACTGCAACCTTTCTTCTCCACAAATGTCCTAAATATAACATCGATAGAATGAAAACTGCACCTATTTAGAAATGAAATGGCCTTCTAATAAAACAGGGAAAAAAAAGAATCTCCCTTTGGATATAAACGGGATAACAAAATAAAAATAAATAAAAAATCCAAGCTAATTTAAAAAAATGGGAAAATAATTGAAACAAATGGGAAAACATTTTATACATTTCAAAAAATGTTGAAATGGGTTTTATAAAAATGTAAAATATAAATTATATTGTAATTTGTATGATATTATTAACTCTGGGGCTGATTAGGATGTCAATGGGGCCATCGGTGGTGATCTCATCGACATCCAGCAGAGCGGTCGGACCACTGCCTTATTATTGGGTGAGTTGGACCGCATGGGTCTGAGGGACTGATCGACACTTCTGACGGGCTCAATGAGCCAGTCGGGCTATTGTTCGGATCTTATTCCCTACAATAGGTGTGGTGCCTGCTTAGGCACCCCAATAGGGATTACAGTGTCACTTTCGGACTGCCTTTCCATGGCCGTCTGACCTAATAGGGCCCCTATACCCCCAGGCCTTCGCTGTTTTTAAACATCTAATGGAAGGTGATGGACAGTAAAGTGGAAGCATTTACTATTCCCGCTTCAATGAAACTGAACTCAGAGTGAGTGCTGGATACTAAGGCACTGAAAATGATGATATGGAGACCACCACCGACAGGCTGTCAGTGGCGGTCTCCCCACCATCGGACCAAGGATCTCCGCCTGCCACATTATATTGGCTTCTGGACGGGTGGTGGACAGAAACGCTTACTGGGAGAGTCCTGACAGTCGGTCTGTATCCGACCACCTGCCGGACCTCCCTGTATTCCCAGAATGGCGGCAGTGCCTGTCAGGCAACGCAGTAGGGATTACAATAACCCTTTGTGATGGTCATTCTGCCACGGTCAACCTGCCGCAAAATGGTAGGCGGAAAAGGATTTGGGGTTCCATAACGGGACTCCCTGACCCATGGGCTAGGGAGGCCACTGCTAATGATGGCTGCTACGAGGGTGTCCGAGCAAGACCCCTGACCTCATGGTCAGAGACCTGCTCTCTTCCCCTGCAACACCACTGTTAGTACTGCTGCTGGTTTACTGGTTTCCTTTCTAACTGTGCCTGAGTCCTTGTTTTCTGACTTCCTGACATCTGTTTTTTCCTGCCACTGCTGCCCCCTTAGCCCCTCCCCCTACTGGTTCCTGGTCCCATATCCCAGCTGCGCTGCCCTACCCCTCCCCTATTTAATCTAGGCTGTTGTGCGGTCGTGCAACAGACACACTTGGCGGGCACACCGCTGGCACACTAAAGGCATGCCAAAGGCAAGCCCATCAGTGCCTGTCCATGACCAGACCAGAGCCATGGACCCTGGATCTCCCACCACCCACCACTATGAACTAGCCACCCTCCGCGCAATCAACAACAGAACAATCAACAACTGCCAGCTGGCCATGCCAAACACCACCCTGGGCCAGTTCCCTTGTCATCACTGCTGCCAGACCTTCAGCAGCCTACGCACCCACAAGGTCCCCATCCCCACGTCAGATTCCAACACCACTGAAGCACTGAAGTGCATCCTACTCAACGTGCGTTCCCTGCACAGACAAGCCGTAGGGATCGACACCCTCTTACCAGATGTTACCTTCCTCACAAAACCTGGACCAACACCTCCTCTGCTCCCTACATCGCCCCCGCCATCCATGACGGATACACGATCCAGACAAAGGACAATCCATGAGGAGGGCTCACCATTGTACACAAGAGCTCCCTCCAACTCTCCACCTCCACCATAAGCGACAAATTCACCACCAACACCTTCCCTTCCAGATCCATACCAGCCCTAGAACCACACTTTCCTTTCTGTAAATCACATTTTACTTTGAGGATGTGCAGGTCTTTACTTTTGTATACTGATTAGGGCTGTTGCCCTTTTGGTAAGGTTTTATCACATATTTTAGGTTTAAGTCTAAAACAGGCTAGCAAAGTAATACCTTTCCATTGTTTTAAAAAGAAGCCTCATCTCTATTCTGTGCCAGTGGGCTTTGAAAATGGAACCCACCTACCTGTTTCACTCCGGTTCACTCAGGCATTCGTGTTATGCAGACCATACTCCATTAGCATAAGTGCACACCTCCATGTTCACACGTTTTAGGTTCATTCTTGGCAGGGAGAACTTTGGTGAACGTGCCAGCTGGCTCCCATATATGTGCCATATGTAGAAAGCCTGGTCACACTATAATCTGTACAAAAAAAAGTGTGCAGCCACCAATGCGCTGTACACTGGAACCAGTGACAGGGCACTCACTACAGAGGGTCTCTTTGCTGTAACCCTGCATGTCAAGTTCAGGACCAGTCACAACTTGAGTGCATGTCTAGTCTTTTGCTCAAACACTAGTGTGAGAATTGGGTCCAAAGGCCAACAAATAGGAAATCAGATAGTCGAAGGCAGACATGCAGGGTGGGTGCATGACTGTACACCATACAGAGACCATTCCCATCTGAACAGGAGTTGATCTTAGGAGAATGGGGTCCCAGAGTAAGCAAAGTCAGGCTATCATTGCATAGGGGACGGTGAGAGCTGTGACATATATGTTGTAGTATACTTGAATAAATCAGTTGCGAATAATGCAGACTTTGGTGTTGGGGTAAAGGGGTTCTGGAGTGAGTAGCAGGCTGACTTGTTAACTACAAATAGATTGTGTTTGTAATTACTGGTGTCCATTCCACCTGGAACTCCCATGAAGCCTTCTATGTAGGGTACGACCAACATATTTTTATATCTGGATGTGAGGTTTTTGGGCATGGAATATCCAACACAAATGTATATGACATGTTCGCGGGCTTTTGAAGTGAGTGAATAGGCTCCCCCCTCAACTCATGATTCCACCACACTATATTCCCTCCTCTAAGCATCTGATATTGGATAGAGCGTGGACAGTATCTACAATTCTGGACCACATTTCCCTTCAATAACTAATGGTTATTGTCTATACTAGTTCTCCAAAGAAATGAGGCTTGACCTTGACTATCTCATCCACCAGCACATTTTTTGGAGAATTCTGGGGCTCTTATACCAGGAGCTTGGCTGCTGCACTCTGTGAATGGTAAAGGTCTTAGTTGGTTTCAGAATCCTCTTTTGTAGTGGGACCTGAAGGTGTTGGTGATGTGTTGGACCAGGTGTGCTTTACAGGATGTATCAGTAACATTTTATTTGGCTTTCCCTCTAATGTGAACCCTGTCCTCCAGTTCTGTCCTTCAGTGAGAGGTTAGCTCCCTCAAATTGTGACAGTAGAAGACTCTTAATATGGTAAACCAATGTCTGCCATACCAATTTTGGCAGAGCAGTGTGTGTAATACAGTGGAAACTGCAAATGAAATCTGATGGACTGATGATGTTCCTTCCCATGCTACGGAGGTCTGTCAGTCAAAACCCTAGATATGATTAATAACTAACTGTCCTGGTGGATGGATAGTTCCTGCCATTACTTCCTTTTTTTAGACTCTTTCTAAAGGCTACAGTGGAGATCACCAAAGGCCTGCTTGATTACAGTTCATGTCATGGAATATGAAGAGGCTGAACAACCAGATCTGAGGGCCAGCTGCCCTCCATTTTGCCAAGCATTACTCCTCTATGTTTTTGTTTCTTTTGCACAAACCTTACCTATTGAAAACAAAGTCTAACTTCTAACAATACAGATATATCCAAGTCATCCCTTCATCCTTAACCAAGGGCCCTAGGGGTAGCAGTAATTCTATTGCATATTTTGTACCCGCTCACTACATCTCAAGTACCAACTGACATTCTAAGACGCTATGTTTTTGTGACTCCCTGGAGAGATAGACCTGACCACTCATCCTAAACTCACCAAAAGTGCACTTTGAACTCTCACTGATCTGCTTTAAGATTCCCGGCAAGGGAACATAATCATAGAAGGTCTAGCCTCATTGGACTTTACTCTATGGGAACTCCTTGAAAAAGTGATAACAGGCCAAGCCTTGTTCTATCTATATAAAAAGCAAGCACTCAGGACTTCATCACTACATGGAAACAGGCAATTCTAAGAAGATTCAAATCAGTTTCAACGTAATCAAAACAGCGGGGGCTCCTGGATGGCCTCCCAATGCCATGCTTATGATTCTGGCAAAAAGACAGACTAGTTGCTAAATTAGCTAGTTATCTATGAGGCAGTTTCTAGAATAGCCCATGGAGGTTATCATGAAGAAGGCTAACACTCTGAAACATACATATCAGTGCTACATGGTAGAAGCGGCTGTGCACCAGCAGCTAAAATGTATTGTGTAGCTCAAATATTCTGTTTTGAGGGAAAGACTAAGAAAAACAGTTGAGTACAATGAAGAAGATAGCAGTGTCTCGGGATAGACAGGTATCTTATGTCAGTTTAGGATCCTGATCCTGCATGGTAGAGTTACTTGCATAGACAGTCAGAGGGAATAGAATACTCTACATGTAGGAGATGTCTAGGTAGATTTAGGCACCATGTGTAGATTATCCTGCACAGCAGAGTTGAGGCCCAGGCAGAAGTACAATGTACCACATAATAGAAATATGAATTATGGCCTAGCCATATATATATACAGTGTGCCTGCTGAATATGTTGCAAGATCATTAAGTTAAATCTCTAAAAAATGTATATTATATTGTTCAATGTGAGTTGTAGTTCGGGGTCATCAACATCCCAACTTCCTTTCACTTCATATAATCAGAACATAACATGTGCCACTGTAAAAACGTAAAAACACAACAATAGGTTTGCGGATTCATGTTTGTGTCATTTATCTATGCACTGTCCATATCAGAAAAAAGGTGGCACTGTCAAAAAGTACTATTGGGTCTAGTAGGCAATGAGACTAGCAGTGCAGTCACATAATCAATAGAAAGTAAATAGTGTCCATTCCCACATACTTAGTATAATGTTTTATGTGAAGGTGTTATATGTGTGTGAATAGTACTAATAGTAGCTTAAAAGGGTAATCTCAAATTTATGAACCAAAATTGAGTAAATTATAGCATAGACAGAGGCAGGGTTGCTTTAGAAGAAAATATTTAGATTTCAAATATGCCTCTTTTTCTGAACAGCAAGACAGAGATTGGAATTAGTATGGGTTAATGAGGTCAAATGCACTTTGCAGTCAAGCATCATAACTGAATAAGGATATGAGTGCAGTGGATGATGCAGACAAACTAAAATCGAAGATCATGTATATAGGCAAAGTTGACGCTTATGTGTGTAAAGGGGTGAAGACCAGTAACTGACAAAGTATAAGGCCATCATTACTAGACTCAAAAATATGAGCCCTGAAAAGTAATTCCCTTACTTTGACTTTGTTCCCTTTTGAGCCAGGCAGTATGCCTGTCTGTATATGATTCTTCCCTTGGATGTTCACTGTCAAATAACCACCACCCTAAACACTGTTCTGAGGATGTAGGTAAGGCATCAGTCAGAGGAGATACCTTCAGGCCAACAGGGACAGAACAAGCAAGAACAAAACATTTTTTCTCTGATATCATTGTGCCATTGTAGTCCTAAGCATGTACAACTTGCATAAGCTGTATTTTAAGCCTGATGAAATTAATCAGTAACATTGCACTATAGGCCTGTAGTGTATGATTGGCTCTTGTATCTCAGGCATTTGACTGAGATGTGCATTATTGTTACACTTCTATAGTGCAAACCTTTGTGACAGATTGTAGAGAGCTGTAGTGGGACAAATATGGTGTATGAGCGATTGGAGGGGTAGCTAATATTTGAGAATTCGAGTAAAGTGTGACATGCCCTTCATTTATCACTCTTTAAAGAGATGTGTTTCAACTCATTTTTAGATTGGAGTAGGGTGGATCCTGGGTACATCAAGGATGAAGGACTAATGTCTTGTTTTGTACGCTTCGCATTTGTTCATCTCACTGATGTTGTCCTAAATGTCTGTGTGCTTGGATCCATCAGAGCTGATGATTTTATTAGCCACACAGGAGTGATGGTCATTATGGCTTTTGGAGATGACAAAGCTCATTTTCAAGAAGTTGCAGGTTGGCAAGTGGAGGCAGGGGAGATTTCAGGGTGTATATTTTTTAAAACCTTTGATTTTACCTCCCCTTCCAAGTTGAAAAAGAACTAAAGAAAAGTCATGTGTATCTTTTAGAAAATGATGAACTATATTTATAAGGAATAGGGAGATTTTGTTTAACTACATCTAATACTTATATTTCTTTAGTCAAAGTATTCCTGGCACACTGCACACATTTGTGGAGAGTTCATCAACACCTCTGGATTTTTTTTAATTTATAGGCAGAATCTGCTGTGTAAATCCACCATTAGGCCCTGTTACTGAACAATTTTCTCAGTGGGAGACCTCATCTAAATTTCCTTAGTAGGCTGTCCTGCCGCACTCGATGCAGTTCAAGGTAGTTTGCGAGCTACCAGTGGTTTCAGGCGCCACCTGCTCTCATTTTCGAATTTCAGAATCCCTAGATATAGAGATAGGAATCCCTACCAACATAAAGCCACAAGGGAATACTTTAAATTATTCTTCTCTTGTCGAGAGGCATGGCTTGGACAGCGGAACTGATGGCTGCCTGATCCCCGTCGCTCTGCACAACGTGGAGACATTGATGCTTCCATCTTTGTTCCACTCAGGCTAAAATCTAAACTAACACCAGATTTCAGTTCATGATGCTATGTGGCTCTGGATAAATTCATTAGATGACATCGGATTGCCCTGAATTCCTCCAATTTCAGGCAGTAATCTCATCAACAAAAATCCCACTGTGGACAAAATGGTGGACAGCTAATCACAACCACCTGCAGTGCTGCTGGCTCATTACCGGATTGGATCTCCTACCTGTGCGGCTTCACCAGGAGAATGAAAGCTACCACCAAGTCTACAAACTCCGGTCAAGGTAACACCATTCTCAGATACTTTATTTGCGCTCAATTGGTCATTGCAACAAGCACTCCGGGGATGCTGCCTGACTCTAAGATGGCAGCCTCATTGAAAGTTATTGTGCTCCAACTGCAACTATTCTGATCCATAACAGAGGCTTAGCTGACACTCCGAAACACCCCTCTGTGGCTCATCTGCCTAAATCATGTGTGGAAATTTAAATGGATTTTTAAAATGGCCTGAGTTTGAGCCTGCTACCCATCAGCACCTTTTGCAGTTACACTTTTACGATACCTAATATTATCCTTTAATGTTATCCTTTAATGTTATCCTTTAACCCAAACATGGACATTTTAATCGAAATAAGGATATGTTTAGCTCGTCCTACATTTATTATACGGTATATATTAGAAGGCGAAATATTGTATAATGTGTTCTTTCTCCAAGTTGTCAGTTTGACGCTCCTGCCGTTGCACCTCTGATAGTTGATGTCCTCAGGGTTAGGGAGAGGGTGGGAAGAGGTTTTTTGGGGGGATTTATGGTGTTTACTTTTGGTATTATCTTACTCATGTTCAGCCTGTTATTCTTCGCACTCTCTCTTACATACTTTTCATGGTAAGCAATAGGTTCAACTATCAGCATTCATCATAACCACATGTAGAGTTACTGGATTCTTTATAGCTATTATTAATTTCTTCCATATGCCTATATCTAACCTGGAGACAGTACCGCAGGGAAACCAATTAAACATTAGCTTCTTTGCAAATTCAAGCCACCATTTCATACACATTAAATGGCACCCAACAGGACACATAACATTACAGACATTCTTAATAATTGAATGTGAAGGGTCTTAACCACTTGATTAAACAACGGAAAATCATTGACCATCTAACAAAGACTAAAGGTGATATTATATTGTTTCATGCTCCCCAGCGGAACACTATCGGGAAAATGTATCCAAGAAAATAGAAACCCTACCTCTAGATGACGTCATAATAGTAGGTGGCAACTTTAATCTCCCACTAGATCCAGTAATAGACCGCCAATCCACTTGCAAGTATGACACTACAAAATCCCACAGCGTAGTACAGAAAATTTGTTCTGAATATAAACTCAAGGATTCTTGGCATCTTCAACACACAGACACCAGGGACTACACTTTTTATTGAGCACCGCATACCTCGTATACAAGAATTGATTATATACTTATACCGGGCACTTTTACACACCTAATTGACCAGACTAATATTTCACCCAAGCTTGTGTCTGAACACTCATGTAGCACCACCATGTTATCTGGCAGCCACTCTAAGCCTTCACTCAAAAGATGGCGCTTTAATAACAATGTTCTAACAGACCCCAGTGACAAAAAAGAAAATCTCAAATGTAACAATTTTCTTGAGAAAAATGTAAACACCTTCTGGATGTGTTGAAAGCAACCCTGAAGGGGGTTCTCATTGAAATCAAAACGAAAATCAATAAAAGATATTACACAGAACTAATTAAACTAGAACAGGAAATTAAACAATTGGAATTTACACATGTCAGCTCCCTAAATAATAATATTCTCAACCATCTAACACAAAAGAAGTATGAATTCAATAAACTATAGGTAAACGAGTAGGGGTATGGATAAACAAATGTAAAGGCCTCAAGCTCTGCACAGCTAACAAAGCAGGTAGGATGCTGGCTTCTTACCTGAAACACAAACAAAACCAACATATTATAACATCAATCAAAGACGTGAAAAGCCAAACGTATACTAAACCTAAAGAAATAGTAAACAGCTTTAAATATTCTGTGAGGCCCTATACTGTAGCAATTAGGATTTTAATCTAGAAAAGTGCACTCAATACCTGGGTGGACTAAATCTCCCAAATCACAGAAACTGACACGTTCGCTCTAAGGAAACCAATAAGTGACTTGAAAGTGTCTAAATCCATTAAATCCTTGATGGATAATAAGGCTCCGGGGCTTGTTGGCTTTACAGTCTAATTCTATAAAACATTCACAGATCTACTACAACCAAACCATGTTAAAAGGGCTAGTAGTGGAAGAACAACAGATTTATTGGCAAAAGCCAACATTATAGTTATCTCTAAGGAAGGGAAAGATCCCCTACTTCCCAAAAATTATAGACCAATATCCCTCTTCAACATAGATTGCAAAATATATGCGAACATTTTAGCCACAAGACTTAATGCAGTCCTTCCACAATTAATAAATAACTCCCAAGTAGGCTTTCTTCAAAATCTTATGTCGAACGATAACACCCATCTCCTATGCCATGTACTAGAAAACAGGTCCTATAAACCCACTCCTTCTATAGCTATAACTCTGGACGCTGAAAAAGCATTTGACAGAGTATTGCGGTCTTTTTAAAAAATGCATGCATTAGTTTGATTTGGGTGACCCCTACATAATAGTAGTCTTGCCTCTTTATGAGAAGCCCACTGCACGTATTGCAATTAATGGTTCCCTCTCTGAGTCTCTTACTCTTCAACAAGGCACAAGGTAAGGTTGTCTACCCACACTTTCCCTCTTTCTATTTGTACCAGAACCCCTCCTACAAGGTATAAAACAAAACAATGACATCGCTGGGGCAGGTTTTAAGAACATTCAAGTTAAATTAGCCACTTATGCGATGATAGATACAGAAAACCCTGGCCCCTCAATTAGGGCCCTGATGTTCACAAATGGAAATTACTCTATACACTCTGGTTATAAACTGACCAGGGATAAATCTGAAGTAAAACCTTTAAATATTTACTGTACAAAAGAGGTTTTAGGTTGACTCAGGTCTGGTTTGGCAACCTGGATATAGAACATTCTTGAGTATTGAATTTGGAAGCAACATAATAGGCACATTACATCACAATGAAAACACCACTCTAGAATTTTTTTTAAAAACTTCTAGACAAATGGTCCCCCAAATGCATCACTTGGTCGATCAGAATCGAGATGGTAACAATGATGATCCCCCCTCTAGGTAATTATCTAATTAACATGCTACCCCTCGTCTTAACTGAAGACTTCCACCATAAACTTGATATCCTTCATTCAAAATTCATCTGGCAAGGTAGTAAACCCTGAATAACCCTAAAAATACTCAGGCTGGATAAATCTCTGAGGGGCTTCAATCTAACCGATTTTAAATAATACCAAACTGCCTTCCTAGCAAAACAGGGCTCCTACTGGTTCTCTCCACACAGCATTTACACTCCAGTGTGTTTAGAAGGCAAAAAGGCCATCCTTGACAATCTAAACCCCTTTACCGTGCTCACTTCCAATTCCACGAAATCTGTTAGATCGAAATCAATATTCAAAAACACAAAAACCTCACTCCTAAAACTAGACAAGAAACATATCTCAAGCGTAAAACTCTCTAATATGGAATCCCTATGGAATAACCGTAACATTGATTATAAGGGCAAAACTGTACAATTTAAGGCTTGGATCAATAAAGATATTTTCTTCCCTCAGAAACTGGAACGCTCCTCAATACTGTTAGGGAAATCCAAATTACATATGGTTTATATGATATAGAATTTTAAAATGTTCTTCCAGATCAAAGCAGCCTTATTGAAGTCCAAGTGGCTCAATTCAACTCCTCTCTATCAAGCTACATCGCTAAGATCAATAAGCTGACCTACCAAGTCTCCCACTTCTACAAACACCTTTGTCCTAAAACTTTGACTTTAAATACAAGTCTTATCACCTTCTGGGAGAAACATTCCTCCAGCCCTCTGTCTGAGACAAAGTGGACCCATATATGGACGTTGATTACCCATAATAGAATCTCCCCTGTTTTATTCCAAACAAAACTATGTCTCATCCACAAAGCTTACTGGACCCCAGCTCGATGACACTGACAACATGTCCGTCCAGATCCAATCTGCTGGAACTGTAAAGAAGAAGTAGGCAACTTAGCTCATCTGATTCTTCATTGCAAAGCTTTATCATCCTTTAGGGACAACATGTTCGCATCCTTATATAAATTATTCATTTGCCCATTAAAAAGATAATTCTCTTCCCTAATTGCTCTCAACGCTGATATAGTAAACCATGCGGGCAAAGCACTATTAGACCTCTTACTCAATTTCAAAATAAAAATTGTCCTGAACAACTGGAAAGACACACATAAGACTTTATTCACCTGCTGGATAAATTGGACTATACACATTATAACGTCGCTCTTCAACAATCACTTTGGAAATGACCAGACAGACATATCTGGGACAAGTTAGATGTTTATTTTGTCACAAACAAACCGCCTTGACAAATTCATAGATAGCATTCACCTTCGTGTTACCACTTTACAACTCCTCTGTCACAAAATCTGAGACCCATGGGTGGACTCTTCCCCGAATTCCACTAAAGGGACACAATAATCTAATGCTTATTTTAACTCATTCATGGAATTACAGGGCTACTTGATCGCCTTGTCTCTACCTCTTTATACCTTTACTTCTGAATATGAAATTACATTTCAACCTATATATGTAACTTCAGGCCAGCTTTTAGTTTTTCTTTATTTATTGGTTTGTATGCATTGGTTTGTATTTTTACCTGTTTGTAACTCTATCATTTACTTATTAGTCGAAACATTGTTTACCTCGCTTGATGTATACCACTACCATGTATAAGCATTCTTTATTCCTTATATTTTTCTTTATACATTGTTTGCTTTCTGAAAATAATTAATAAAATATTTTGAAATAAAAATAATATGATCATGTCCCTTATCAAGTGATGCTGATTCTCATTTCCCCTCACCCTTCAATATTGGCGAAAAAGAGTATTTGAAGGCCCTGATTCCATTTTTTTCACCTTCTATGGGCTTCAGCTATAAAACACATTTGTCTATATGATGCTGGGTCTAGGCTTACAGGTACAATCTAACTAAGAAATAGGCAAGCTGTGGTTTTGTTTATGTTCCAGAACTCGGAAGAGATTCACATACAATTTTCGAAATACATATAGATACAGGAATACAAATAGAATAAATGATTGTGCAACTTTTTTTTCAAAAGTGCATTTTAACTACTACAACATTAAACCCACAAATCACACTAAATTAATCCTAAATTTCAAATTCAAATTCAGCAGCTTCCCAGTACACAATGAAATATTGCACGAACAAATACATATAGTTTCTCAAGTGCAAAGTGTTCAAAAAATCAACATCCTCTATTAGTAGCATCAAAACAAATGAAATAAGTGGAAGGAGCAGTATTTCAACTTAGATACCATTTTCATCCTCAATTTCATTCAGATCGACGTGACATCAATACAATGTTAAAAAGTACTTGAAAAAATGTGATGATCTATAACAGAACATTTCATTTGGTGGTGTATGAAGAGACGGCAAAACAGTTGTTCAGAGAGTGAACAATTACAGACATATAAGGCTCAGCCGGGCAAACAAAAAACACATGGATGAGATCTTGAAGGCCATTGTGACACAAATTACAAACCGCTGAGGAACCATACTATTTGACCAAAAGAGGGTTTAACTGGCGCAAACCCTTCCTCAGAAGAATCCAGAAACATCTGAATCCATGAGGCAGATTCCAATAAATATAAGACAGTACAGCTTGTTAACCACCTAGGAGTCTATTGCATTTAGACAATCTCTTTTTCTAATACAGGCATCACTATCCAGGCGAAAACTTAAGGACCATGTAGCTTGTTTAAAGCTAACTTTTAATTGTTGCATTGTTAAGGGGAAAACAACAAGTGGGTCTTGTTGCAGCATTGCTTCTACAACAGCAATATTTCTGAAAATTAATGATTTCTCTATTAGACCACTGAAAATGTCTTTCTTTATACAAGATTTTATCAAATCAA
Organism: Lissotriton vulgaris; assembly: GCF_964263255.1. Classification (NCBI taxonomy): domain Eukaryota; kingdom Metazoa; phylum Chordata; class Amphibia; order Caudata; family Salamandridae; genus Lissotriton; species Lissotriton vulgaris. The sequence continues at coordinate 461,555,644 of NC_141694.1, read as the reverse complement.
TATCACTATTCACAGGACCTTCATTGTACTGATTCCCATTCGGAGAGAGACAACAACTCTTGTTTGGCCTGAAAGGCCCAATGTCACTCTCTAGTGCGTGAGCACCGCAAAAGGCACAGAAGCGTACTGCAGTGCAGGTCCATCATTTTAAAGATTCAGCTGCGACCGAAAGACCACAACTCCTAGCATTCCTTGTTTGGCCCGGAGGTCCGACTTCACTCTCTGGTGCCGAAGCACCATAAAAAGCTCAGACACATCCTCCAGTGCTGGATGTGCGTGGGGCACTGCCGCTAGTGGCCAGGGTGAAGACCCGCTTTTGTTTTCCCAACTCAGACATTCAAGGTACTTTTTAAATCCTGCTAAGACTCTTAACTCTGATTGACTTTTATGACGATTCTGAAACCGTATATTGTTTGCATGCAACCATCAATTTAGTAATTTAAATAGTTCTTGGGTTCCATTGAGTGTACTGGTTAGGCGTATCTAATTCACTTGTAATGGGAAAGCGCAAGGCTACAGTTCAAACCTAGGGAGAAGCCAAGTTGCAAATATATTCAGGGGTGAAAGAAAATAGCATATAAGAGGAAATAAACAATTTAATCAAACAAGTGCAACTCCTCATTGGCCCTGTTCACCCCCAGCTCAGTATGTCTCCCAACGAAAGGAAGCATAAACTTGCCGCTGCAAGTTGCTCAGGGTCAACAGCCTCTTCAAAAACCAAAGAGTCAGAAGGGGCGCAAACAAACTTGGGTAAAAACATAACACAATAACAAGCTATTTATTGAGGCATCCTGCACAAGCACCCTAGTTCAAATACATCCAAAATAGTGTAAATCCACCTAGCTTCATAGCACCCATCCCTCCTCTGTCCTGTGCACAACCTACATGCACCACACAACCCATTCCCTGTGCCATATCCGCCCAAAGTGAGAACTAAAAATTAAGCTGGATACCGCCCCAAAAAACACATCTGACTTGGATGAATGTTCTCTAAAACATCTAAAACAACAGATCATGGAACTAAAGAAGGAGGTTTGTGCCCTTGGAGTGATGGTTAGTAATTTATCCGGCTCCCTCAACAAAGTTTTATTAGATGCAGCACAATATAAGAATCAGCTAAAAATATGCACACTCCCCAGAGCATAGTGAGTTGCACTATGAAAAACAGGTCTCAAGGGATAGGGAGTATTACCATGGATCCTATGAGCAGCTCCCACAGGTATTGTGCATAGATCCTCTCCTCCTAAATGGCCCGCCCGATGGTTCAAAATTTTCATAAATCTTTTTTATTTACTTTTTATTTTTATAAATCTTTTTATTAAAACAAGGCATCAATAAAAACATACTTACAGAGAATTGCATAGCATTTAGCAGCACATTGTGAAATGGGGGGAGGTGAAAACAAAAGTACATAGTCAACAGACACTTTCATGGGGATGAAGGAAGATCAATAACAACATCTCTAGGTGGTGTACAAATCCCGCCCCTTTGTGCATTCCACTGGTTCCAGATTAAGGCCCATTTCCGGGGACGCCTTCTCGCGACATACACAGTTTTTTCACGGAACATGGACCAGTCCGTATCTCTTTCCCACTCTCCAAGGGTAGGTGGCGTGTCCGAGCCCCACCTTTGGGCAATATTTCCTTTGGCTATCATGTTACCCAATGAGACCCATTGTGTCCGCACCTCCGTACAATCAGTGGGTTCCCAAATGCTTAGGAGACATCTACGCGCCTCTGGTTGTAGGGATATTCCCGTGACCCCATTCATGATGGTGTGAACCTCCTTCCAATACTGGGCTATCTCTCGACACTCCCAGATAATGTGGAAGAATGTACCTGAGAGGCAACATTTGCGTCTACACAATCCCTCCAGTGACAACTCCATCTGAACCAGCCGGGGGCCTGTGATATATACCCTATGAAGGATCTTCAATTGAACAAGTCGAAGCCTGGCAGGAATGGCAATCGCCTTCGGGGAAGAGACAGCCGCCTGACAGTCCTCGTCATCCAATTATATTCCGTCAACATCCACTTCTCCCTCAAATCGCCCAATAGCTCCGCTCTGTTGTTGATTATTTTTTTGTAGATGAGGGAAATCGTTCTGTCAGGGAGGTGGCCATCCAATATCCTATCTTCCAGGGGAGATGCTTCCGGCAATTCCTCATCTATGGCAAGAGTCGCCTGTAGTGAGTGTCGGATCTGTGCATACCTAAAATACTCAGAACTGGATAGCTCAAATTCCTTCTGCATTTCCTCAAAGGATGTAATACTTCCCTTACTCCTTACATCCCTAATGGCAGAAATACCTATCATCTCCCATTTATCGAAGATTTTAGTGTTCCACAGGTTGCCCAGCCTTTCGGAATCAAAAAGGGGGTAGCCAATGTTAGTTTACCCATCCATCCCAACAAACTTGTTGCATCACACCAGATTTTCACTGAGTGTTTGGTGGGGCCCGTCAAATTCTGCCTTGCAGACCTTGAATACAGCGCTCCATAGTAATTACCCCCAGGGAGCAGCCATCTATCCATCACATATCCAGGATCCGCAATGGGTCCATATGTTGCCTGGTTGATGGCGGCAATCTGGGAAGACCAAAAGTATCTTTTAATGTCCGATAGAGCGATTCCACCGTCATACCAATATGAGATCTTCCTTCCCACAAGAGACTACGCTGCAATCCTTCTATTTCTCGAAAACACCTGGCCGGCACAACATCTAGGGTATTTTGGAGAGAATAGAGGAAACGGGGCAAAGCCATCATTTTAAAAAGTGGCGCTCATCCCAGTAAGGAGAGCGGGAGCTTACGCCAGTGTGCCGAGAAGCTTCTAAGTCTCTGGTGTGAAGGCAGGAGATTTTCTTTATATCTGACTGCTGGATCAAGTGTGAAAAAAATACCCAGATATCGGAATCCAGTTGTAGCAATCTGATTAGGCGGAACTGGAGTATCCCCACTGAGAACATATAACAAAGATTTTCCCCAATTAATGGAAAGACCAGAATTTTTACCAAAAGAGGCTAAAACGTCACACACCACCATAAGGGATTTCCGGGGGGCAGTCAAATAAAGCAAAATGTCATCTGCATATAAGGAAATCCTGTCTTCCCAGTCAGGGGCCCATTTTATACCTCGGATCGATGGTTCCCATCGAATCCAAGCTGCTAGGGGTTCCAGGGACAGCGAAAAAAGTAGAGGGGAGAGGGGGCAGCCCTGCCGGGTGCCCCGACTCAAACGGAACAAAGCTGAAACCCTACCATTAACCACGACATGGGCGAGTGGCTCAGAATATAACAAGCGTACCCATTCAATAAAATCAGGGCCAAATCCAAATTTGTCCAGGACTGCCCACAGGTAGGGCCATTCAACGTTATCAAATAACATAGTCGCGTCAAGCGAGGAGACCACAACCGATTCCCGCAAAATATGCGCTGTAGCTATGACGCTGTGCAATCGACATAAGTTCAGAGCCGTGTTCCTATGGGCGATAAAACCTGATTGGTCCGGGTGAACCAGAACATCAATGACTTTTGCTAGTCTATTTGCTAGGAGCTTAGCCAAAATCTTAGGTTCAGCATTCAGAAAGGAGATAGGTCGGTATGAAGCACATTTATTTTTCGGTTTGCCCTCTTTAGGTATCACCACTATCGATGCCACTCTCTGGTCTATCGACAAAACCCCCTCTTCACGGGCTTCCTAAAACATAGTTTTTAGATATTGAGCTAATTTGTCCGGCCTAAGTTTGTAAAGCTCGATCGGGAGTCCGTTGGGCCCCAATGCCCTGCCCGAGTTCAAAGTACGGATGCCTTGAGCAATCTCATCCACTGTAAGCTCACTATTCATAAACTCCCCGTCTTCTTTGGACAGACAGGGGAGCCGTATATCACAAAGCAACAGGTGGGAGTCCTCCTCAGGTCTATCCGATACCGATGTGTAGACCTTTTGAAAATAGTCCACAAAGGTGTCAACTATCTCCTGCGGGTCAGTAATCAGCTGTCCTGTCTTCGAAATGAGTTCCGGAACAATGCGTCCTGCTCCCTCCTTTTTGTCCATCCAAGCAATAAGCTTCTCAGCCTTGTCCCCTGAATCATAGATCCTCCCCTGTTGTTCCCTACCGAGCGACTTAGCCATATCAGTGGCCAATGATTTATAGTCATGTTGTTTTAGGTTCAGGATATGTAAATTAGCCTGCGTCACCCCCTGCTCCAACTCCCCCTCAAGATTACTAATTTTCATTTCAGCTTCAACAATCTCCTCATTCCGTTCCTTTTTAACTCCTGCTATCAATGACAAGGCTTGTCCCCTGATAACTGTTTTTAAAGCTTCCCATAGGGATTGCGATGAAGACACCGAACCCACTTTATCTGTAAACAATCATCAAGTGCTTTTATAAGATCTTTTCGTACTTTGGGGTTACGCATATACCAGGGGTTAATAGGCGCAATCCTACCGGTAGGGTTTGGGGCAAAAGAAAACCTAATGCATAGTGGAGAGTGGTCAGAGATCCCTCTAGCAAGGTGAATTGTCTCAACTATATGAGATCCCTGACCCGCCGGGACCAAGCAATAGTCCAGCCTGGAAAGGCTGCTGTGTGCCCCCGATCTAAATGTATACTGACTCGCCTCTAGGTGAAACAATCTCCAACCATCTACAAAACCCATAGCATCAAGGAAGTCCGGCATCCACCTCTGGGCATGTCCTATCTCTCTTGAAGGGTATCTGTCTAAGAGCCCAGAAACAACAGCGTTAAAATCACCACCCAGGACCAGAAGCCCTTCCGGCAATTCCATCAGCATTTTCCCCAGATCAAAGAAGGAAGTAGACTGCAGCCCAGGGGGAATATAAACCGAAACCAGAGTGAGCACATGCCCCCCCAGCAACTCAAAACCCCAATGTATCTACCCTTGTCCTCCCACATAGTGTCAATGACCAATGGGAGTGCTCGCCGGACCAGGATACCCACCCCTCTGGAGCCGGAAGTGAAGCCTGCGTGCGCCACCATCTTGTAGCTCATTCTGTGCATCGCCATACAGGAGTTTCCAACTAAGTGTGTTTCTTGCAGCAAGACCACATCCGGAGCTCGACGTTTTAGGATATTGAAGCACCACACTGCGTTTTATTTTGTCTCCAAACCCATTAACGTTCCAGCTTAAAACCTTGAGTTCACTACCCCCCTCGTCATATGAAAAAGACAAATGTTCCTCATGTGTCGACTGCATGCTTATCAGATACATTATATTGATGCCGTTAACCAATAACTCAAACCAAAAGCAAAAATGAACCGCCAACATTATGACAATCGATGATATGAAAATGAAACCGAAAACTGGCAAATTGTCATTCCACATTCCAGGATAGATTTTGGCGCCCCGCTTCCTACCCCCCACCCTGCATCCCTGCATATCGCTTACGCACATCCCCAGCTAGCAGTGTGCCTGTCGCCGCAAAGCCTCTATACTAATCTACAACTAAAAGAGGTAGAAAATTGAAGGAGGGCACAGACCCGCCTGCCGCTTCACCACTCCCACGAATACCAACCCTTCGTACCGATTCCAAATAAATATATACAAAATATGATCCAACACAACAAATTAGCAAAGGATGAATTGCACTTTCCACCTTCTCCCCCCATAGATCCACACCCCAGAGTCATTGCGATCAAATGCAATCCTTATACTTTACTCCCGGTCCTCCATCTCTCACCGGTCCCGGCCCTCCACCTCAGAAGCCATCACACTGTCCTACCAGTCTGATGCCATCTCCGGGTTATCAAAATACCAGGTCTTTCCATTGAATTCAATTTGTAACCGGGCCGGGAACAGCATTGCATATTTCAATCCTTTGTCCCTCAGTCTTCTCTTCACGGCAAGAAAACTTTGCCGTTGTTTCTGAACCATCTGAGTATAGTTCGGAAAAAAGGAGAGGGACGCATTTTCATACTTCATTGGGGGACCATTACAGGCAGCTTGCAGGATTGCATCACGATCTCGAAAGGTCAGCATCCGTGCAATCATGGGACGAGGGGGCGCACCCGGTTTCGACTTTCCTCCTCGGACTCTGTGTGCACGCTTAACTGTGAACATGTTGCTAAGACCTTTAGGGGCAAGATGAGTAAGAATCAGAGTCTCGAAAAACAAATCCGGTGTCTGCCCTTCTGAGTTTTCTGGAAGTCCAAGAATACAAATATTGTTACGCCGAACTCTTCCTTCATACTCGTCCAGCTTACGGTCCATAAAAGTTCTTGATTTCTCGAAGTTCTTCACCTCCTGCTGCAACTGGCTGATTTCAAGAGATTTGACCTTTTCATTAGTTTTGGCAAGGTCCATCCGAATCAGCCCTATTTCAATGGTGACAGTGTCAAGTTTAGTATCCAGCGCCTCAATCTTCTGGCCAATTGATGTTCGTACGCCAGTAATGGCCGCCATTAAATCCGCTAGTGTGGGTTCAGTTGGGTCCTCTTGGCTCACCGACGGCTTCTTTTTAGTCTCACCAGGGAATTCTTTGAGGACAGTATAGCGTTCCATTTTGTTAACTTGTACGGTCTTGGGCCCCCTGGCGGATCGTGCGACGGGCTTGTCCTGCTCTGGTCGCGCCGCCATGACACCTCCTCACTCGATCCGGATCGGAGACGAAACCCACACTAGGTCCATTGCCACCTCATTGTCAGGGCGTCCGTGTGTGACAAACAATTAGTGCGGTACCACCAATTGAATCGCACCCAAGGCGAAGTAGTCAACGTTGAACACGCACATAAGCATAAGGAGGAAAAATTAGGTATATTGCACCAGTTGTCACAATATGCGATCTATATATTTCCTCTGAAGCATCAAGTCCATCAAGTTCATCAGCACACGTCAACGATCATTTTTGGGTTCCGAACCAGGACATCATCCCACTCGACCCCGATGTTGTTCACTTTGGGTCCGGTCTCCACGTTGACGTGAGGTTCCGGCTTCAGTCTTGACCAGGCCCCAATCGTCCGGGCGAGATAACTTCGGATTCCGGGCATGTAGAAGGATCAGGAGAGGAGGTATATTCGTCTCTCAACTGCATCGGTCTGGAGGTGACATTTTGAGACAGGATAAATTACAGGATATCGTAGTTAGGAGCGAAGATCAGCAGAGCTGAGCCTTCACACGACCATCTTGGTCGCCTGCTTGGCTCCTCCCCAAATTTTCATAATTGAGTGTGCACATCGCTAACAGGATCCCAGTTTGCTAAACCTGTCAATGTCCACAGGGCCCTGCTAAGTTTATCCTCCTTTTCCACTAGCCCGAAGAAAATCCTTAGAGATTCAACGCAGGTTACAGAACAAAAATGGTTTACTTAGCTAACGTTCCCAAATTGTCTCCTAGTTTAAACAAAGAGGATGAAGGCTCACTGACAAATTCAAGAATCCAATGGATATGAGGGGTGGTTTATGGATTATAAGGGACGACCTAACAGCAGCGAAAAATGCTTCCCCAGCTGGATTCTCATTTGCATTAAATAGTATTGACTTTCACTTATAGTGATCTAGTATATAATTTAGTGCATTTTATATTCGCACTTTCCACTTAGTAGATATGAGTATCCGAATCAAATATAAGCCTCCAGGATCACTATAAAAGTCTGCCATGCAAAAACCATCTTCTCTTCCTCCAGAGGGGCCCCCATTACGTTAATTAGATTAATGATATCGAAGACTTTACAAGACCACCTTGAGGGTGTGATTACTGAACGCCCTGCAAAGGTTACCAACCAACAAACGACAATCTGTGCCTCTTCTTAACCCCACACCACCTGTGCTCAAATGACCCCATGGAATAATGAACCACACTCTGAGGGCCCAAATGACCAGGTACCTTCTCTCCAGCCTGTAGCAGCATCTCAGGTATACTTCATAAAATATTTAGAGGGACTAAGATCAAAGGGTATTTCTTTGAACTGTAATAGTCTAGTTGTCACATGTGATATCCGCCTATTTCAGGATACCTGGTCCACAGGTTTTTTTCATCTTGAGTATATGAACTAGTATATCCCGGCAATTTGAGCCCCAATAGGCAGGCCATAAGGAGGGCTAACTATATGGATAAGGGGGGACATAGGCTACAAGTCCAGGCTTTCTGTACAAACATTCCGGACATTCCTGCCATTTGCCAGCAGACCAGCCGCCGTGCCAATATAGACATCAATAATGTATAGGCAAGAGGATTACAATATAGACAGAGAACCAATATGGTAATGCTACTAATTTAATTATTAGGTAACAACTCTGATACATCCCATCTAGTAATAGTAGGGTATTTTAATACAACTTTTGAGCCTCCCGATCGGGATAAAAATAAACTAACCGAAGAGGAAGATGCACGATGGGGCGTTCCAAGCTTAGAAGTAGCCCCCATTGAAAGATGGACAGCAGCAGCTTTACAACTTAAAGCTCTATGCTAAGAAAAGGGCATTAGGGCAGCAAACTGGAGAACTAAACCATATAGACAAAAGTCTAACACATGTAACAATGGCCACCATGCCAGCTGTGTTGACTCGCTCCTAATTGATCTGGAAATGTGACATGCCCTCATCGATATGGAAATAATTGAGAGAGTGGAGAGTGACCATAATCCTCTGAGCTTTGCAATTAAATCTCTCAACACAGAAAGGGTCTAACACCTCCTGTACCAAAGACCATATAGAGCACCCTTAGTTCAATTCAGATTGCACACCAGATTTAAAAGCATTTAAAAAGGCTACTAACAAACCCATAAAATACAGAGGCAGTAAAATCAGCCAGGAATCTCTATAAAAAATCACTGGGAACCAGGAAAAGAGAAATCAGGGACAAAGCATGAGGAAATGTAGATAAAGTGTCCTATTTAAAAGACAGCAGTCTCTTTTGGGAGATTCTCAACCAACCTTTTTTCCCAGAGGCCCCCTTCAATGAAATAGAATGTCATTTTTCAGAACAGGAGTTGGTTAGTCAGTTCTCCCAAAATTTTAACCACAATGACCAACTTGATGAACCCCATGTGGAACCAGAAAATGACCCTCTCTTTTTTGACGACATCTGGTTGAGTGAATTTATTGATTTAACAATGTTGCCCCGGCAAAGCCCCACGCCCTGATGGAGTTCTCAGAGATATTTTAAAATCTAAACTGGAATTCTGGGGCCCATTAGTAACTAAGGTTTTTAAAGCAATTGGGAAGGGGGCCCCAATCAAGACCTGGAGGTAATCCACTGTAGTACCCATATTTAAAAAGGGAGCAGGAATTGCCATACGTGCTATGACCTGATTTCTTTGTTAGACACCACCGTAAAAGTATTAGGTTTGGTCATCTTAGAAAAGTTGGAATTCCTGGAAGAAATGAACTCTTTCTTCTCAAAAGCTCAATACAGTTTCCGCCCAGGCCTGGGGACCATCGATCTGGCACTGAACGTATCCCTTATTTTAAGAAAGTATGCAAAGGACAGGAGAGGTTCATTATACATGGCTTTTATAGACCTCTTCTGTGGTTTTGATCTGCTGGATAGTTGAACATTGTGGGCTCGGATTTAGGCAGCTGGAGTAGAACCAGCATTGCTGAACCTTAGAAGGCAGTTGCACTGGGATACTACTACTAAGGGTCGGCTACACCCAACAAGGCGATTACACACAACGTATAAAGATAGCTAGAGAGGTTAGGCAGGGGTGGTTAATGGCACCTTTCTGTTTTTATTTTACATTAATTCCTTAGCGCCCTTTGTTTATGTAGAGGTGATAACCCTAGATTTGCTTCTTGACTGGTCCCAGCCCCTTTATATGTGCATGGCGCAGTTTTAATCTCAAAAACAGCATTTGGCCTCCAGAAACTTTTAAATGATTTTAATAGTTGTATGAAAAACCTGAGTTTAAAAGTAAATCTCCAGAAATCATTTAGATTAATCTGTGGGCCCCAAAAACACCAAAACAAAATCTTTCTTTATTGGCGAGACATTGATCACTAAGGTTCCATATTTTAATTACTTAGGTATCATGCTTGAGACAAATTCTGGCATGGGGGAGCATGATCACCCAGAGAATACAGAAAATGGGAGTACTGTGTGAATCTGTGTTTAGATTTGCAAATAAAATGGGGCATAAGCCTAGCAAGGAGATGGCCAAGCTGTATAAATCTAAATTCCTGGGCTTGGGAACACATGGAGCAGGCAAATGGGGTCATGAAATATCACCAATAATGCAGATTTTCAAAAACAAGTTCCTTTGCCGTCTACTGGCCATCCCAAAATTGACACCAAGCCTTATCTCTAACTGTGAACTGGGTATGGGCTACTTGGAAGACAAAGTTAAAAAAATTTCCCCCCCCCCTTTTTACTTTTGGTCAAAATCTGGTTTACTCCAAAAGCAGGTTTCTTGAGAGACATTTTTAGCAACGGTCTGAATTTGGAAAATAGACTCTCAATCCCATGGCTGGCCGTCGGACATTATTTTAATCATATGGGCCGGACTAACCATTTTGTTTGTCCAGATACCATTGGGCCTCAACCTAAGGCCTTAGTTAAGGAAAACGTTGTAACAAGGAATGATGAGATCAGAGTTGCAAAGTCAAGCGATTTAACCTTAGTCCTTCACTATTTGTGATTGTCTACACTGATTTTATCTTACAAGGCTCTGATAACATGTAATTCATTATTTGGTTGCTTTCCTATTTGTGGTTCCTGTTTGAATCCATTCCAGGCTGCCTGTGTGATATTGGTTCACCTTAAACAACTGTGCATTTTATATAGCTGCTTGCAAGACACTACTTAGGGCCACTTTTACAGCACAAGCTTTTTACATCACACCAAGAGGGGGCTGATCTATTTAAAATGTATACATTTTCCCACAATTTCTCTGTCCTTACTTATATCTTGTCTCCAATAAAAGTGAGGAGAAGGTATGTTTTTCAAAAATATTTGTTTTTAGACCAGCTGAGATTGTTAATTGATTTAAATGAATGCCAATAGCCATGGGTGCTCATAAAATCATTTCAATCTATTTTTTTATACATGTACATATATATCATATGCATTGCTGTTTTAAATTAGTTTTAATCAATGTGCCAAGTGTTCCAAATAATTTCTGAAGGAGAAAATTTTATGATGTACATGTATTTCTAATTCTTTGTTTTGTATGGTCACTGTTATGACCGAATAAAGACTATTGAACTGAACTGAGTCATACTACAGTATGAAACACAAGCATTACAAAAATGGAGATCTTTTGGAAATATTTAAAGAAGAGGTGCACCAGATGGCAGTTGAGGCCACTGAGGCTAGACTGTGTACAACATTATAACTATCTGGGGGTAAAGCTGTGCCAAACTGTTAACGCGTCTTTACACCTATGCAAAATGAAAAGGGAAGTAAGATTGGTCATGTAGGCCCTGTTCAAATTAAACATTCCCTTCAACAGCCCCACAACCATGGATATAAGGAGGGTGGTCTGTGCCAAAGTGATCCCTGCGATTAGCTAGGCACAGCAAGCCTTCTCAGGTATGTTGGCACCTGCCTTAGGAATGATCCAGTGCACAGCCAATACCAAGCTAATCCACCTTACCTCTCATGAAAAGAACACACTGATCAGGATAGAATGTGGTCTTGTCCAGCAAAGTCTTGAAAACTTGTCAGTCCTGTCAAAATATTACATACAGTCCACAACCACGCCCGCCAACACTATGAAGGTTTTAATAAAAACAATACTTACAAGTGCTAACAACCCTAGGGCCATACATTTCACTGCAGCCAAGGAATGTCTGCAACTTGTGGTGGAGAACTGGGATTCAAACACAATCAGCTACACAAGCATCAAATCTATAATAAAAACGACTGTACCACCACTCACGTGAACTGTACACGGAAGTCCTTCTAGCTGAGACCCTACACGAGTCATTAACTGCACTGCAACTGTACAATTCAGCCAAACTCCTTCATCATCAGTCAGTGGAAAAACAAGGTTAAATTAAATTGTATTTGCAAAATTAGTCCTGCTTCCAATTAGAGAATTCATCCCAACTTGGACAACCCTTGCAACCATCACTCATGTAGACTGTGTAACTATAGAAGGGAATCCCACATGCATATTCTGCTCTGTTGTCTAGAGTTGTTACAGGCTGGTCAAACCATATTGAGGCCCATTTTTTACAACTGGGCATCCTTTTGTCCAAATAGACCATTTTTCTTCGATACACCCTAGAATATGAGAATGATAATGGCCAAGTTTGGGAAATGTACATCACCACTCTGCAGGCTGTTAAAGGAATGGAACAACCTACAGCCCCAGCCGTTACTCCGTTCACCATCCAGTATGAAGTAGAGCACTTTGCATTTGAACGTAACAGCTCACAACTTGGTGGACACAACTTTGAACATATTCTCTAATGGTACCCCAGATGATATAACACCTGGCACAATCTCTAGTTGCTACTGTATACTTCATTGTTACATACTTTATCATATTATTTAGGTACCTAACTCTGCACTCCAATGTTACAGTTCAAAATTTGGTGTCTAGAGCTTTGATCTTACTATCTAGTGGTATTCTGGATGCAACGACACCCAGCTACACCGTGAGCTGCTTTTGTATACACTATTTTTATGTAATGTATTATTCCCAGCACTTTATTATGAACATGCTCTCCCCACAAAGCTATTTGGCATGTTTAATACATTTTGTACTGTTTGTATCTCACCAACATTATATTATGAACAGGCACAAGCATGTAACATGCCATTTTCTTTTTGTGGATGTTTAATGGATAATGTAATTTTTCTCAGCATAATATCACACATCTCTACACATTATTTAATGATTTCAAGTAATCACACAACAACATCTTTGTCATTACAGTATGAAACATGATTATGTAGGAACCATTAATGACAAAAGAATTCCTGAAGCAACAACTATCCTTTGCAGCAGTCCCGTATACCACATCACAGAGCAACTGGGGCATCACCATCCGGATCCACATTTTGGAGTAGCAGATAGGTCCATTGGGGTCTCCAGATGTCCCTTGACTGAGATGTCACACCTAGCAAATCTGAGGAGTTCTGTCAGCTCATCACAAGACTAAATCATTCAGCCAGTGGTTGAATTTGGGTGCTCTACCTTTACCCCGTCTGCAGGCTACCTGCATCTTTGCTAACTGCAATTTAAGCTGAAAAATGTCTTTACATGGAGTGACAATGTTCTTTAGGCATCCCAGCGGTTCAGTCACAGGGCATGCTGGTCGATCATAGCCCACCATGCTGCATAATGATGCCAATATCTCCGCACAGCACCGTAGAACCATGGTGAAGAAAACTGTCTTCTGGGGAGCCACATAATGCAGTTTGAATCATCTCTGTGACCAAAACTATGGAGTGCTACTACAGTGTAATGGGCACTCGGAAGACATGTGTAATGGAAGTCTGCTATGTCATGACACCATGCCCATTTTGGTACAGCTAAATTTCAACATTTCATGTGAGAAATCCTGCCACAGTTCCTCTTCTCAGGTAGACCATTAGTTCTGACCCTGTGTGAGCCTATCTTTCTCCAAAGAACCGTACATTCTAGTTATTAAGTGGTTAGTGGTAGAGGAATCCCAGTGCTGCAAAAGAGAATGGCTCTGCTGGGAATTCTGGAAGGGCAAGCCTGCAACTGCTTTTTATTCCACAATAATGAAAAATATCCCATGGGGTACAAGTGATGCCTCACCTATACTCCTCCAGTGTAAGGAAGGAAGGAGTCTTTCCTTTAGAGGTCTCTAATTTACCAATCCCATTGCTTGTTTTTTGGATAGAGTTTTAAATTCATGAGTTACTGGTATTGGGGGAGGATGACTAACAAGAAGATGTGGTGAGTAGAGATATTCAGGTCCCATACTAATACTTGATCTGTCCCAGGACATGATTGTACCGTTGATGGATGACACATCAGACTTAGATCTAGGAGGTGGTTTACCTATGAAGGATGTAAGTGGATTGGGAGCCATACATCCAAACTCAACCACTAAGTTCGGGAGGTAGGGTGACGGTTGATGTGAATATATTGCAAAGTGCCCCTGAGCACTTAGATAGCATAGCTGTAAATCTTGAGTTTGAAACTCTCCTCAATGAAAGGGTAGTGTTAGGGCCTTCCACCCAACTCTAAGATGTCTAAAAGCCCAGGCCAGTCTACTCATCTGGTCTTAGGTGTATTGAAGCGGAACAATTAAGTGGCCACGGTGTATTTAGGTGCAAAAAGATGAACTTTGGGAGACCTATATGGCCAGCAGCTGAATGGGGAAGAGAGATCCAACATGCTGCCAGCTCTTTGATTTTATCGATAGTTGTTCTGTAGTTCTAGTGTTTGGGACAGGGAATCCACTCATATTCACAATTATTTCAGGCAGCCTGCAAACCAGTGCAAGGGGGAAATCTGAAAATAATTGCAGTGTGCTTTGCATGTAGGGTAACATCTGTGATGTTCTTCAATTAATGTAGGTGCCTGAAGGGGATCCAAATCCAATGTATTCTCTCATAATGTACTTAAGACGCACTTGAGGATTTCATATATAATGAGTTATATAGTCTGCATATAGGGATATCGGGATGGGCTTGTGTATCTGAATGTGTGGTGGACATAGTGTTGTCATACCACAGCAGGTAGTGGTTCCATAGCCAACGCAAAGTGGATAGACATGAGGGGCATCTGTCTTGCTCCACGTGATATCACAAAAGGGTCAGAATACACATTATTAATGCATACCTTAGCTATGGGAGATATATGTAGCAAATATTAAAATGTTAAAAAGTATGTGATTTGCCCATCCTGCTCAGGATTGTGCAAAGATATTTCTTAATCTAGGGGCTCAAACGCCTTGAAGGTGTCTTGAAAGATTGCTACAGTGATGATGAAGACTCTCCCGATGTTCTGTGAGTGTGTTTATTTATTCACAGGTTCAGGATACCAACACCAGCGCATCACCCAAGCAGTAGCCTCCTGCCTCAGCAACTGCCAGTCCTTGAACCCCCATACCAGAACCATTCAACTCTACATTCCACCAACCCACAACAACATTCCAAATCCATTCCAACACATCCTCCCCTTTAACTAATGAAAGAAAGAAGAAAACAAAAACCATAGTGAAAACAATTAGGAATAACATAAAGAACATCCCACTTGGAAGGAACTTCTGCTAACCACATAATCCTTGTGCCACACAGGCTTGGCCCACATACAACTGGCTCTCATCATGGGCAGATCACTCTGATGCCCCCTAACACTTTCTGAAAATGGGATTACACCAGATTAGCTTTAGTCAAAGGAATAATCAAAATCCTATCTTTATTCCACACCTTACCATCAATGGTGTGAACAGAATGCTGATAAACTTTAACCACCAATTTATGAGTGTAGAATTTTGAAACACCCTTTGGAACAGTGCACTTTTTTTTACTCTGACCCACGTTTCTGCACATAAATCACTGGGAGCATGATCAGAATTTACACCCCCATACTTACTTTGTACCTTCTTTCTAATGTTCACCACACCCCTCAACCTAGCGTCCTCAACAACATTCCCGTCCATCCACTCATGCTTCAATTTAGAACCTGGAACTCTACCTCTAATAAGAAGAAAAGGGGAAACACCAGTAGAACAATTAGGAAGGGTTTTATATGCCCACAGCATATCATCCATAACAGATTTCCAATCGAATTTGTTCAAAACACCTAATTGCAAATGGTCCTGCAACATTCGATTAAAACGTTCAACCAAACCGTTGCACCTAGGATGATATAAGGACATCTTTGTGCGCTTGATCCCCTGCAATGCTTGAAATGCTTCCATTTCGCTCGACACCAATTGTGTAC
Organism: Lissotriton vulgaris; assembly: GCF_964263255.1. Lineage (NCBI taxonomy): Eukaryota > Metazoa > Chordata > Amphibia > Caudata > Salamandridae > Lissotriton > Lissotriton vulgaris. Next base: position 461,539,811 of record NC_141694.1, on the reverse strand, counting down.
CATTGTTGGTCACAATTTCTGCTGGTAACCCTTCCCGTTTGAAAACCTTGCGTAACATTTTTTATAGTGTGATCAGAAGTAATGCTATTTACAAAACCCATTTCAGGTCATTTAGACATGTGGTCAATGAGAACGAATGCAAATTTAGACCTGCCCTCTACAACATTAATGGGACCTACAATATCCAAAGCCACTTTAGACCATGGACTAAGAGGAGAATTTACTGGGTTAATAGGGGAAGGATGAGTCACTTGCAACTTATCACTCACCACACTGGGTCCACAATTACGCATGTGGCTCTCCACTGCTTCATCCACGTCAGGCTCCCAGAAGTCTTGACATACTCTACGTTTAAATGCCCTTATGCCAGAGTGGCCCTCATGGGCCAATTCCAAAACCTTTCCCCTCAAACTCATCAAATCTCCTCAAAAGTCCATCTTTACACATCAACTCAAACTCAACTTGCCCATAAGGCTTGACAGACTCATCCAAAGACTTAAAATTGTACCATCCTTGTGCAACCCAATTCATGACCTTGCACAACACAGCTATGGTACCCCGCATACTCATCCAAATCATCCAATGGCATGCAGGACAGAAAATCCGCTATGATATTCATTTTGCCGGAAACATACTCAATATGGTACTTGAATTACTGCAACCAATATTTCCACTTAGCAATCCTAGGAGTGGCTTTGTCACCCCTTTTTGTGTTGAACAGTTCAACCAATGGTTTGTGGTCAGTTTTTAGCAGAAAAGGAACACCCCATACATACATGCAGAAATGCTGAGCTCCCCACCACAAAGCTACTGCTTCCTACTCAATGGTGGAATACGTATGCTCTGCTCCTTTGAGAGCCTGGGAGGTGAAAGCAATTACTTCTTCCTTGCCCTCACCCCTCTTTTGCTTGAGTACAGCAGTAAGCTCAAAAGTGCTTGCATCAGTAACTATGATGCTACTATCCCTGTTATCAAAGTATTTTAAAGGACGTGCTGACACAATTTCTGATCGTACCTTGTCAAAAGCTTTTAGACACTCATCGTTCCACACATGAATCGCTTCCTTTTTCAACAAATTTCTCATTGGATTAGTTCTGTCAGCAAAATGGGGTACAAACTTAAAATAATATTTAGCTGAGCCTAAAAAATATCTTAGCTGATCTTTGTTACTAGGAACAGGCGATTCTCCTACAGCTTTTATCTGCTTGATCTTGGGACTAATGCCATCCTTAGATATATAGTGACCTAAATAGTCAACACCTGGTTGGTTGAACTTGCACTTGTCGACATGCAAAGTTACACCCTTATCTTCCAATATACCTAGAACTTTATTCAAACGCAGATTCTGACCAAAAATGTAAATGTCATCCTGTAAGGAGCAGACTCCCTCACAACCTGTGAAGATCTTCTTCATGAGCCTTTAAAAAACAGAGAAAGCAGATGCCAACCCAAATAGCATGTGTTTGAACCTAAAAGCGCCTTCGGGAATAACGAAGGAAGTTAAATGCCTGGATTCCTCACGCAAAAATATTTGATGGTACGCAGCAGACATGTCCAATATGGTGAACACAGATGCCCCCTCCAAGATACTTTGGGGCAGATTTATGACGGACTTGCGCCACGTTTACGCCGCCGCTGCGTCACGCAACGGCGCGGAAACGTGGCGCATCCCTGCGACCTATTTACAATGTGACACATCTAGGCAGATGCGTCACGTTGTAAAGCCCTGCGCCACATGAAACCTGCGTCAGGTTTCATGTGGGCGTTTTGTCGCAGGGTGGGCGTTCCCTCGTAGGAAAACCCTGTAAAACTGACGCAGTGAAATCTACAAGATTTCACTGAATCAGTTTTACGAGGCTGCTGCGTCAAATCCTTACGCCTGCTTGAAGCAGGCGTAAGGAGTGACGCACCACGTTATGTATGGGTGGCCTCTGTACATTGCAGGAGTTGCGTCGCACTTGCGACGCTACTCCAGCAATGCGCCGCTTGTACACCACAAGATGCGTCACGCATCTGCCCTTCCTTGCACCATGGTGGCCCGCATTGTAAATGCTGCAAGGAGGGAATTGCGTGACGCATCAGTTCTGGCGCATCCCTGCTGATTTGCAGAGATGTGCCAGAACTCATAAATCTGCCCCTTAGCATCTCACCAAAGTTAGGCAGAGGTTCCCTATCCACCAAAATGCTGCGATTAAGGTCACTCAGATCAACAAACAAATGCAAAGAGTTGTCCCCTTTACGTACTAAAACCACAGGAGCAAGTCATTCAGAGCTTTCAATGGGCTGAATCATGTCAAGACTACACAATTTATCAAATTCCTCCCACAGGCCATCTGTTAACGATAAAGGCACCTTGCGTACTTTGTGTTCGACAGGAATTGACACCAATTTTAAAATTATTTTATGCTTGAACCGTGACAATTTCCCAAGCTCCTTGGTGAAAACTTTGGGAACTTTAGAGCTCCACTTACAAGAAACAGACACATTCAAGCACGTCGGAATCCAATCTGACCTAGACCTCCCCTAACTAGGGTGATTAGGATTCAGAATTATATCTAATTCACCTTGGTCATGCCATCCCAGTAAATGTGAACCTTCCTTGGCCACTAAAACGACCCCTTGTTAATTTTACCCTCAAACTCAAGAAGACCCTCAAATTGACCTTCCAGCTCAAATTTCATACCACCAGAGGCACACATTTTCACTTTGGATGTTTCAAGCTCTTGAGGTTTGAACATCACAAAAACAAGATTTAACTCACCAACCATCAAATCATCCTCAACCCCCCAAACACTCACCCGAAACAAAAGCGCTAACACATCAGACACTATAGTGAGACTCTCATCATCTTCGCTTTCGACAGCTGATTCATCAATCCGACTTACCACTGTTTTGTGAGTGTTTCTACACATTCTTGCAAAATACCTTTACGATTGCATTTGAAACATGTAGCAGAAAACCCAGGACAATTCTTGGCAGAACCCACATGATTGTGACTCCCACACCTGAAACAAACAATAGTGTCACAATACTTCTTGTCTTCCAACTTCTTTCCTTTTTTCTCTCCACAAGTGTACTTGTTCACATCCTTTAGTTCTTTTCTTGACACAGCTTTACCTCCTTTGGCCAAACCAGAATCCCCTTGATCTGCTAATTCTTTGAAGTACCCATCTAAATTTTCAACAGCCCTGGCGATGGTGATAGCAGTATCTAAACATGGGTCATCTGTGGACAACAATCTTTCTTGGATCCTTTTGTTATGAGTTTTCTCAATCAACTGATCACAAATTATCTCATCCTTGAAATCTCTGTAATTGCAGGTAATGGCCAGCTGATGCAAAGCTGGCACGCAGCCATCAATCGACTCCCCTTGACGTTGCGCTCTTTGTAAAAATGTTTGTTTTTCTAACACCACATTTCTAGATGTTGAAAATCTTTTGTCCAGAGTTTTTATAACTGAGGCATAATCATCCACCACATCAACAGCAGCATGCTCCTTCGAAGTTGCTTCTTGCAGTATTTGTAATTTATCTTCAAGTTGCGGTAGTGTCTTTAAGATAGACCTGCCATCCGGACCTAAATTATGTATCAATAAAGCTTTCTTTTTTTTGGTAAAAGTGTCACCATAGTTAGCATCTAAATATGCCTCAATAGCTTCCTTCCACTGTGTCCAACGCAAAGAAGGAGTGCCAGGAGTTGACAAAAACGGTAGAGGTGCAACCACATTTTCGTACTTTTTTGTATTTGCAAAATTAGTCCTGCTTCCAATTAGAGAATTCATCCCAACTTGGACAACCCTCGCAACCATCACTCATGTAGACTGTGTAACTATAGAAGGGAATCCCACATGCATATTCTGCTCTGTTGTCTCGAGTTGTTACATGCTGGTCAAACCATATTGAGGCCCATTTTTTACAACTGGGCATCCTTTTGTCCAAATAGACCATTTTTCTTCGGTACACCCTAGAATATGAGAATGATAATGGCCAAGTTTGGGAAATGTACATCACCACTCTGCAGGCTGTTAAAGGAATGGAACAACCTACAGCCCCAGCCGTTACTCCATTCACCATCCAGTATGAAGTAGAGCACTTTGCATTTGAACGTAACAGCTCACAACTTGGTGGACACAACTTTGAACATATTCTCTAATGGTACCCCAGATGATATAACACCTGGCACAATCTCTAGTTGCTACTGTATACTTCATTGTTACATACTTTATCAGCTACACTGTGAGCTGCTTTTGTATACACTATTTTTATGTAATGTATTATTCCCAGCACTTTATTATGAACATGCTCTCCCCACAAAGCTATTTTGCATGTTTAATACATTTTGTACTGTTTGTATCTCACCAACATTATATTATGAACAGGCACAAGCATGTAACATGCCATTTTCTTTTTGTGGATGTTTAATGGATAATGTAATTTTTCTCAGCATAATATCACACATCTCTACACATTATTTAATGATTTCAAGTAATCACACAACAACATCTTTGTCATTACAGTATGAAACATGATTATGTAGGAACCATTAATGACAAAAGAATTCCTGAAGCAACAACTATCCTTTGCAGCAGTCCCGTATACCACATCACAGAGCAACTGGGGCATCACCATCCGGATCCACATTTTGGAGTAGCAGATAGGTCCATTGGGGTCTCCAGATGTCCCTTGACTGAGATGTCACACCTAGCAAATCTGAGGAGTTCTGTCAGCTCATCACAAGACTAAATCATTCAGCCAGTGGTTGAATTTGGGTGCTCTACCTTTACCCCATCTGCAGACTACCTGCATCTTTGCTAACTGCAATTTAAGCTGAAAAATGTCTTTACATGGAGTGACAATGTTCTTTAGGCATCCCAGTGGTTCAGTCACAGGGCATGCTGGTCGATCATAGCCCACCATGCTGCATAATGATGCCAATATCTCCGCACAGCACCGTAGAACCATGGTGAAGAAAACTGTCTTCTGGGGAGCCACATAATGCAGTTTGAATCATCTCTGTGACCAAAACTATGGAGTGCTACTACAGTGTAATGTGCACTCGGAAGACATGTTTAATGGAAGTCTGCTATGTCATGACACCATGCCCATTTTGGTACAGCTAAATTTCAACATTTCATGTGAGAAATCCTGCCACAGTTCCTCTTCTCAGGTAGACCATTAGTTCTGACCCTGTGTGAGCCTATCTTTCTCCAAAGAACCGTACATTCTAGTTATTAAGTGGTTAGTGGTAGAGGAATCCCAGTGCTGCAAAAGAGAATGGCTCTGCTGGGAATTCTGGAAGGGCAAGCCTGCAACTGCTTTTTAATCCACAATAAAGAAAAATATCCCATGGGGTACAAGTGATGCCTCACCTATACTCCTCCAGTGTAAGGAAGGAAGGAGTCTTTCCTTTAGAGGTCTCTAATTTACCAATCCCATTGCTTGTTTTTTGGATAGAGTTTTAAATTCATGAGTTACTGGTATTGGGGGAGGATGACTAACAAGAAGATGTGGTGAGTAGAGATATCCAGGTCCCATACTAATACTTGATCTGTCCCAGGACATGATTGTGCCGTTGATGGATGACACATCAGACTTAGATCTAGGAGGTGGTTTACCTATGAAGGATGTAAGTGGATTGGGAGCCATACATCCAAACTCAACCACTAAGTTCGGGAGGTAGGGTGACGGTTGATGTGAATATATTGCAAAGTGCCCCTGAGCACTTAGATAGCATAGCTGTAAATCTTGAGTTTGAAACTCTCCTCAATGAAAGGGTAGTGTTAGGGCCTTCCACCCAACTCTAAGATGTCTAAAAGCCCAGGCCAGTCTACTCATCTGGTCTTAGGTGTATTGAAGCGGAACAATTAAGTGGCCACGGTATTTAGGTGCAAAAAGATGAACTTTGGGAGACCTATATGGCCAGCAGCTGAATGGGGAAGAGAGATCCAACATGCTGCCAGCTCTTTGATTTTATCGATAGTTGTTCTGTAGTTCTAGTGTTTGGGACAGGGAATCCACTCATATTCACAATTATTTCAGGCAGCCTGCAAACCAGTGCAAGGGGGAAATCTGAAAATAATTGCAGTGTGCTTTGCATGTAGGGTAACATCTGTGATGTTCTTCAATTAATGTAGGTGCCTGAAGGGGATCCAAATCCAATGTATTCTCTCATAATGGACTTAAGACGCATTTGAGGATTTCATATATAATGAGTCATATAGTCTGCATATAGGGATATCGGGATGGGCTTGTGTATCTGAATGTGTGGTGGACATAGTGTTGTCATGCCACAGCAGGTAGTGGTTCCATAGCCAACGCAAAGTGGATAGACAAGAGGGGCATCTGTCTTGCTCCACGTGATATCACAAAAGGGTCAGAATACACATTATTAATGCATACCTTAGCTATGGGAGATATATGTAGCAAATATTAAAATGTTAAAAAGTATGTGATTTGCCCATCCTGCTCAGGATTGTGCAAAGATATTCCTTGATCTAGGGACTCAAACGCCTTGAAGGTGTCTTGAGAGATTGCTACAGTGAAATGATGAAGACTCTCCCGATGTTCTGTGAGTGTGTTTATTTATTCACAGGTTCAGGATACCAACACCAGCGCATCACCCAAGCAGTAGCCTCCTGCCTCAGCAACTGCCAGTCCTTGAACCCCCATACCAGAACCATTCAACTCTACATTCCACCAACCCACAACAACATTCCAAATCCATTCCAACACATCCTCCCCTTCAACTAATGAAAGAAAGAAGAAAACAAAAACCATAGTGAAAGCAATTAGGAATAACATAAAGAACATCCCACTTGGAAGGAACTTCTGCCAACCACATAATCATTGTGCCACACAGGCTTGGCCCACATACAACTGGCTCTCATCATGGGCAGATCACTCTGATGCCCCCCAACGCTTTCTCAAAATGGGATTACACCAGATTAGCTTTAGTCAAAGGAATAATCAAAATCCTATCTTTATTCCACACCTTACCATCAATGGTGTGAACAGAATGCTGAGAAACTTTAACCACCAATTTATGAGTGTAGAATTTTGAAACACCCTTTGGAACAGTGCACTTTTTTTTACTCTGACCCACGTTTCTGCACATAAATCACTGGGAGCATGATCAGAATTTACACCCCCATACTTACTTTGTACCTTCTTTCTAATGTTCACCACACCCCTCAACCTAGCGTCCTCAACAACATTCCCGTCCATCCACTCATGCTTCAATTTAGAACCTGGAACTCTACCTCTAATAAGAAGAAAAGGGGAAACACCAGTAGAACAATTAGGAAGGGTTTTATATGCCCACAGCATATCATCCATAACAGATTTCCAATCGAATTTGTTCAAAACACCTAATTGCAAATGGTCCTGCAACATTCGATTAAAACGTTCAACCAAACCGTTGCACCTAGTGAGGTTCCGTGACGGTTCCGTGACGACTTGAAACCGTGTTTTTAAGTTTGTCGGAAATACATAAAAATGGTATCAGCGAACCGCAAATGATCCATTTAGTATATCCTAGTGTTTTCGCTACGCTACGAGCAAGAGCACTCCTTCCACTGACACATTTCTGATATACACACGGCATCCATCTTAGATCGTGGCCGCCATTTTGTGTTTCCTTGCCCTCACATATGCAATAGCCTCTGATCATTTCATTCACTTCACTTTGATTAAGGACACGTAGCCTTAGCCGGAGATTCACCTCTTACATGACACGTGCACCTTAAACCAGATCACGCTGAAGCTGCATGACTCGACAAAGGCTGCCTCCTCTGCCCGAGGCCAGCCCACCTGAACTGGTTTTCCTGTCCATTGTACCTGATCATGATTAGGCGGCCGAAGCCGGTAGCCTTGCCCATTTACAACCCACAAACATCTCTTATCCCGCTTTTCTATCTTCTACACCTGGCTCTGCTCCTTTGCTTCTGGGCCTTTATTAGGGGGAGGTAACGAACTTTACGATGAGGCGGTCCGGGTCTTGAATGCAATATTGACAAGGGATTGTGATGGACTGGTGGGAACCCCTCTTCGTGATGTTTGGTATCAGATATTATCGACAGTTCCTGTGTAACGCCAAATATTTATTGTTTAGAGACACAAAGGTTTGGGAATGTACCGACATGTGAAATATTTGCCTAGAGCACAATTTTTGGTATATAAGGAGCAACCCACTTTGTACAAATCGAACAGTCTCCTAGATTCTGCCCGTGTGTAGATTCTGTGATTTCTGTGTCCCTGCAGTAATAAACCTTTGGTCTTTGACGCCACCATCGAGAAGCCCGTGTTTCTGTTCATTTGTGCACCAAGGCAGGTGGGACTCCGGGGTCTTTGGGTGTTGTACCCTGACACCTCTGGACGGAACCAAAAAGTCCAGAACTCCAATTGGCGCCCAACGTGGGGCGACGTCATTCGGTACCGGTCCAAAAGCCTGAAGAGTTCGAGAAGCTTCGTGTGAAGATTCCTGAGGGAGGCGCCCCACTTCATCGATCCCGGCATATCGCAAAAGTGGCCCTGAAGTTCTCTTCCACGAGGGTTCCCGTTCAGGACGGCTGCAGTGGGCCGTTGCCTTGACCGTCGCCCTGTCTTGGACCCGAAGTGGTGCAGTCCTTAGTACGGCGAAACGTGACGGGTTTCTCCTTGGTGACGTCTTCAGTGCCTCAGTTAAGTATTTAGTGATAGCTAGCTGGTTACTTTTGTGAGGATTGTTAAAAATCCTTGATCGGTTCTTGGTTTGGTTTGGTTTTGTAAGATTATCACTAGTTGTTCTGGTTACGATAATCTATTTGGTTCAGTTTTGGGTATCGATACATCAGTTCGTTTTGGTAGGCCTAAGTTCTTGGTTCAAGTGCACAAATTTGTTTCGTGTTTTGTTTGTTTTGTGTTCCGGACTGAGAATGGTAAGTCGGAAAATGTTGTCTTGTTTTAGTTGCAACAGTGACTCACAATTAGAGGATTCCTGTCTGGTTCCTCCGATTGGGACTCCCCTTTATGATCTATATTGTAAGTATGGTGTGGGTCCTATAACTTATAATGAGATATGGGTCCGTTATTGTAAGAAGGATGGTGTCCTTAGTTGGCCACTGCATGGTAGTTTTGAACAAGAGATTCTCGACAATTTAGAAGCGAAATTGTTTAGGAAGAAAGCCCGGCCGGCAATGTTTGACTCTTTTCGTTATTGGCGAAAAGAATCCAAACAGAGAGAAATGAAAAGGTTGAAAAAAGAGCAAAAAGAACTAGAAGAGTTAACTCTAGAGCAAGCGACTAAGCAGTTGCAGGCTAACGAGTGTGAGAAAGCCATAGATGTAGCCATTAGAGAGCGTAACTTAGCGATTGACAAGTGCTATCCTGCCTTGCCATCGAAAATGGCTAAGATACTGGAGGATTCCGAAAACGATCCTCTGCTATCTTATCTGTTACGGTCGCCTCCACCGTATGCACAAGGTGCTACGGCTCCACTGATCCCGAATGTTCAATTGCCGGTTGCTGGACAACCTGGTGTTCTTGTTCCTCAGAATCAAGTTCCTATACCTCCTGTGGTGAATGTAAGTGTTCCTACAGCTCCTCCTCTTCCTGCATTGCCCGCTCCTATACCTACCACTGTACCTATTGGTCCTCAAACTATTTCCCTCGATACTCCTACTGTTTCGTCATCTATTCCTACCTCTACTGCGTTCTCTATGTCTGCGAGTGTACTAACTCCACTTTCTGTTCGTCGAAGAATCACTGATTCTGTTACTAATATGCTGTCTCCTATATATAAAACTTTGATTAAGACTCCTACTCCTGACTCTGTTCAGAGACGGAGTCAGCTTCCAAGTACTGAGGAACGGGGAGTTTTAGACTCCACAGCTCTCAGATGGATTACAAAAGTTAGAAGATATAGTACGAAAGATGTGTTAAAGACATTTATGCAATGGGGAGAGCCAACACAGCGATACGTCTTCGACGAGATGTGCTCGTTGTTGCGTGAGGAAATAGAAGAAGACGATGTCGAATCAGATTTGGAAGATTTAATTAAGATTCAAAAAGAGTTTGCTGCTGGAATGATAGTGGGCGATAATATAAAGGAAGCGATGGAACTCATTTTGAGTTTTAGGAATGATCCATCTCTTCGTTCGCCGAGAGATTTAGAGAAAGGTAGAATGAAGCTAAGTCGCCAATATCCTATGAGGGAGGTTCCTCCAATTTGGCGCGAAGCAGTACAACGTGATGATAATGCAGGAATTGCAGCTGCTCCAGCACAGTTCCAAAGAGTATGGATACATATTCCGTGGAAGCGAGCAGAAGTGTTAGCAGTGAAACAGGCCTTGCCAGATCCACGTAAGAATCCAGCCGGATATTACAAGGAATTGACACAGACAGTTGAGGCTTGTATAATGAACTTAGCCGACATTGATATGTTGTTTGGTAATGTAGTTCCACAACCAGTGTGGGCTAAAATTCGTAGAGAGGATCATCAGGCTGCTTTAGGTGGTGATTGGGCAGCTATCACTGCAGCAGATGCTCAACAAATAGGTGGTGCGAAACCTGAACCTTTGATCGCTAATCTTCCAGGTAGAATAATAGATTTAATGAAGACTCTGATGCCAGCATTGCGTGTTAATTGGGATAAATTATCCGCATGCAAGCAGAAGAAAGACGAAAGTGTCTCCGACTTCTTCACGAGGTTCGAAGAGACTTTTGTAGACCATAGTGGTCAGGATATGAGCACTGAAGGAGGACAGAGATTGTTTGTCGATAAATTTGTGCATAATTTGTTACCCGAATTATGCAATAAATTGAAAGACTCAGAAAGTGCGTGGGCTGTATCTACGACAGCGCAAATACTTGCGACTGCACAGTACTATGAAAATAGGGATAAAGAGGAAAAGGAGAAATCAGAGAAGAAAACGAAAGATTTAAAGACTAAAGTTCTTTTACAGCAGGCGTATCCGCCTCGCACGAATCAGACTAATATGCAACAGAATTCGTATCAAAAGACAGATTATAATTCGACCAGGCCTCAATACCAGTGGAATCAGTGTGCGTACTGTAAGAAAGAGGGTCACTATAAAAATGATTGTCAGATTTTAGCGCAAAATAATGCGGCAGCAGCTCAGAGAGGTCGTGGTGGTTTTGCACAGAATTCTAGAGGTCGGGGACGAGGTGCTATGCCTCCACAAACTAATGATCGTCCTTCTAATCACTTTGATCAGCGAAATGTACAGTCAGCTCAACAGAATAGATCTCAGCAATATCTTGTTGAGGATTATTGTGAAGTTGAAGAGGGTTTTCAACAAAATGGGTACTAGGACAGCCATAGACAGAGAGAGGGAGTAGTATCAGTTCCAGTGGATCAGAGTGGGCCTTATGTCGCAGTAGCAACATCAGGTGTAGTCGAACCGTTTCTGTTGGATACTGGTGCCGCAAAAAGTTCTATCATGCATGCGAAACTCCCTGGCGCACCTTTGTCTGGCTCAACAAATGTTTCCGTAGGTTTTTCAGGCGCCCCTGTGTACAACCCGATATCTGGTCCTTTGTCTATTTCTGTTGGACCGTGTCAATTGAAAGCACCCTTAATTTTGACGACAGGTTGTAATGAAAATCTGCTTGGTTTAGATTTGTTAAAACGACTATATGCGACATTGTACTGTTCTCCGGAAGGAGTACAGCTTACTTTGGGTAAAAGACTCACCTCTCCGATGTACTTGTCAATGGACGCACTCCCGCCGGAGCTACGTTCACTCCCTGATTCTCTTTGGGCGACTGGTCCCAATGATGTGGGTCTACTAGAGATTCCACCGTATGTAGTAACTTTGAAAGCGAATGTGAAATTTCCAAGAATTCCTCAATATAAAATATCGAATGAAGGTGAGCGTGCACTCTTATTGATTGTGCAAGATTTGATTAAGAAAGGTGTGGTTGAAGAAACGCGAGGAAATGTTTGTAATAGTCCTGTATTGCCGATTTTGAAACGAACAGATCCTACAAAGCCTCCAGTCTATAGGTTTGTCATAGACCTTAGAGAAGTTAATAAGATTGTAATTCCGCAGTTTCCTGTAGTGCCAGACATTACTGCTTTGTTAACATTGATTCCTGCTACAGCTACATGGTTCTCAGTCATCGACTTGAAGAATGCCTTTTTCAGCATTCCGATAGCCGAGGAAAGCAGAGATATTTTTGGCTTCTGTTTAGGAGGTCGCAGTTTCAGATTTAAACGCGCTCCACAAGGCTACTGTGAAAGTCCATCTATTTACAGTCAAGCTTTAAAAAGCCAGTTAGATTCTTTTGTCCTTCCTCCAGGTTCTGCCCTAGTACAGTACGTAGATGATCTTTTGGTGGCTGCCGATGACAAGGAAACTTGCAAAGCAGCTACAATTTCACTATTGCATCATTTGTCTAATTTGAATCATAAGGTGTCACCTTCCAAAATGCAATATTGCTGCCAAGAAGTAACCTATTTAGGTCATCTCTTGTCAAAGGAGGGAAGGAAGTTGACCCCAGAAAGAATAAAAGCAATTATGCAAATGAGTGTTCCACGCACACAGAGGGAAGTACGTGCCTTTCTAGGTATTACCTCTTACTGTAGGCAATGGATCCCAAATTTTTCACTTTTAGCAAAACCGTTGGTAGCTTTGACTGGGAAAAATGTTCCGAGTCCGGTGCCATGGTCTGATGAATGTCAAGAGAGTTTTGCTGAATTACGAAAAGCTTTGTGTTCAGCTCCTGTATTGGGCACACCTGATTACAGTAAGCCATTCACGCTCTACGTTCACGAAAGAGAAGGTTGCGCGTTGAGTGTCTTGACACAGAAGTTTGGTGATAAACAACGCCCTTGTGCGTATTTCTCATCAACATTAGATCCGGTAGCTAGAGCATTGCCTAGTTGTTTGAGGGCTACAGCGGCAGCTGCAGCTTCCATTCGACAATCTGCTGGTTTGGTGATGAACAATATGCTAGTGGTCATGGTTCCTCATGCAGTGGACACACTCATGAACCGAACGAAGACACAACACCTTACTAGTGCGAGATTATCTGGTTACGAGCTGACGTTATTAGCGAGTCATATTCAGATCAAAAGATGCAATGTATTGAACCCAGCAACATTGTTGCCGACTGATCAAGAATCGAGTGATTCTGAGCCACATGACTGTTATTTCAAAACGGAGGAAGAGACAAAAGGTCGTATCGACTTGAGAGATACTCCTCTATCCGACCCAGATGGTACGCTGTATGTGGACGGGTCATGTTTTAAATTGGAGAATGGTGATGTGACTGCTGCCTACGCGGTAACGACTTTGAAGACGATTGTGGAGACTGCAAGAGTGAGTCAGAATTCTGCCCAAGCTGCAGAGTTAATAGCTCTTACGAGAGCGTGTGTTTTAGCTGAGGGAAAGAGAGTGAATGTGTTTACAGATAGTCAGTACGCATTTGGCGTGGCCCATAGTTTTGGCCGGTTGTGGAGAGAAAGGGGTTTCATTACGTCCCATGGGACTAAGATTCAACATGGTCAGCTAGTTAATGACTTGTTAGAATCTCTAACCTTACCGACTGAAGTTGCGATTGTGAAGTGCAGTGCTCATAAAGCAATCACGGATGATGTTGGTCGGGGAAATGCCTTTGCTGATGAAACCGCTAAACAGACAGCTAGAGACATGATGAGTAGAATGTATGTTGCTACGTCTGCAAGATGGATTGCTGAGTCTGGAATGTGTGAGGACACAATGGAAAGTGTGAAAGAGATTCAGAAAGAAGCGACTGAGGAAGAGAAACGCGTATGGAGAGAAAGTACGGGCAAATTGGACTCGAATGGATGTTGGATCGATTTGACAGAACAGCAGCGTTGGATGTTGCCTGATGCGTATGTGCTTGCAGTAGTGACGATGGCGCATGGAGTGGCGCACATAAGTTCTAAAGGGATATGTAAGATGTTAGCTCCGGTTTGGAAGAATGAGGGAATCAGTAAGTGTGCAGAGAGAGTGGTGAAAAATTGTATGGTGTGCTTGATGCATAATCCTGGCAAGGGAACTCCAACTCCAGCTGGTCATTTCGCTCCTCCTTCCTGTCCCTTTGAAGTAATACAGTTAGACTTCATTCACATGGAACGCTGCAACAATTTAAAATACGTCCTGGTGGTGGTTTGTGCTTTTTCCAGGTGGATAGAAGCATACCCACTAAAGGACAACACTGCTTTATCAACTGCCAAAATTCTTCTCAAAGAATTTTTCCCTAGGTTTGGAATGCCACGGATTGTATGGTCAGATAACGGAAGTGAGTTTATAGGGAAAGTTATGCAGAGTGTGTGTGCTGGTCTAGGATTGAAACAAAAATTTCATAGTGCGAACCATCCCCAGTCTGCTGGTTTAGTTGAGGGTTACAATGGCACCCTCAAGCTTAAAATAGCCAAAATTCAAGCATCCACAGGTTTGGCTTGGCCAGACGCACTTCCTTTGGCCTTGTTATCAACGAGAGCAACAGTGCATTCTAGAATAGGGCTTTCTCCATATGAGATTGTATTTGGCCGCCCGGCAAATGTCTGGGGTGTGCCAAGGCCTAAACAATTCTGCTCCATTGAATATCCTATGTTGATAGACTATCTTTACGACTTGACTGCTAAATTAAGTCTTATTCATCAACAGGTCTTTGATGCTTTGCCAAAACCTCCGGAGAGTCCAGGGCATCAGCTGAAACCCGGCGACCACGTGGTGGTCAGAAATTTTGCGAGGACAAAGAATCTTCAGCCTCGCTACATCGGCCCCTTCCAAATCCTGCTGGCGACGAGGACAGCTGTACGTGTTGCTGGTCGCAAGCACTGGATCCACGCTTCTCACGTAAAGCGTGTTCCACTGCCGCTGCCCTACGACGACTGGGTGAAGAAGGGAATTGGTGCCTCCGAAGCTGAAACAACTCCGAAATTTGTCCCTTTCAGCGATGCCGATTTGATTTCTGACACTTTGAAACGTGACTCTCCTCCTGAAAAGACTGCTTTGAACATTGAAAATTTGTCTCCAGCATCAGAAGAAACTTTGCCATCTGCGAACGTAAACTCTGCAACAGCTGCTAGTGATACACTATTTTCCGATCAGACAGTACCAGCGAAGCAGAAATACAACCTTAGAAGCCATAAAAAGGACTAATAAAGCAGGCAACTGCATACTGTGATTTTGATATATATATATATTTTTTGAACTTCTGCCTTCAGCCAGGAAGTTTGTTATTGTTTATTGTTTTTAAAATTGCCTTGCCGTCTGGGTAGCCGTAGGGTCGTGGCTGTGTGCCTAGTTTGAATTTGCAGGGGTCTGACACAAGGTCGATCTTTCTGTTGGTTCTGGGAACTCCCAGGGCTGACAGAGGCATTTTCATCTACGTACACATCATCAGTGGTCGCGAGCGGATTGTAGAAGATGGAACTTCCTGCGCTGCAACGAGAAAATGTGATTTACGTTCGCAGAAACAGACTAAATAGAATTCTTCATAGCAAATGTTTCTTGATGCAATGTGCCATTACATTTTTGATTGTTTTAGCAACATTGGTGGGTGGAATTGTCTTTAGCATAAATTTGATTTTTGTGCCAGTATCTACAGTACCTCCCCTTGATCCTGCTATTTCTACTGTTTCTTCTATACACTCTTTTTACTCGTTTCCGGAACATGAGCAAGCTCGACGCTCAGAATTCATTAATAATACTTTTGTACAGCTCTTGCACCAACACCAACTGGTAGTTAACACGACAGACTGTTGGGTGTGTGGCTTGATACCCCACACTATGGATAAAGGTATTCCCTATCTGGTTTTGCCTTTCAGCTACAATGGATCATTTCAGGCCCTTCAAACCATCTTTGCTTATGCTCTTGAGACCTATCCTCCACGTCCACCACGTTCCACTAAATATAACTCTGCCAACAAAGCTTTAGTCCAGGGAATTATTGACATGGTCAAAGACGTCAATAATACTCCATCTTACCCTAGAGACGAATTGCGAGTATATTTAAGTTGGAATACTTCAGAGTATCGCCTTAGTTTAGGAGAAAGCAAGCGTAAAAGCTCAACTCCAATCTGGGTCGTACCTCACCGAGGTCAGGTCTGTTTGCAAGGTAATGGGAGAAATCCGAGAGCTCAGCTAGGGAGGAGTGAGTGCGTAGAGACTTATGTGTTTCCGGCTAACTCTTCCCCTGCCTTTCTTACTGCTAGGGGTACCTACTTCATCTGTCGAGACAGAGCTTATACATGGTTGCCTGCCGACTTCTCAGGATCATGTTATATTGCTCGATTATTGCCTCCGACATACACTGCTTCACCTGATTACCACAGAACAAGAGTAGCGAGAGGTGTCTTCAGCAAGGAAGATACAGCTGGTCAGGAAGCTGGAGACTTCTTCAAAGGCTTCCTTCCGTTCTGGGGGCCTATGGCCAATAGTAGAAACATACGTCAGCTAACACGGGTAGTTGAATCTACTATTACCGAAACTGCTGGTGCCCTTAGCAATCTGACAGCTGAGCTTCAGGCGGATAGGCTCATGACATTGCAGAACCGTATGGTTCTAGATGTTATACTTGCAGATCGAGGTGGGGTATGCAGAATGATCCAATCGAGCTGCTGTGTCTTTATTCCTAATAATGCTCCAACAGTTTACGAGGCGATCTCTAAGTTGCACAAGATTTCGGACTCCATACATGTAGATGAGGGAAACTGGTCCTTTATGGAGTGGGTTTGGACTCTGATCTCAGCGTGGGGATGGAAGGTTCTAATGGTCATTGGTGTCATCCTAGTATTCCTATTCTCATGTTGTCTGATTATCCAGTGTGGTCCTGCTCTGTGTAGTCTTTGTGCTGCAACTTGTCTCAGAAAACCACCTGCGTTTGGAGAAAAGACACGAGAAAGGATGATGATACAACAGCATGTCACTGACCTGATGAGCATAGAACTAGATTCAGACATAGACTGAGTAATTGCCTATGTAAGGGCAAAAGGAGGGTCTGAGGTTCCGTGACGGTTCCGTGACGACTTGAAACCGTGTTTTTAAGTTTGTCGGAAATACATAAAAATGGTATCAGCGAACCGCAAATGATCCATTTAGTATATCCTAGTGTTTTCGCTACGCTACGAGCAAGAGCACTCCTTCCACTGACACATTTCTGATATACACACGGCATCCATCTTAGATCGTGGCCGCCATTTTGTGTTTCCTTGCCCTCACATATGCAATAGCCTCTGATCATTTCATTCACTTCACTTTGATTAAGGACACGTAGCCTTAGCCGGAGATTCACCTCTTACATGACACGTGCACCTTAAACCAGATCACGCTGAAGCTGCATGACTCGACAAAGGCTGCCTCCTCTGCCCGAGGCCAGCCCACCTGAACTGGTTTTCCTGTCCATTGTACCTGATCATGATTAGGCGGCCGAAGCCGGTAGCCTTGCCCATTTACAACCCACAAACATCTCTTATCCCGCTTTTCTATCTTCTACACCTGGCTCTGCTCCTTTGCTTCTGGGCCTTTATTAGGGGGAGGTAACGAACTTTACGATGAGGCGGTCCGGGTCTTGAATGCAATATTGACAAGGGATTGTGATGGACTGGTGGGAACCCCTCTTCGTGATGTTTGGTATCAGATATTATCGACAGTTCCTGTGTAACGCCAAATATTTATTGTTTAGAGACACAAAGGTTTGGGAATGTACCGACATGTGAAATATTTGCCTAGAGCACAATTTTTGGTATATAAGGAGCAACCCACTTTGTACAAATCGAACAGTCTCCTAGATTCTGCCCGTGTGTAGATTCTGTGATTTCTGTGTCCCTGCAGTAATAAACCTTTGGTCTTTGACGCCACCATCGAGAAGCCCGTGTTTCTGTTCATTTGTGCACCAAGGCAGGTGGGACTCCGGGGTCTTTGGGTGTTGTACCCTGACACCTCTGGACGGAACCAAAAAGTCCAGAACTCCACCTAGGATGATATAAGGACATCTTTGTGCGCTTGATCCCCTGCAATGCTTGAAATGCTTCCATTTCGCTCGACACCAATTGTGTACCATTGTTGGTCACAATTTCTGCTGGTAACCCTTCCCGTTTGAAAACCTTGCGTAACATTTTTTATAGTGTGATCAGAAGTAATGCTATTTACAAAACCCATTTCAGGTCATTTAGACATGTGGTCAATGAGAACGAATGCAAATTTAGACCTGCCCCCTACAACATTAATGGGACCTACAATATCCAAAGCCACTTTAGACCATGGACTAAGAAGAGAATTTACTGGGTTAATAGGGGAAGGATGAGTCACTTGCAACTTATCACTCACCACACTGGGCCCACAATTACGCATGTGGCTCTCCACTGCTTCATCCACGTCAGGCTCCCAGAAGTCTTCACATACTCTACGTTTAAATGCCCTTATGCCAGAGTGGCCCTCATGGGCCAATTCCAAAACCTTTCCCCTCAAACTCATCAAATCTCCTCAAAAGTCCATCTTTACACATCAACTCACACTCAACTTGCCCATAAGGCTTGACAGACTCATCCAAAGACTTAAAATTGTACCATCCTTGTGCAACCCAATTCATGACCTTGCACAACACAGCTATGGTACCCCGCATACTCATCCAAATCATCCAATGGCATGCAGGACAGAAAATCCGCTATGCTATTAATTTTGCCGGAAACATACTCAATATCGTACTTGAATTACTGCAACCAATATTTCCACTTAGCAATCCTAGGAGTGGCTTTGTCACCCCTTTTTGTGTTGAACAGTTCAACCAATGGTTTGTGGTCAGTTTTTAGCAGAGAAGGAACACCCCATACATACATGCAGAAATGCTGAGCTCCCCACCACAAAGCTACGGCTTCCTACTCAATGGTGGAATACGTATGCTCTGCTCCTTTGAGAGCCCGGGAGGTGAAAGCAATTACTTCTTCCTTACCCTCACCCCTCTTTTGCTTGAGTACAGCAGTAAGCTCAAATGTGCTTGCATCAGTAACTATGATGCTACTATCCCTGTTATCAAAGTATTTTAAAGGACGTGCTGACACAATTTCTGATCGTACCTTGTCAAAAGCTTTTAGACACTCATCGTTCCACACATGAATCGCTTCCTTTTTCAACAAATTTCTCATTGGATTAGTTCTGTCAGCAAAATGGGGTACAAACTTAAAATAATATTTAGCTGAGCCTAAAAAATATCTTAGCTGATCTTTGTTACTAGGAACAGGCGATTCTCCTACAGCTTTTATCTGCTTGATCTTGGGACTAATGCCATCCTTAGATATATAGTGACCTAAATAGTCAACACCTGGTTGGTTGAACTTGCACTTGTCGACATGCAAAGTTACACCCTTATCTTCCAATATACCTAGAACTTTATTCAAACGCAGATTCTGACCAAAAATGTAAATGTCATCCTGTAAGGAGCAGACGCCCTCACAACCTGTGAAGATCTTCTTCATGAGCCTTTAAAAAACAGAGAAAGCAGATGCCAACCCAAATAGCATGCGTTTGAACCTAAAAGCGCCTTCGGGAATAACGAAGGAAGTTAAATGCCTGGATTCCTCACGCAAAAATATTTGATGGTACGCCGCAAGACATGTCCAATATGGTGAACACAGATGCCCCCTCCAAGATACTTTGGGGCAGATTTATGACGGACTTGCGCCACATTTACGCCGCCGCTGCGTCACGCAACGGCGCGGAAACATGGCGCATCCCTGCGACCTATTTACAATGTGACACATCTAGGCAGATGCGTCACGTTGTAAAGCCCTGCGCCACATGAAACCTGCGTCAGGTTTCATGTGGGCGTTTTGTTGCAGGGTGGGCGTTCCCTCGTAGGAAAACCCTGTAAAACTGACGCAGTGAAATCTACAAGATTTCACTGAATCAGTTTTACGAGGCTGCTGCGTCAAATCCTTACGCCTGCTTGAAGCAGGCGTAAAGAGTGACGCACCACGTTATGTATGGGTGGCCTCTGTACATTGCAGGAGTTGCGTCGCACTTGCGACGCTACTCCAGCAATGCGCCGCTTGTACACCACAAGATACGTCACGCATCTGCCCTTCCTTGCACCATGGTGCGCCGCATTGTAAATGCCGCAAGGAGGGAATTGCGTGACGCATCAGTTCTGGCGCATCCCTGCTGATTTGCAGAGATGCGCCAGAACTCATAAATCTGCCCCTTAGCATCTCACCAAAGTTAGGCAGAGGTTCCCTATCCACCAAAATGCTGCGATTAAGGTCACTCAGATCAACAAACAAATGCAAAGAGTTGTCCCCTTTACGTACTAAAACCACAGGAGCAAGTCATTCAGAGCTTTCAATGGGCTGAATCATGTCGAGACTACACAATTTATCAAATTCCTACCACAGGCCATCTGTTAACGATAAAGGCACCTTGCGTACTTTGTGTTCGACAGGAATTGACACCAATTTTTAAATTATTTTATGCTTGAACCGTGACAATTTCCCAAGCTCCTTGGTGAAAACTTTGGGAACTTTAGAGCTCCACTTACAAGAAACAGACACATTCAAGCACGTCGGAATCCAATCTGACCTAGACCTCCCCTAACTAGGGTGATTAGGATTCAGAATTATATCTAATTCACCTTGGTCATGCCATCCCAGTAAATGTGAACCTTCCTTGGCCACTAAAACGACCCCTTGTTCATTTTTACCCTCAAACTCAAGAAGACCCTCAAATTGACCTTCCAGCTCAATCTTCATACCACCAGAGGCACACATTTTCACTTTGGATGTTTCAAGCTCTTGAGGTTTGAACATCACAAAAACAAGATTTAACTCACCAACCATCAAATCATCCTCAACCCCCCAAACACTCACCCGAAACAAAAGCGCTAACACATCAGACACTATAGTGAGACTCTCATCATCTTCGCTTTCGACAGCTGATTCATCAATCCGACTTACCACTGTTTTGTGAGTGTTTCTACACATTCTTGCAAAATACCTTTACGATTGCATTTGAAACACGTAGCAGAAAACCTAGGACAATTCTTGGCAGAACCCACATGATTGTGACTCCCACACCTGAAACAAACAATAGTGTCACAATACTTCTTGTCTTCCAACTTCTTTCCTTTTTTCTCTCCACAAGTGTACTTGTTCACATCCTTTAGTTCTTTTCTTGACACAGCTTTACCTCCTTTGGCCAAACCAGAATCCCCTTGATCTGCTAATTCTTTGAAGTACCCATCTAAATTTTCAACAGCCCTGGCGATGGTGATAGCAGTATCTAAACATGGGTCATCTGTGGACAACAATCTTTCTTGGATCCTTTTGTTATGAGTTTTCTCAATCAACTGATCACAAATTATCTCATCCTTGAAATCTCTGTAATTGCAGGTAATGGCCAGCTGATGCAACGCTGGCACGCAGCCATCAATCGACTCCCCTTGACGTTGAGCTCTTTGTAAAAATGTTTGTTTTTCTAACACCACATTTCTAG
Organism: Lissotriton vulgaris; assembly: GCF_964263255.1. Classification (NCBI taxonomy): domain Eukaryota; kingdom Metazoa; phylum Chordata; class Amphibia; order Caudata; family Salamandridae; genus Lissotriton; species Lissotriton vulgaris. The sequence goes on along the minus strand of NC_141694.1, from coordinate 461,518,354 downwards.
ATGTTGAAAATCTTTTGTCCAGAGTTTTTATAACTGAGGCATAATCATCCACCACATCAACAGCAGCATGCTCCTTCGAAGTTGCTTCTTGCAGTATTTGTAATTTATCTTCAAGTTGCGGTAGTGTCTTTAAGATAGACCTGCCATCCGGACCTAAATTATGTATCAATAAAGCTTTCTTTTTTTTGGTAAAAGTGTCACCATAGTTAGCATCTAAATATGCCTCAATAGCTTCCTTCCACTGTGTCCAACGCAAAGAAGGAGTGCCAGGAGTTGACAAAAACGGTGGAGGTGCAACCACATTTTCGTACATTTTTGTATTTGCAAAATTAGTCCTGCTTCCAATTAGAGAATTCATCCCAACTTGGACAACCCTCGCAACCATCACTCATGTAGACTGTGTAACTATAGAAGGGAATCCCACATGCATATTCTGCTCTGTTGTCTCGAGTTGTTACATGCTGGTCAAACCATATTGAGGCCCATTTTTTACAACTGTGCATCCATTTGTCCAAATAGACCATTTTTCTTCGGTACACCCTAGAATATGAGAATGATAATGGCCAAGTTTGGGAAATGTACATCACCACTCTGCAGGCTGTTAAAGGAATGGAACAACCTACAGCCCCAGCCGTTACTCCATTCACCATCCAGTATGAAGTAGAGCACTTTGCATTTGAACGTAACAGCTCACAACTTGGTGGACACAACTTTGAACATATTCTCTAATGGTACCCCAGATGATATAACACCTGGCACAATCTCTAGTTGCTACTGTATACTTCATTGTTACATACTTTATCATATTATTTAGGTACCTAACTCTGCACTCCAATGTTACAGTTCAAAATTTGGTGTCTAGAGCTTTGATCTTACTATCTAGTGGTATTCTGGATGCAACGACGCCCAGCTACACTGTGAGCTGCTTTTGTATACACTATTTTTATGTAATGTATTATTCCCATCACTTTATTATGAACATGCTCTCCCCACAAAGCTATTTGGCATGTTTAATACATTTTGTACTGTTTGTATCTCACCAACATTATATTATGAACAGGCACAAGCATGTAACATGCCATTTTCTTTTTGTGGATGTTTAATGGATAATGTAATTTTTCTCAGCATAATATCACACATCTCTACACATTATTTAATGATTTCAAGTAATCACACAACAACATCTTTGTCATTACAGTATGAAACATGATTATGTAGGAACCATTAATGACAAAAGAATTCCTGAAGCAACAACTATCCTTTGCAGCAGTCCCGTATACCACATCACAGAGCAACTGGGGCATCACCATCCGGATCCACATTTTGGAGTAGCAGATAGGTCCATTGGGGTCTCCAGATGTCCCTTGACTGAGATGTCACACCTAGCAAATCTGAGGAGTTCTGTCAGCTCATCACAAGACTAAATCATTCAGCCAGTGGTTGAATTTGGGTGCTCTACCTTTACCCCATCTGCAGACTACCTGCATCTTTGCTAACTGCAATTTAAGCTGAAAAATGTCTTTACATGGAGTGACAATGTTCTTTAGGCATCCCAGTGGTTCAGTCACAGGGCATGCTGGTCGATCATAGCCCACCATGCTGCATAATGATGCCAATATCTCCGCACAGCACCGTAGAACCATGGTGAAGAAAACTGTCTTCTGGGGAGCCACATAATGCAGTTTGAATCATCTCTGTGACCAAAACTATGGAGTGCTACTACAGTGTAATGGGCACTCGGAAGGCATGTTTAATGGAAGTCTGCTATGTCATGACACCATGCCCATTTTGGTACAGCTAAATTTCAACATTTCATGTGAGAAATCCTGCCACAGTTCCTCTTCTCAGGTAGACCATTAGTTCTGACCCTGTGTGAGCCTATCTTTCTCCAAAGAACCGTACATTCTAGTTATTAAGTGGTTAGTGGTAGAGGAATCCCAGTGCTGCAAAAGAGAATGGCTCTGCTGGGAATTCTGGAAGGGCAAGCCTGCAACTGCTTTTTAATCCACAATAAAGAAAAATATCCCATGGGGTACAAGTGATGCCTCACCTATACTCCTCCAGTGTAAGGAAGGAAGGAGTCTTTCCTTTAGAGGTCTCTAATTTACCAATCCCATTGCTTGTTTTTTGGATAGAGTTTTAAATTCATGAGTTACTGGTATTGCGGCTGAGAGAGGCAGGGATCGACGGTACAGCCCTGATCTGGTTCCACTCTTACCTCTGTGACAGAAAACAGGCTGTATCCCTCCCCCCTTTCCAATCGGCCTTCTCCCCTGTCCCTCACGGTGTTCCTCAGGGCTCCTCCATCAGTCCGATATTATTTAATGTTTACTTGAAACCTTTGGTCACTCTAATTAAATCACACAACATGACCACAGTAAACTACGCGGACGACACCCAGCTCCTCCTTTCTTGGGAGGGCGAAGACTCCATCCCCTTAGAAGCTTTCCACAACTGTCTAAGAGACACCGCAAGCTGGCTGCACAGAAACTCCCTCCAGTTTAATTCCTCGAAAACCGAGGTTCTGTTCTGCCCTGCGAGCCGTATACCGCGCCCTCTGCCTGCTGAGTTCTGGCCCCCGGAAAACTCTAACAACCCGCCACCGGTCACCAGTGTTCGCAACCTGGGCGTCATGCTTAACCACCAACTAAGCATGGAAACGCAGGTTTCAAGAACAGTCGCTACCTGCTCAGGCCTTATGCGCTCACTGCGCAAAGTCCTGCCTCTATTACCACCCTCTGCCCGAGCACTGATAGTCAGGTGTACTATTCTTAGTCGCCTAGACTATTGTAATGCGCTGCTGTTTGAATCCCCTGCTACTCTATTGGACAGACTCCAACGAGTTCAGTCGGCAGCAGCCAAATTGGCCCTTGGGTGGACCAGGAGATCATCGGCCACTGCAGCACTGGCCGAGTTGCACTGGCTGCCGTTGAAGCAACGCATTGCCTTTAAAGCCCTTTGCCTGGTCTTTAAGGCACTACACGGTGCCGGACCCAGGCCTCTCCAACGTCTGTTCTCGTGGTATACTCCCACCAGAACACTTAGGTCCACAACCGCCTGCCTTGTGAAAGTGCCCAGATGTAAGAAGGCCAGGACTGGGGGAAGATCGTTCAGAGTGGCTGCTGTCAAGCTGTGGAACAGTCTGCCTGTCGATATTCGTCAAATCCCTCACCTCCTTCCCTTCAGAAAACGAATTAAAACCTGGCTCTTTCCTCCGTCCCTTTAAACCCCCAACCATAGTTCAACCCCCGTCTAAAGAACCTCTAGGAGCAGCCAACAGCGCCAGGATACCTGCCAGGTGACAGTCGCGCTTTATAAATGTTTTAAATAAATAAATAAATAAATAAATGAGTAGAGATATCCAGGTCCCATACTAATACTTGATCTGTCCCACGACATGATTGTGCCGTTGATGGATGACACATCAGACTTAGATCTAGGAGGTGGTTTACCTATGAAGGATGTAAGTGGATTGGGAGCCATACATCCAAACTCAACCACTAAGTTCGGGAGGTAGGGTGACGGTTGATGTGAATATATTGCAAAGTGCCCCTGAGCACTTAGATAGCATAGCTGTAAATCTTGAGTTTGAAACTCTCCTCAATGAAAGGGTAGTGTTAGGGCCTTCCACCCAACTCTAAGATGTCTAAAAGCCCAGGCCAGTCTACTCATCTGGTCTTAGGTGTATTGAAGCGGAACAATTAAGTGGCCACGGTGTATTTAGGTGCAAAAAGATGAACTTTGGGAGACCTATATGGCCAGCAGCTGAATGGGGAAGAGAGATCCAACATGCTGCCAGCTCTTTGATTTTATCGATAGTTGTTCTGTAGTTCTAGTGTTTGGGACAGGGAATGCACTCATATTCACAATTATTTCAGGCAGCCTGCAAACCAGTGCAAGGGGGAAATCTGAAAATAATTGCAGTGTGCTTTGCATGTAGGGTAACATCTGTGATGTTCTTCAATTAATGTAGGTGCCTGAAGGGGATCCAAATCCAATGTATTCTCTCATAATGGACTTAAGACGCATTTGAGGATTTCATATATAATGAGTCATATAGTCTGCATATAGGGATATCGGGATGGGCTTGTATATCTGAATGTGTGGTGGACATAGTGTTGTCATGCCACAGCAGGTAGTGGTTCCATAGCCAACGCAAAGTGGATAGACAAGAGGGGCATCTGTCTTGCTCCACGTGATATCACAAAAGGGTCAGAATATACATTATTAATGCATACCTTAGCTATGGGAGATATATGTAGCAAATATTAAAATGTTAAAAAGTATGTGATTTGCCCATCCTGCTCAGGATTGTGCAAAGATATTCCTTGATCTAGGGACTCAAACGCCTTGAAGGTGTCTTGAGAGATTGCTACAGTGAAATGATGAAGACTCTCCCGATGTTCTGTGAGTGTGTTTATTTATTCACAGGTTCAGGATACCAACACCAGCGCATCACCCAAGCAGTAGCCTCCTGCCTCAGCAACTGCCAGTCCTTGAACCCCCATACCAGAACCATTCAACTCTACATTCCACCAACCCACAACAACATTCCAAATCCATTCCAACACATCCTCCCCTTCAACTAATGAAAGAAAGAAGAAAACAAAAACCATAGTGAAAACAATTAGGAATAACATAAAGAACATCCCACTTGGAAGGAACTTCTGCCAACCACATAATCATTGTGCCACACAGGCTTGGCCCACATACAACTGGCTCTCATCATGGGCAGATCACTCTGATGCCCCCCAACGCTTTCTCAAAATGGGATTACACCAGATTAGCTTTAGTCAAAGGAATAATCAAAATCCTATCTTTACTCCACACCTTACCATCAATGGTGTGAACAGAATGCTGAGAAACTTTAACCACCAATTTATGAGTGTAGAATTTTGAAACACCCTTTGGAACAGTGCACTTTTTTTACTCTGACCCACGTTTCTGCACATAAATCACTGGGAGCATGATCAGAATTTACACCCCCATACTTACTTTGTACCTTCTTTCTAATGTTCACCACACCCCTCAACCTAGCGTCCTCAACAACATTCCCGTCCATCCACTCATGCTTCAATTTAGAACCTGGAACTCTACCTCTAATAAGAAGAAAAGGGGAAACACAAGTAGAACAATTAGGAAGGGTTTTATATGCCCACAGCATATCATCCATAACAGATTTCCAATCGAATTTGTTCAAAACACCTAATTGCAAATGGTCCTGCAACATTCGAGTAAAACGTTCAACCAAACCGTTGCACCTAGGATGATATAAGGACATCTTTGTGTGCTTGATCCCCTGCAATGCTCAAAATGCTTCCATTTCGCTCGACGCCAATTGTGTACCATTGTTGGTCACAATTTCTGCTGGTAACCCTTCCCGTTTGAAAACCTTGCGTAACATTTTTTATAGTGTGATTAGAAGTAATGCTATTTACAAAACCCATTTCAGGTCATTTAGACATGTGGTCAATGAGAACGAATGCAAATTTGGACCTGTCCCCTACAACATTAATGGGACCTACAATATCCAAAGCCACTTTAGACCATGGACTAAGAGGAGAATTTACTGGGTTAATAGGGGAAGGATGAGTCACTTGCAACTTATCACTCACCACACTGGGCCCACAATTACGCAAGTGGCTCACCACTGCTTCATCCACGTCAGGCTCCCAGAAGTCTTCACATACTCTACGTTTAAATGCCCTTATGCCAGAGTGGCCCTCATGGGCCAATTCCAAAACCTTTCCCGTCAAACTCATCAGAACTACTAACAATGCGAATCTCCTCAAAAGTCCATCTTTACACATCAACTCACACTCAACTTGCCCATAAGGCTTGACAGACTCATCCAAAGACTTAACATTGTACCATCCTTGTGCAACCCAATTCATGACCTTGCACAACACAGCTATGGTCCCCCGCATACTCATCCAAATCATCCAATGGCATGCAGGACAGAAAATCCGCTATGATATTCATTTTGCCGGAAACATACTCAATATCGTACTTGAATTACTGCAACTAATATTTCCACTTAGCAATCCTAGGAGTGGCTTTGTCACCCCTTTTTGTGTTGAACAGTTCAACCAATGGTTTGTGGTCAGTTTTTAGCAGAAAAGGAACACCCCATACATACATGCAGAAATGCTGAGCTCCCCACCACAAAGCTACTGCTTCCTACTCAATGGTGAAATACGTATGCTCTGCTCCTTTGAGAGCCCGGGAGGTGAAAGCAATTACTTCTTCCTTGCCCTCACCCCTCTTTTGGTTGAGTACAGCAGTAAGCTCAAAAGTGCTTGCATCAGTAACTATGATGCTACTATCCCTGTTATCAAAGTATTTTAAAGGACGTGCTGACACAATTTCTGATCGTACCTTGTCAAAAGCTTTTAGACACTCATCGTTCCACACATGAATCGCTTCCTTTTTCAACAAATTTCTCATTGGATTAGTTCTGTCAGCAAAATGGGGTACAAACTTAAAATAATATTTAGCTGAGCCTAAAAAATATGTTAGCTGATCTTTGTTACTAGG